>NC_063346.1:13882183-13893232 GCF_021869965.1 Rhincodon typus
CCCCCCCCCATAAATCTATACAATATTTCAATGCACCTGATTAACTCCTGTCCTTTTGATGCATCCACCACATTCCAAAGCAGTGCTTTTCAGATCCTGACTGCTCACTTTGTGGAAGTTTTTTTTCCTCTCTTCACATGTGCTTCTTTTGTAAATTACTTTAAATTTTTGCCCTTTCTTCCTTGATCTCTTTACAGATGGCAACAGTTCTCACTGCCTCTGTCCAAATCCCTTCTGATTTTTTTTTTTGAAAACTTCTATCAAATCTCATCTTGGCCTTCTCCTCTTCAAGGAAAATATTCCCAATTTCTCCAGTCTATTTTCCAAACTGAGGTCTTTCAACCCCAGAAACATCCTTCAAAATCTCTTCTGTTTGTACTCTTTCTGAAGTGTGGCACCCAGAACTGTACGCAGTCTTTTTTTTTTTTGTAAGGCTGGGGATGCACTTACAGGATCTAAATTTCTGGATTGCTTGCAAGAGATACTGTCTGCTTTTAAGGAGTGGTTTTTGTGTTAATACTCTGCTGATTTTAGTTTATTCACTACTTGTTGGTAATGAAAACCTCCAAGATTTTTAAATTGATAAAATGCTTGCTTGTAGTTTGCTCTGCACCTTTTCAGATTAGAGGTAACTGGGCAAAAATTTATAGAATGTCTGAAGTTCGCGTTTGATGGAAGACTTGCGGCAGACTTCTGTTATATAACCATGGCACTTTGTTTCAGGAATTGCTGATGTTCCCATTTCAACCATGTTCAGCAGCATACCAGAAAAAGGGAAGAATTATTTCAAAATAACGGATAAAAGGACACCTGGGCCAAATACACCAGGCCCTTAACTTTGTAGTCCAAGGACATTCTGTAAATACTTGTATGTTTCCTATGGAAAACTCTGGCCTCATCTATTCTGTAATGAAGCTTTAAATTTACCCATGTCTGTTGACAAATTTTTTTGCACAATGTGAATGTGGCATTGTTAATGTTACTTCCTGAAATTAATCTTCACTTTATCAGAAGCTATTCATGTATTCTTGTCTTTTCAAAGTTTAAAAATGTATATCCTTTTGACATAATGCCTCTTGCAAGAATAGGAAATTTATATATTTGAAAGTCATTTTGTTTTATGCTTTTTGGGTTCCCCATGTACAGGAATGGGGAAATTGAGCAGGACCGTGATACCCCTTTCAGTGTTAGATTTGGTAATGCCAATCATAGATCCACAAGTGCATAACAGCATCAGTCTAGATGTGTGAAAGAATTTGGCAACCTTTAGAACTATGACCGTTCAACGTGCTAAATAGGTGGTTAACAACTTTGATTAAACAAACTCCCCCCTCCCCGCCCCATGATGTCTTTCCGCCCAGCTACACCCTACAGCCCACTCCAAGTTCATGTTCTTGCTATAACGTGAATTGTTACAAGTCGTTTTGAGTGTGTTTTTGTGTGGGAGCTGCCTATAGACTAAAACACTGCTATGTCATGCAATTTTGGTTTGCAAGTGATGATATGGTTGTGCCATTACACTTTTCAGAAAGTTGGTACATTACGCCATGAAAATTTCCCTTTCAGATGCTGGCTTCAAATAAATATTTCTGTAGCATCTGGGCTTGCATCTTTTTAAAAAAAAAATGCAAAAGGTGTTTTAATTTAGATATTTAACTAATTACTTCATTAAAACTGCTATGTTTGTACTTTTGGAAAATGTTCTTCCCTTCCCGAAGCTACTGAAATTTGTTTCTATTTTGCTGCTTCTACTGTTTGTCTTCATGATTACTAAAAGATTACTTAATCAATAAGAGAATGACAAACTGATTTCTATCTCAAACATCCCTTCTATACTGCAACATGTGGAAATTTCAAGTGGTGATAATGTGCCAACCAGCATAACTGGACAATGTTCCACTCTAAATTTTGGGATAGCCAATTAAAGCTTCATTACATTGAATTTGACTTTATTTTAAGCCCAGGTTAGTGGGTTAGATGTGAAAATGGTTCAATGTGGGTCTTCCAATTGCATACTGTCAGGATTCCTGTATTTACATAGGTTGTAATCTAATGTTTAGTAAATCTCTTTCAAATCTGCACCTGGAAGAATGGAGCAGCCACTAGGTTTAAGAACATGCTGAATATGCTCTTGCAATATTTGGTTGTAGATCTTTTGAAACAAAATCCACTTATTCCTTAATTGGCAAGAAAACCAGTTTCCCAGAAGTGAATCTTTTTTTTAACCATATACCACGTTTAAGTCAGAATGTTAAGTGAGCTTTTGGTTAAATCCCTACTTTGAGTATCATTTAGAATTAACTTAATGTAAGTCAAATTTCACTCCCATTTGCCAAGTTGTATTTCATGCAAATAATAATTCTCCTTTTTGCCACGGAAATAATGAGAATTTAGCAGCTTGCTCTATCAAGACTATACCTCCAACGAAAGGTGCAATCAACATTATGCTGCTGGAAGGGTCATTCCCCTTTCCTTTCCTTTCCTTTCTAAGGAACGCATGTGAATAAAGTTTCATTTTGGGGAGAGCCAAGAGTGAGATGATAAAGTGGTACACCTCCACTTCCATTTTTAACCCAGGCTTTGCTTAAAATGTCTTGGTGAGGAAACATAAGTGTTTTTGTTTTATTTATATTCACTTGTACTTATCCCATAAAGCTTATCATTTCCACTTGTTTATCCGAGATCTTGCATTGGGCTTAGTCTTTTGTGTCTAGTTAAAAATAACTCATTACAACATAATGACTAAAAGCTTCTGGATCTGCACATCCAATGAATGGCATTTAAGTTTGTAGTTTTCCAGTTGTCTTCCTTGAAGAAATCCCTCCAACTGAAACGACGTGGTGAGCTCTTGCAATGTGTGACCTCGGGTCAACGTGGAGCAATGCAGATAGTTGGAGTTTATGAACATTTGTTCTGTGGCCAGTCATTTGAAGTCCATGTATTTTTGTATGAATCAGCAGTGAACATCCAGCTATTCAGTTTTGAAATATAACAGCTGAGCCTGACAGTCCACACATTGCTATCTGAATATCAGTGATAAAAAATCTTAACCAGTTTTCCTTTTCAGATTTTTGGGAATGGAAGCTAATTGTATTATCCTAACTCAAATTACAACTTTGCACAGACTAGGGAATTGCACCCAGCTTTAAAGGTCCATGTGTCTCAATTACTTGATTTATAAACCTGATTTTTGATAAGCTCCTGATGAAGGTCTAACTAGACAAATATTACAACAACTCATCATTAAAGCTTTTCTACATGCAGTGCAAATGAAATTTCAGTATAACTAATAGTTGGTGGGGATGAATTGGTCCAGTCTTGTTGCAATATTAGGAATCCAGCCCTGACTGTTCTTTAAACTATTGTTGGAAAACTATTGACATTCATTTGCACAACATAAAGTTGTTTAATAGTTTTATTTATGTAAATGTAATAAATTTTTGTAGTTACTTGGAGCTTTACTTTGTTTTGGTGTTCAAATTTAAAGATCGAGTGCTTGTAATCTTTTTCTATGTTTATAGAATGTGCATGCTTGCCTTACCGGCAAACCTAGCATATGTTGCTAATAATAACTGCCATTGAATTTGATGGGTGGTAAGCTGCTAGTGATTTACATGCAACTTATCTAAGAATGCACGCTCTGTATTTTTACAGCATAATCCAAACTTGCTATATCTACATAAAATTGACTTCCTTGCAAATAAGGCTGAAGTTGTACCACACATTTAGTGCTTAAACCAAATATGTTGTGACAGATGGTATATCTCAGTACCATAAGGAGACGAGATACTTGAAGTATGAAAATGCACTTGGATGCTGGCAGTGACGATGGATTGGAGCCAGGCTATAATTGTTCTGAGGAAGGGTCACTGGACCTGAAACTTTAACTCTGATTTCGCTTCACAGATGCTGCCATACCTGCTGAGCTTTTCCAGCAATTTGTTTTTGTTTAGAATTGATTTCTCCCTGTTTTTAAGAAGGGTACTTGTAACTCCAGATACAGAAGTCTCGCTTCAATTCAGTTGCTTGGGCTGGGCCACTTGCTGGTTAATACCCAGAACGTAGACAAATTCAAAACTGATTGCAAACATAAGAAAAGAAAATCTTGAAAGAAGTTGTGAATTAAGTTTTTAAATACCTCTAATTAATGCATTCACAAATTAAGTACCAACAATGCTAATATGGTCAACTAAGTTATGTGATCTTCAAATGTACTAAATGGTTGCCATTACCTCCAATGCAAACTTTTTTTATTCCTAAAATCCTAACTAAAATTGATTTGCAATACATGATTTATGTAAACCTTAGGGACCATTCACAGAGTTTGGTGAAATTTCAACAGAGCATGAATGATTTGGTGTTTAGCAACGATAGAATCAACGATTAGAATGTGGTACTCAATCCTACATAGTGTATTTGAGGTAGGTAGTACAGATGCCTCCCCTTTCAGGCTGGATGAGTAATTGAGGAATGAGAGGTTCTGCTAATAGGATCTGATGATGAGTGGAGGAGAGATGAAGGCGTGGGGCACAAACCCAGCCCGTTCAGCTGAATGACCTGCTTCAGTCCTGTACTCTAGTTAAATTTCATGGCTTTTGCATGAAATGCATATGATATCTTACTGAGGAAAAGAAATGCAGAGTTAGCATTAAAGACCCCAGGCCCTAGACTCAAGCATGTCATGCAACTGTTAGTATTTTTCAAAGTATATTTTCTTCCAACCGAACCAATTGGCATTTCCCAGGGATTGTTTCTTCTGTGATACCCTGCTGTTTATTCTCCAGTAGACTATAGATCAAATTAATTCAAACGTAAGCAGAATTTTGGAAGTTGACATTGAGTTGTTGGAGTAGAGGTGTGACAAAGTAAATATTCTTAATAGCTGAAAAATGAAACTAAATAGGAAAGTAATTATGCAATTAATAAAATTGTTTATACGAAGTTCTTCACAGTTGGAGCATATTTTGTTCAACTTATTCTAAATCAAACAGTTGCCACCACTAGGGAGCTCTTGAAAGTGTGGGCTGAAGGTGGGATGGGGCACAAAAAAAAATCTAACAAGTGAACCTGCTTGTCCCATTCCTCTCTGAAATTTTCTGGGTACTGGCAAAGGAGCAGAATGATCTGCCTTGCCTTGGCCTATTGGAGGTCTAAAATGATCAATTATTGCCAAGTATAAAACTATTGTTTAGGGGGTATGGAAACCTGGCATCTTTGCATTGGCATTAACCCCCTCAGGAAAGGGGGTTAGGGTGGACATACTTTGTGAGCCACTGGGCACTTAGATGTACCCTGCCAAAGGTCAGTGCCTCTCCTAGTCATTACCCCCAAAACCCTCCTGGCAAGCACTTGAACCTGACTGTGCCCCACCGCTCACCAAGATTCCCAAATTTGCTTGCCAGTCTGGGCTCCTTACCCATCAGAAACTGCAATGTCTACTCCTGTCTGATACTGTTAGGACAATTAAGATGTGACCACCCTTTCAGCCAGCACCTTATAAGGAAGCACATCTTTGAGAAATGAACATCAGTCTGACCTAATCCCTCCTCAGTGTTAAATTGCTATGGGCAGCCATCTGGTTTGTGGATAGGATCTAATACCTAGACTCTTGTAAAGGACAGCTGATCCTGGCACCCAGTAAAATTCAGTCTGTGTTTCTGTCATCCGCTCGTCACCCTGACTAGTCTGAAATTGGCACTTGAATTTATATTGATTTGCCAGAGATGTATTTTGGTGCAGTTCCTCTTAAACACATTTGAGTTGTGCCTGTTTTTCCTGTGGATCTTTCTGTTATATCATTGTTGTTGACTCTATCATGTATCTTAATGCTTAATTATTCTGCAGCAAAATAAATGGGATTCAGTTGTGGCTGCCGAATACAGGGTTAGCCTAGTGTCCTAAGCACTAGTCTTTCGCTGCTTCAACAATAGCCATACTTCCATCATAAGGTGACGATGTTTGTCTAATGTTCCACACCATTCACTTCACAAATACTAAAGCAGTCCATGTTCAAATGCAGCAAGACCTGCTTGCTTCATATCCAGGTTTGGGCTTACAAGTGGCAAGTAATATTTGTGCTACATTAGTACTAGGAAATAACTGTCTCCAGCAAGAGACAATCTAACTATTGCCCTTGATAGTCAGAGGTATTGCCATCACTGAATTCCCCACTATCAACATTGTGGGGGTTACTACTAATCAGAAACTGAGTTAGACTAGTTTTGTAAATACAGTGTACAAAACAATAGGTTAGAATATTGAAATCCTGTAGCAAGTAACACACCTCTTGATATTCCAAGGTCTGGCTGTCATAGAAAAGGCACAAACTAGGAGTGAGATGGTAGCAATGGCATAGGTAGGAGAAGTGATGAGATCTTGCAAGCAGAATTTCAGGAGCTAGGAACAAAAACAAAGAGGCCCTCAACAACTTCTCTTTCAACTCCTCTCATTTTCTTCAGGTAAGAGGGGTTGCCATGGGTACCCGCATGGGCCCTAGTTATGCCTGTTTCTTCGTGGGGTACGTGGAACATCCCTTGTTCCAGTCCTATTCTGGCCCCCACCCACAAGTCTTTCTTCGATACATGGATGATATCATCGGTGCTGCTTCCCTCTCTCGTCGAGAATTGGAAAACTTCATCAAGCCCTTACTTTCACCTGGTCTATCTCTGACTCCTCCCTTCCCTTCCTCGACATTTCTTTTTCCATTTCTGGGGATAGACTGGCCACTGACATCCATTACAAACCCACTGACTCCCACAGCGACCTGGACTATACATCCTCACACCCCACTTCCTGTAAATACTCCATCCCATTCTCTCAGTTCCTCCGTCTCCATCGCATATGTTCAGATGAGGCCAACTTCGACAAGGGAGCCTCCGAAATGTCCACGTTCTTCATCAACCGAGGATTCCCCAGCTCCGTTGTCGACAGGGCCCTCAATCGGGTCCGACCCATCTCCCGCACTTCTGCCCTCACCCCTTCTCTTCCCTCCTGCAACAGTGATAGAGTTCCCCTTATCTTCACCTACCAGCATCCACATCCAGAAGATCATCAGATGCCATTTCTGCCACCTCCAGCAAGATGCCACTACACACCCCCTGTTAGTCACTAACAATCCCCATTAACAACTATTCACCCTCCCAGCCTGATCGTTAGCAACTCCTTTGTCTGTCCAACTGTCTTTCTCTCTCATTGGTATCTAACCTATCGTTTACTCCCTACCCGACCCACCTCCCTATTTTCTGCATATAAACTGACGTTTTCCCAGCCACCGTCAGTTCTGAGGAAGGGTCACCGGACCTGAAACGTTAACTCTGTTTTCCGCTCCACAGATGCTGCCAGATCTGCTGAGCTTTTCCAGCAACTTTGTTTTTGTTCCTGATTTACTGCATCCGCAGTTCTTTTGGTTTTTATTCAGGAGCTAGGAAGTAGGTTAAAGAACAAGACCCAAAAACTAATCTCTGGATTATTCATGGTGCCGCATGTTAGTGCGTATAGAAATATGGGGTTCAAGAGGATCAAGGGTTACGGGGAGAATGAGGATGAGAAACTTATCAGCCATGATTGAATGGCAGAGCGGACTCGATGGGTTGAATGGCCTAATTTCTGCTCCTATTTCTTATAAGGTTAGCCCAGTATGTAGCTGGAAGATGGCAAGGAAGGGAAGGCTTTAGATTTCTGGGACATTGAAATCATTTTTGGGGGTGCTGAAATCTGTACAAGGTGGAAGGGTTACGCCTGAACCAGAATATGGGATCAGCATCCTTGCGGAGAGGTTTGCTCGGACTGTTGGTGAGGGTTTAAATTAACTTGACAGGGGGTGGATTCCTGAGAGAAGGGTCAGTAGGATGAGGTGAACAGCCAAAATTAGGAGAGACAGTAAGGAATTCAAGAAGGCAGAGAAATTATAAGCCATGTGACATTGGTCGCCTCAATTTCTCTGGCCCCCTCATCCAATCCAACCTATCTCCCTCCAAACTGACTGCACTCCGTACATTTAGATCCAACTCTGAATTTGTTATTAAGCCTGCTGAAAAGGGTGGTGCTGTTTTAGTCTGGCGTACTGACCTCACAATGTGGTCTCCTCTACATTGGGGAAATGAAGCATCAACTAGGTAACATCTATGTTCTGCCTGCAGAAAAGACCCTGAGCTTCCAGTTACCTGCCAGTTTAACACACCACTCAGTTCCCTGGCCAACATCTCTGTCTCAGGCTTGCTGCAGTGTTCCAGTGAAGGTCAGTGCAAGCTGAAAGAACAACGCCTCATTTTCTACTTAAGGCCCCTGCAGCCCTCCATACTCAATATCGAGCTCAATAATTTTAGGGCCTAAACTCTCCCATGTCCTAGCCCCCTACCCCACACATGAAGCCTTATTATCATGTAGCCTGCCATTGCACACTACCTGTGGTTAGCCACTAGCAGTGTCTATTAACAGCTGTTCACCCTCCCAGCCGGATCGTTATCAACTCCTTTGTCTGTCCAACTGCTCTTGTGTCTCTTTGGGCTCAATCCCCACCTATCGTTTACTTCTGATTCCCGCACGGCCCCACCCCCCCACATCTTCTGCATATAAACCGACATTTTGCTAGCTACCATCAGTTCTGAGGAAGAGTCACTGGATCTGAAACATTAACTCTGATTTTTCTTCACAGATGCTGCCAGACCTGCTGAATTTTTCCAGCAACTTCTGTTTTTGTTCCAAATTATAAACCAGTTAAGGCACAAGAGAGTTAGGCAAAGTTGGATGGTATTTATTTTAATACAAGGAGTCCAACAACCAAGGCAGATAAGTTGACAGCACAAATTAAAACATGGGGTAAGATGTCATTGCCATCACTGAGACAAAGTTGAAGGACGGGCAGGATTGGCATCTCAGTATTCCAGGATTTAGGGTCTTTAGTTGAGCAAGGAATGAGGTAAAAGAAGACGGGTTTTTGCAGTATTGATTAAGGAATCAATTCAGTCGTAAGGATGGATGACATCTTCAATGCTTCATCGAATAAAGCAACATACGGAGAACTTAAAAACCAAAGAAAAACTATCACATTGCTGGCAGGGTACTGTAGGCTCCCTAACAGTCCAAGAGAAAGAGAAATGTAGACCGGTAGGCAAATTTCAGAGAAGTGTAAGTAACAGGGTGGTGATAGTAATGTATTTCAACTTCCCAATGTTTGCTGCAGTAATCATAGTGTGAAAGGTTTAGAGGGAGTGGAACTCTTAAAATGCATCCAGGAGAGCTTTCTAAGCCAGTATGTACACATCTCAATCATGTCCCTCCTGCTGCCTTAGGTTCCTGTACTCCAAGGAAACCAACTCCATTCTACAGGAAGTCTCTTCATGACTGAAACTCTCCAATCCAGGCAACTTCCTCTCCACCGTCTCCAGTGCAATCACATCCCTCCTATAACGTGGATTCCAGAACTGCACAGAATGCTCGCTGTAGAAAATTATGAAGGGCATAGACAGAATGGACAGCACAAAATCTTTTCCCCTTGGTGCTGGGATCAGGAAGCATACATTTAAGGTAAGGGGCTGGAGGCTTAGAGGGGATGTAAGGAAAGGATTTTTCACCCAGAGGGTGGTGAAATCTGGAACTCATTGCCTGTAAGGATGATAGAGGCAGGAATCCTAATGACATTGAAGACGCATTTGCAGTTCCAAGGTATACAAGGCTATGGGCCAGGTGCTGGAAAGTGGGAGTTGAATAATTTACATTGTTGTTTTTGCTGGTGTAGACTTGATGGGCTGATGGTCCTTATCTGCACTGTAGACCTCTGTGACGTTTTGACTATTTGTGGGCCTTTGTACATACCTGCATTGATTTTTATTTATTTCAAAAATATACTTTATTCATAAAAGAATTATATATACATAGTCATACAAGCAGATTAGTTCTGTACAGTAGCATATCAAGAAAGCAAACAAATATTGGAGTTTGATTCTATCCAAACAAACCAGAGGCATTTCTTACTTGAACAAGACTATATTTACATGCTTTTGAGGCACTGGGAAGGCCCAATAACTGAAGAGACACCAATCTAACTTAGGCAGAAGGACCTCAGACAGCAGTCTGTCCCCACAGCGCCTTGGCGGCAGCTACCTCACGCTTTAGTGCATCCCTGAGCACATAGTCCTGGACCTTGGAATGTGCCAGTCTGCTACTCGGTCGAGGTCAACCCCTTGTTCTGGAAGACCAACAAGTTTTGGACAGACCAAAGAGGTCTTTCACTTGGTTGACGGTCCCCCAGCCTTAGTTGATGTTTGTCTCCATTTGCATCCCAGGGTACGGATGTAGAGTGTCATGGAGCTGCTTGGGGCTATATTGCCTCTGTACTGCACTAATTGGATTCTATGGACAGAGAAAGGATTGGCAGCAAGGGGATGAATTCAAAGCAGTACTTTTTTTAAAATAATGTGCTTTGGAGAAAAATTGGTTCTTCCAAGTTGAAGTTATAAATCCAGATAGATGTAGTTTGAATGAATAATAATTAAGTCAACATTAATAAGTAAATATTAATGCAGTAAATGGGGATCAATCTGACAACAACGTAAAAATGTGACATTAGTGTGCAGGGTCACAGAGAAGGCAGACCTGATAGGGTGGATCCGTCATAATTGAAGTGTCTATTGACCAATGGGTGGTGGTGCTAAACTCGGAAGGCGGGGTGTTGTGTGGCGGAGGACCAATGCTAAGGGAGGGGAGGCGGGACATGGTTTGATTGGCGGGTGTGGGGCCGGCAAGATGGCGGCGCGTGTGGTGGGAGGGCGAGGGAGTGAGCGGCAGTGTCTCCCTCCACCTCCTTCCCCGGACAATGGACAGAGGCAGGGGAAACCACCACCACCACCACCTCCTCAAGCGGTTACAGCTGCTGCTGGCCAGGCCTCGAGCTGCCAGATGATAAGGCCGTCGGTCAGTGAGCTAAGCCGGGAGGTGCGGACCAATATCCTGTGCACGGTGAAGGGCTGCGGCAAAATCCTGCCCAACCCGCCGGCCCTCAGCATGCACCTGGTCAAATCCCACAGGGTGCAGGTAGGTACTGACTCCCTG
>NC_063346.1:13903232-13904506 GCF_021869965.1 Rhincodon typus
CCTGTTCCCTGGCCCCCCACAGCCCTTCCCCACCTCCCCCTGTACAGTTATGTAGAAACTCTTATGTTGTGTAGCATTTTAAATCTGTATTCTTGATGTGCATTTACAAGAAGACAAGTAACCCATTGAGAGAGAGAGCGATGAGTGGAAAGGTGCATATAATGTGAGATGAATACTGGGATGAGTCATGTACAGATCTTAAGTACCAATGTAGAACAGCTGGGCTGAAAGATATATCTGTGTTGTAAATGCTGTACGTTTTCAGATAGCGTGCCATTTGGTTCGTTGTGCATCATTTTTACTCTGTGAGAAAGGGTGTTTGAGTAGACCTCAGACAATTGCTATTTTAGAGACCCAACACAGTCTTGATGCGTTGAATGGTCTCCTTCTGCATTGTAATGTTTGTGATTCAGTTTTTAGACTAAAAAGGAAAGTGGTCAGTTTCCACTTTAAGAAGGTGTTTTCGTTAGGTAAATCGAGTAAAAATCTATTTTTGCTTATCAACTGATGTAGAAGGCATTGGTTTAGAACATCCAAAACGAGAGAGAGGTTCTGTTTTTTCATTATATTCAGATGTTTGGATGTGAAGCAATTTTTTAAAAAATTTTTTAAATTTTTTTCCCATAAATAGTGTCAGAAATGAAATTAGTGAGCATTTTTTAAAGGGGCAGATAAATATTTGTGAAGAAAATTAGGAAGGGAGAAGCGAAGGTGTTGGATAGCTACTAACCATTGCTGGTACGTAAGAAATAATCTGAAGAACGTAGCTGCATGTTAAAAGCTGTTGTCATTTGCAAAGAAAATCCCTCCATGTTATGAATCTACAAATTAGATCAGGAAATGCTTGAGTTGTGTCTAGTCGGTGGTGTGGCAGTAATAGGATCGTAACAGTTTTAGTTACGTGCATGTGCTGAGCAGAAGAAAATAATCAGTCAAAATTCCCAACAGTTGGTATTCTGTGATCTCGGATGTGTGGTAAAATATGTAGTAACCACTGGTTTAAAAAATGAGCTGCTGATGCCCTTTGAAGTTGAAGGGAGATTCTTGCAAGGCTCAGTGGAATGTTCACAATGGTAAGACTGGGCGTCTGAAAATGAGGAATTGCTGTTATTTTCTTCTGACTGTGGCATTTAGTACAAATACACATTATTTTCTACAGCCGGGTCTCCCTTGCAGTGCTGAATCTTTAGTCATTTGAGGTTCTGTCATTTTAAACTGACAAGGGGATGGAGGAAGATAGCATGGGAAGGTGATTCCGTAGCTTTTAAAAATAA
>NC_063346.1:13905006-13919721 GCF_021869965.1 Rhincodon typus
TTTCCTGCTCCTCTGATGCTGCCTGGCCTGCTGTGTTCATCCAGCTCGACACCTTGTTGTCTCAGTTTTTCTGGAGCCATGGGTTTAAAGCAGGAGGTGTCAGAGAACAGGTGACTCCAGTACTCCTCAAGTAATAATGTGAATTTGTTCATATTGTGAGAGTTTTATGATAGGAGAGAGTAAACATTGAAAGGCAGTAGCTTGCTTGTGATTAGGAAGAATCAAGAATCGATACTTTGCTTAGGAAACATCTATAGATTGGAAAGCCTTTTGGGGCAGTTCACAGGAGGCCTGGCTCTGGTTAGATGTAAGAACAGTTTCTCCTGGAGAATGTAGTTTGTTCAGAAGAGTTAGGAAGTAGGTTATCTCACTATAAGGGAAGTTTGACTGTAAGGGAAGTTTGAAAATTCCAGAGTTTGGTGAATAAACCTGAAGAGGTTATTTGAAGCTAAGAAAGTTTAATCTCACTTGTACAAATAATTGAGGAAAAGGCTAACAATCTTTGAAGACCAAGAATTGAAGGAGACAATTAAGTCAAAATATATAGATGTGAGAGAAAAGGGAATACTCTCTAAAGTGATATCTAAAGTCTCTAAAGTAATTATTTTTCATTTTGTCATGTGGTTTGAATGCTTTCAAATTGTGTTATTGTAAATAGCTTAGTTTATTCTATTTTATCTTCATTCTTTTGTGTAATAAACTTTTGTGATATTGCTAAAACCAAATGTGCAGTATTGCATGCTTATGTTTCAATGTAAAAAACATGACCTTAAAATAGAATTCAGTCTGGGATCTGACATACCTGCTAGCAGTATCAGTTGGGATCATAACACTGTGTCAGGGCATCTACCCACATTGTCTTTTATCAGCTTCAAGATCAGGACTTTGTCAACTGTGTGTCATGACCCCCCAGTGGTCTCGTGGTATGAGATTCTGGAGACATGAGCTCCAGAGCAGACCTGGCTACAATGGCTATTTCACCAAGTGCATAGGAATACTGTGGTGAGTGTGATAGAATACTCAGTTACCTGGATGAGTGCCACTCCAACAACATTCAGGACACAGCATGGTAAAAATTCACCAAAGATCCTCAGACAGCACCTTCCAAACCCACCACCTCTAGAAGGACAAGGGCAGCACATACATGGGAACACCATCACCTGCAAATTCTCCTCCAAGCCACCTCACCACCCTGACTTAGAAATAAATCATTGTCCCTTCACTGTTGCTGGATCAAAATCCTGGAATTCCCTCCCTAATGGCATTGTGGATGTACCTACAGCATGGGGATTGTAGTGGTCATGTTCCATGAGTAAATACAAAAAAACGCAAGGCCTCTTTAAATCCTTGCATTTTTCTGAGCAGTGTATGTGTGACCTAATCGACTGACCTTTGAGGCCAGACTCCTACTGCAAAAAAAAGTGAACAAGTAGTTTTTGAATAATCCCTGAAGTATTAACACATCACCACCCCTCCTCACCCCCCGCTCCCAGACCCTGAACCTCTTCTAGGCCCCAAAGCATCTTCCCCCACCCAGCAAACCACCCCAACCACTGGTCATGTGCCATAAATCTCACAGTGGGGTCTTGACAATTTTCAAATCTTGAAATGGAGTCACAGTGGTAAATGGAATCCACTGTTCAAGACTTTTACAGCAAAACAGAGGGACATAGGAATTAGAAGCTGGAGTAGGCAATTCAGCCCTTCAAACCCATTCTGCCATTTAACATGATCTTATCCTGGTCTCAACTCCACTTTCTTGCTTTCTCCCCATTGCCCTTTATCAGAAACATATCTATTTCTTTCTTGAATCTGTTGATTGATTCTGCCTCCACTGCACTCAGGGGCAGTGAGTTCCGCAGATTCACAACCCTCTGAGAGAAGTAGTTTCGACTTTTGAAGTAAAGTACTTTTGACCACCTATCGTTAACTCCTTACCCCCTTCACCCACCTTATCTTCTGCGTAAAAAGCAACGCTTTCCTAGACACCGTCAGCCCTGAGGAAGCGTCCCTGGTCCTGAAACGTTAACTCTGATTTCTCTCTGCAGATGCTGCCAGACCTGCTGAGCTTTTCCAGCAATTTCTATTTTTGATTTTGATTTCCAGCATCAGCAGTTCTTTCAGTTTCTACTTATGAAGTGTTGTGCTACAGGTAGCCAATTTGCATACAACAAGCCCCAGTAACAAAACAAAAATAAAATAAGTGAATAGATAATCTGTTTTGGGGGTTGACATTTAATTGTTGGTCTGGGTACTAGGGAAAACTGTCTTTCATCAAAAAGTAGTAGGATTGTTTTAGAACCACCTGAGAAAGCAGTTGGAGCTTGGGTCTAAGCCAGCAGCAAAGGCAGTGAAGCACTCCCTCAGCACTGTATTGTGCCATGTTAAATTGTAGGCTCAACTCTCTGCAGTGGATCCTCCTAGACTGTCCTGTATCAGAGACAGTCTCCAAATTCTTCCCAAAACCGTAAATCTGTGGTGAATGGAAATTGGAAGATGGTTATTTAAGAAAAAAAATGCTGTATTATTTATACACGCTAGAAAAAGATTGATAGGCTTCAGCTCCACAATCAGATGCCACACAAACTTCGCTGGACAGCCTAATGGAAGATGCAAAAACGATATTCGTAAAGATATCGAATGGGAATATGCACGAGTGCTTATGGTCTTGCTTCATTTGATTATGCTTCCATATGGCTCATCCTACTTCTTCCTAACCAGCCTCTCACTTTGCACTCTCCTTAAATTCAAACTCATCCGACTCTGCAGTCCACTTCTGTAACTCACATTGAGTCCTAATCACCCATCGCCCTGTTCCTCATTGATCCACTTCGGCTCCCAGAATGGCAATACATCGATTTCAATTCCCTCCCTGGCCTCAACTTTCTCTGCGTTTTTCACCAACTCTTCAATCCTGGAAGGGCAGCACGGTGGCCCAGTGGTTAGCACTGCTGCCTCACAGCACCAGGGACCTGGGTTTGATTCCAGCCTCAGGTGACAGTCTGTGTGGAATTTGCACATCCTCCATGTGTCTGCGTGGGTTTCCTCCAGGTGCTCCAGTTTCCTCCCACAGTCCAAAGATGTGCAGATTAGGTGGATTGACCATGGGAAATACAGGGTTATGGGGATAGGGTAGGGGGCTAGGTCTGGATGGGATGTTCTTCAGAGGAGCAGTGTGGATTTAGTAGGCCAACTGGCCTGCTTCCACACTCTAGGGATTCTATAATTTCTGTTTTCCAATTGTGATCACTTGTGCATTGCTAATTCTAATTTTAACAGTTCAAGAAAGCAGATCACCACCACCTTCTCAAGGGCAATAAGTGATGGGCAATAGGGCGTGTCTGCATGGGTTTCTTCCAGGTGCTCCAGTTTCCTCCCACAGTCCAAAGATGTGCGGGCTAGGTGGATTGGCCATGCTAAATTACCCACAGTGTTCAGGGCTGTTTAGGTTAGGTGGGTTAGACATGGGAAATGCAGGAGCAAGGGAATAGGTCTGGGTGGGATGCTCTTTGGAGGGGCGGTGTGGACTTTTTGGGCCAAATGGCCTGTTTCCACACTGTAGGGACTCTATGAACTGTATGAACTATGAATAAATGGTGGCCCAACCAGCAACAGCCACACCCCGTGAATTAATAAAGAAAAAGACAAAAAATTCCAAGTATAATCGCTCCATTATTAGTGGCCATGCCTTCAGTTAACAATGCCTGAGGCAATGGAATGGATCCCTAAACCTTACGACCTCTCACTTCTTCTTTAAAAATATGTTTAAAGCTACATCTTCAACCAAGAATTTGGTGACCTCTCCTAATACCTCCCGGTCAAATTTTGATGGATAGCACTCCAGTAAAGCAGCTTTGGGACCTTGTACAACATTAAAGATGCCATATCAATTGATGTAGGCAACATTGAAAGATACTTATGCTAGGCAAAACAAATAGTAGAAAGGAATCCAAAGTATTGGTGCTCACACAATCTAAACATACAAGAACCATATGGAGTGTAGTTTCATGTCTTGGCTTCGCTCACGCATTGTGTAAAACCACAGAGAATGTCAGCAGCAATAGTTATGCTCATATGGAACATGAAAACGAGCTGGCTGCCTCCCACTTTCCTTGCATCCATAACTATGTATGAACATGGGAATTAGACTGAAATACTAAGTACTTAGAGTATAGGAGCAGGAGTAGACCATTCAGCCCTTCTAGCCTGTTCTGCCATTCAATATGATCATGGCAGCAATCCAACCCCCTGGCCTGTTCCCATCTTCTCCCCATATCCTATGATCTCTTTCCTAAGAACTATATCTACACCCTTTTTGAAAGTCTTCAATATTTTAGCCTCAAACAAGTTCAACAATAGATTTCCACAATTTCCACAAGCTGCTTTATTTTTATTTTGGCATTGCATAGGAATTAAGGATAATTTGCTCCCACGCCAGCTTGATGCATTCTGAAAAGCCTGATAAGTCCAATGAGCAATTTGCAGCATCTACCATATGTCGGTCCGATTGGAGGGTTTGGCAGATAAGTTGTTGGGAATTTTGTGCCCCCTCTCCAATGCCATGACTCCACCTCTGTGTGTACCTGATAAGGTGAAGGAGATTTGCTAATGTTGGTTAAAATCATGAATGGTTCGAGTAAAGTAACTAAAGTCAGACAGTGTCCAATAGCTGAAGGGTCAATAACCAGAGGTCACATATTTATGGGGATTGGGCGTGAGGAAATAAAAATGGCTTATATATAAGGAGTGGTCAGGATTTGGAAATTAACTGCTAGATGGGTGGTGGAAACAAATTCTATAGGAGCCTTCAAAAGGGAATCAGATGATTATGTTAAAAAGAAAATAATGGAAGGGAAATGGGAGAGAGTAAAAGAGTGGGACCAACTTCTTGCTCATTGAAAAAGCCACTGCAGACCTGATAGCCACGTTCTCTGGACTATTTAATAATTCATAAGGACATAAGAACTGGGAGCAGGAGTAGGGAATTCAGTCCCTCAAGCCTGCTCCACCAATTGACTTCATCTCAGCCTCAACTCCATATTCCTGCTCGCTCCCCAGAATCCTTCAAGCCATAACTAATTAAAAATCTGTCCAACTCCTCCTTTAGTTTATTCAATGCCCTGGCATCCACCACACTCTGAATTTCACAGATTCACAGCCCCCTTTTGAGAGAACAGGTAATTCCTCCTCATCTTTGTTGAGACCTGCCACCCCTTATCCTAAACCTATGGCTGTGCATTCTTGATTGGCCCACCAGGGAAAACCTCCCCTCTAAGTTGACTTTGTCAATCCCTTTTAGCATCTCATATACTTCAATTAAATCCCCTCTCATCCATCTAAACTCTAGACAGTATGGGCCTGAACTGTTCAATCGCTCCTTAAAAGGCAAACTTTCATCTTTGGAATGAATCTAATGAACCTACCAACCTGTTGATTCGATTGGCTAATCTAAACCAGGGATTGAACTTAGAAGCTTCCTAGACTGCATAGCTTGATTTTACACCAAGCAGTACATTTCTTAACCTAATCCATTAAGGTATCCACAGGGTAGTAGAGCTGTTCCTTGACAGCTAGGAATCTGGTTCCTGAGTAACAGGTTATATCCATGTGCTGGCAATACATGTAGGGACCAAACCTCCTCTGGCTTCCTCTGAAACTTTAGTCTGGGGCCTCAAGGGACTGAGTTTCTATGTGTTGCCACATTTAAGGACTTATTGATGGAGAGACTGTATACGGACAAGACTTACACATTTGGCTCTTGCTTTACGCTTGTGAATGGTGTGGACTGAAAATGAGATACAAACTGTTTAATCCACTCGTGTGACACGGGCATTTCTGGCTGGCCAGCATTTGTTACCCGTCCCCAGTTGCCCTTGAGAAAATGCGAGCTGCCTTCTTGAACCACTGCAGTCCAGTCTTGTGCTGTAGGTTGACTCCCAAACCTTAGAGAAGGAATTCCAGGATTTTGACTCAGAGACAGTGAAGAAATGGTGATATACTTCTGAGTTAGGATGATCAGTGGCTTGGAGGGGAACTTGCAGGTGGTGATGTTCCTATATATCTGCTACCCTTGTCCTTCTGGATGAAAGTGGTTGTGGGTTTGGAAGGTGCTGTCTAAGGGTCTTTGGCAAACTTCTGCAGTGCATCTTGTAGATAGTACACACTGCTGCTACTGACCATCGGTGGTAGAGAGAGTGGATGCTTGCGCGTGTAGTGCCAATCAAGCGGGCTACTTCTAGCAACTAAAAGCAGAAAGCTCGCTGACTGTCTTCACTCATGTAATAGCGATTATGTAATGTGTCACAGCACCTAATATAACATCAATTCAACCTGTTGGACATACAGCCTGAGAGCATAAGCCCTGACAACAAAAAATCTAGGATTGAGGCCAATATCTATCTATAGACTGACATCTCCATATTGATCTTTCCAGTAAATCTTGGAACATGGTAGATCTCCAAATGTTGCACATTGCATTCTTTTGGATTCAACCAGGGAGAGTGAAATCCTTACCCAGCCTATCTGTAAATTTTGCCCAAGCTTGTGCCCTGAAGAGGACTCTCCAGCTTTGCTGCAGAGACATGCTTGTCACAAAGTTGACACAGAGCAAGCCATCATCTTACAGGATGACTGTTGCAAACGTAAACTTTATATCCGTGCCTAATACCTATCAACATTTGCTAATATAAATCCACAGGCCCATATTGATATTGGGAAGTACCTATGTAAGCTTGTCACCATGTCATAGTACTATTCTAGAGCAATGCTACAGCATCTCAGTTTTTCACCTTTGACCTCCTCAGCTTGCACTCTCTATAAATTCCTATGTTTCAACCATCTCTGCTTCTCTACTTTTCAAATTGTCGCACATTTCGCTTTTTAGCAATAAATAATAACAGGTTGCTTTTATACAGTGCCTTAACGTAGTAAAACGTCACAATGACATTCTGTTATCAGTCAAAATTTGACACCTAGCTACAGAACAAGGGATACTATAGGAGAACAAATGGTCAAAAGTTAGATAAAGAGGTACAGAGTATCTTGAAAGAAGAAAGTGAGGCAGAGAGGTAAAGACTTCAGAACCTAGGATGTGATCTGTGAAGAAATGACCAACAATGGTGAACCAATGAAATTTGGGAAAGTGCAACAGGCCAGATTTGAAGGAGAGCGGAGGCTTTGGCAGATGTAGGGCTGGAATAGGTTACAAACATAGGGAGAAGATTGCAGAGTCTGTTATATTGCACATTACTGCATTACCATAATTTCGACATTCAATTATGTATCACTGCTGTTCTTTACGTCTGCCACCTAGGGACTCCCCCTGAGATTAGAAGAGAGTCATCCTTGTCTGCGAGGGACCACCAGTAATGATTGTTGTCCACATGCATTGCAGTCTATGTTTTATCAGGAGCACATACTCGTAACATTTACCATGAAGTCCGCACTCTGCTGGCTTTGCATTTCCATTACCATCCTGATACCCATTCACTGTGCAGACTGGAGGTGTTGATACAGAGGTGTGCCATGCTGCATGCTACTGTTGAATAGCCTCTCAGCCCTTGCTAACTTACACATGGCTTGTTAATTGAGATAGTAGGGCTCTGCCAAAGCTTATGATACTGTACCCTGATGCGAGCTGATGCCTGCAGAAGACAAACTGGGAAAGTTTTTTAAAAGACTCATAATCACAAACTGGCAAAAAAAAAGGGTTAAACTGCATTTTTGTCAATTAGTATCGTCTGGAATGCCACATAATATCATGCAGATGTATAGAAAATGAGAATTAGGTCATACAGGATAGACAGTAACTTTCAGTGACAGATTTTTAATATCAACTGTCCGAGCTGTTCCTGTGATTGTTTGTGTGTGTGTGTGTGTGTGTGTGTGTGTGTGTGTGCCTTTGTTCATGTGTGTCTTTATGTATATGTTTATATGATCAGACATGTATATTAGTATCTGCTTGTGTGTGTATATTTTCATATGTGTGTATATATGTTTGCTTGTATACGCATCTGTGTGTTCATGTATGTATGTTTTCATGCGTGTTTGTGTGTGTGTTTGTATGTGTTGTGTGTTTCTGTATGTTTCATGTATTTTTGTTTTTCATGTGTGTGCGCAGTATGTGTACATTTTCGTGTGTGTTTATTGTGTGCTTTCTTGTGTAAGTTTGTGTGTGCATGTTTTGCGTGAGCACATTTGTGTGTGTGCATGTTTATGTGTGTGCATGTTTGTGTGTGTGCATGTTTGTGTGAGCATGTGTTTGCTTGTTCTATTGGAAAGTTGTTTAGCTTCAGCTCATCAGAAACAGCTTTAAACACATTATGGATGTGACCTGTCTGGCATCATCTGGGGAACATTGACCTTGGGTGAAGATTTCTTCCTTGCAGGCTCAGTGGAACTTTAAATGTGTTCTTTATATAAAAGGATTCATCATTTTCTTACACGGTTCCCACTCCCCCATTTGTAATTTCTCAAATTGTTGCAAACATCATCACTTCTACTCATGACCCCTTCTCTTATTTCCCAGCCCTGTATCAGGATCCAAATAGCCCTTTAAGCTCTCAACACTCCATCAGTACTTCTTTTTAAATTCCATAGTAGTCCAGGGTTTGAGTCATTAAATTGTACCCATCCAGGCCTCTGTACACATGCCTGAGTGGCTAAGTTAGCGGGTACTTAGGCATTGTCTGACCCACTGTTTGACTACACTGATGTCATGAGCCAATTATTTTGTTTGGAATTGTGAATGTCTCAGGCTAAAAACACACTTGGCCCAACTAGATCTGTAACAATAAACAAAAATAAACACAATAAGACACAACTTTATAGCAGTGAAATCCGGCGTAACAGTGCAAACTGATCAGTCAACAGCGTTCACAAGTAAGTGGGAATGCTTTCAACAATTAATGGCTCCCCTGATCCCCCATTCCTC
The DNA here is from genome assembly GCF_021869965.1 of Rhincodon typus. Taxonomy (NCBI): domain Eukaryota; kingdom Metazoa; phylum Chordata; class Chondrichthyes; order Orectolobiformes; family Rhincodontidae; genus Rhincodon; species Rhincodon typus. The sequence continues at coordinate 13,913,939 of NC_063346.1, forward strand.
ATCGGACTGATGTAATGAGAGGGAACAAGCAGGGAAATATTTCTGAAGCTGCCTTTCTGCACACATCAAGCAGTTGGTCCAACCGCGAAGTAAAAACGAGGTCTGGATCATTTCAATTGGCAAACAATAAAACGTACTTTGTCATTTCATTACACACTTCACGCCGCTGTAAGATTGCAGCCTGAGTTGATTCCTGTATTATTATGAGGATTTCAGCAGACCCGGACAATCTTCCCGGGAGGGACAGCAAACTGTTGTGATCTATCACCTTGTTCTTAACTGACCCTATTTTAACATTGTAACACGATGTAAGAATTCAGCCAGCCCCTGTCCTGGTTTCAAATGCTCTGTCTCACTCCTCATTTTAAAGGTCAGAGGGCAAGGTTCTGTAAGCTGCTTGATTGGAGTAATAAGTGGACAACATTCAAACATACACACAAGGAAGAAGAGTAGGCCATTCGGCCCTTTGAACCTTCTCCGCCATTCAATAAGATCACGGATAATTGGGTTTTAACCTCAACTCTACATTGCTGAAAGCAGCTGCATGCTTTCCCAACCTAAGTGCTAATGCCTTACAATTCTCCAGAACGAACCCTTGAATTGGGCAGGGAAGGACCAGCTGGTCCAACAGGCAATTCCACACTCAAGATCACAAAGCAGTACTCACCATATCCCACGTTGAACCCTCCCCACCACACACAGTACAATCGCGTGTTCTCTTGAGAGAGGCACAGATAAAAATCAAAATAAATAATCAAGGCTAAAAAGCAAATTAAGAAATCTGTAAAGTACCTCACCTCCATAAAAGAGATTGAAAGCAGCCCAAGACATCACAATGATTAATTAACCTTTATGCTATACATATATCTTGCCACCAAGAGAGCTCATCTTTAAGGACTCCATGAGCTACATGTATACAATATAGTGAGTCAGCCTGCCAGTTTATCTGTTATGGGTTTGGAAGCTGTGCACATAGTTGGTCTTTTATGTAATGTCCACTTCATCACTTAGAATCTATTTTACTGTCTTAGATAAAACAACACATGAAGTTAATTAATCCAGGTTGATTGGTTGATTATTAGACCATTACCAATAACATAACTCTTTATGTGAGATAGTCTCCATCCCAGCTAAGAATTTGTCCCACTCCTTTTTGAAGACATTCAGAAAGCCACCACATAATACACACATAAAAATTTGTTATGATCTTAACCCTATGTAGGCACAATGGCCCACCAACATGCTCCTCTATTAAAGATGGCACTTATCTGTTCAAATGAGCAAATGTTACATTTGCGTGAATGTAATATCAATAGAGTGTGCATTTCTTCATATATATTATTGTGTTTCCGGTTGAGGTTCCCTAATTTATTATGGTTCCAGTCTGGAAACCACAAATTAAGCTTTGGGTGTATTATGGACCAGATCAAACCCACTCAAATTACATGAAGAAGATAGCCCAGACCCTAACTTTTTCTTAGTTTAAAGGTAAGTGTCAGGTTTTGCATTCCAGATGCAACTCAATCGGTCAAACTACTTGACTTTAAGCAAAACACTCTTTAATTTTATACTACAGTTAAAATACAGACAAGATAAAAATAAAAGAATTGGATTAACTTTAACTCTAAATGCTTAACGAAATTCCAAATGTACTAACTATTAATAATTAACTGTTCCAATACAGTAACATCCCATAAACACGCCCTTAGCAAAGGCAAACCCAGTAAAATAGATTGTCTCACATGCAATTCTAGCAGCAGGAAGAGAACCCCAGCATTTAGCTGTAACACAGAGACTGGAATAAGAGATTCCTCTGCCAGCTTCAAGATCCCAGCAACTGCTGAAAGCTAAAACTAAAAATCCTAGTTCTCTGGGAGCTTGATTCCACTCACTCAGGTTCCTTCTATTGTTCCAACTTTAAAGCCTCACAAGCTGTTTACTTTATTGACTTTGAGCAGATTGCTGAGCATCTCTGTCTCAACCTCTCTTTATAAAAATAAACAGGACAAAATGCACTTCTTAAAGCCAAAGTATTGTCACAAGTGAGGAGGGATGTGCTGATGCCCCTTCTATATTCAGCCACTCCCTCGGTTCATTGCAAAAAAGTTAATTTAAAAAGGATCTCTTACTTTGCGGATGAATCAACCAACTGCACCCCCAACCCCCCATCCCACCCCACCCCCACTCCCAGGCTAAATGAGCTTATGTTTTAAAAGGAGCTCATTTAACCAGGCTTTCTTGTGTTCACAAAAAAAATGAGTTGATTAATTATTAAACGCGTGAAAGAAAAGCAAAAAATATACGCACAGGTTAGAAAAAGCAGTGAGTCTAAACAAAGATAAAGGTTAAAAAAAGATACATGGCTAAGTCTCTGACCTCTTTAAATGTTAGATGATGGGATGTTGTGGCTGTCACAAAAACAGAAAGTGCTGGAGAAACCCTGCAGGTCTGGCAGCATCTGTGGGAAGAAAGCACAGTTAGTGTTTCAAGTCCAGTGACTTCATCAGAACTGGGTCTGGCTGAGTTATGGTTATCACATTGGGTGCCACTGGTACTATTGATATTGGGCAGGTGTGCACATGATTTCACAACGCTTGACTTTCTAGATCAGCGGAAAGGCCATTGTCCTGTTTACTTTTCACTTTAGTTTCACTGGCTTCCTGCATTCCAGCGAAGAGAGAGAGAGAGAGCCTTCTTTTTTCTTTACCTGCAGTGTAGGAATGACAAGGAATTTTCTCAGCTTCACAGCAACCACTTTGATTCATGAGCAAACACAGACCAGAGTTGAAACTGACTTTTAACCCCTACTTGCTATTCCTGAAATGATGGAACAAAACACGTCTCTCACCCAGACTGCCCTCTCTTCTCTCATCACGTTCTTAGTCAGAGGTCACATGACACCAGGTTATAGTCGAAAAGGTTTATTTGAAATCATCAGCTTTCAGAGCCCTGCTCCTCGATTTCACCTGATGAAGGAGCAGCGCTCTGAAAGCTTGTGATGTCAAATAAACCTGTTGCATTATAACCTGGTGTTGTATGACTTCTGACTTTGTCCACCCCAATCAACACCAGCACCTCTACAACATGGTTATCATGTTCTTATTTGGCGTTTGACATGCATTTCACCCTTTGAAATCCTTCGCTTTGAAAATTTCTGTGACAGCAGGTAGGTGTGACAGTCTGATGTCTCCCCCAAGGCTGCAGACAATCCACACTGTTTCTCCAGACAGGCACAGAATTACATTACTTAGAATTTACATTCTTGGTCATTTTATGGCTGTATGTCCCCTTTTGTAAAAAAAAACTTACAATTAAAAGATTAATATCTGTGTAGGTGTTTTCACATTACAGTTATGATCTGTCATCATGTCATTTACCTCTGCGTGATGATTGAAATGTGATTCATTCTCATTTCATTACAAAAAGATAAACGCAAACACAAAAAGTGAACATAAAACACCAGGCGCACACACTCATTCCTCCAACCTATATTTCTTCAGTTCTAATCAGGACTCTTTAATTTCTGGACGGGGTATCTGCAATCACATTTGATTTCCTGGCAATGTGGGTGACTTTTAGATGGTACCATTGAAGGAACAAACTTCAATAGAATTACCTGGTGTTAACATTAATGAGTTGCAGTCAGTTTAGATGGTAGTCTCTTTGTACCTATTTTGGACATTTATCTCAAAGTGTTTGAGTGCCAGTAACGAACCTTCTCTACTGAAGTGAGCTGGAAGCACAGGCTCACATATTGGTATGGCCTTCAGTTTTGGCAAAAGGTCTCTGGCATTTCTCAGCCTATACAACCTTTGCTTTATTTTGTAGCAGGTCTGTCAATGTTGCAACTATCATGCTGAGGTTAGGTACAAACTTTTAATAGGACACACATATTCCTAAGTACCTCAAGACTTCCTGCTTTGTTATAGGAATGGGGAATTGAACTCTTTGTTTATACCTTTTTAGCCCTGGGCAGTTCTTGCCAATGATCCACCATGTGTCCTGGATAGATCACTTGGGTCCTAGTGAAATCACTCTCTGAGAGGTTGACCATGAGGTCAGTTGACTGTATTTTCAGGAAGAGGGACACCAGTTACTCTAAGTGCATTCCCAGGTGTAGCTGAACACCAGGAGTTTGTCTTGGCTCACCACACAATTAGGTGATTGCGCTACTATCTGGTTCATCAGTCTTTCAAATGTAACTCAGGCATCCTGGAGTCCAATTGGCCTAAATTAACACTGGTATAATCTAACCGGAGTATGAAGGCTGAGATTTCTGTAACATGGGTATGTAGTTGACAAATTCACTGCTCAAATCGAGGTAAATGAATATGATCTCATAGCTGTTACAGAAACATGGTTACAAGAAGATTAAAACTGGATACTTAACATTCAGGGATATTTGATCTTTTGGAAGGACAGGAAGGATAGAAGAGGTGATCGGGTAGCATTGTTAATATGAAATGAAATGAGAACAGTTGTGAGAGATGATGTAGGCTCGAATGATGTAGGGTCCATTTGGGTGGAAGTAAAAAACACCAATGGAAAGAAGACATTGGTAGGAATAGTACACAGACCCCAAAACAGTGGCCATTCTGTGGGAAAGGCTGTAAATCAACAAATAATAGGAGCACGTAAAAAGAATAGAGCAATAATTATAATCTTCACGTTGATTGGATTAATCAAATTGGAAAGCTTAGCTATAACATTGAATTCATGGAGTGTATTAAGGCTAGTTTCCCAGAGCAATATTTCATGGAGCCAACCAGGGAGCAGGCTATCCTGGTACTGGAAATGGGTAATGAGACTGGTTTAATAAATGACCTTCAAGCAAAAGATCTCCTATGAAGCTGTGATCAGAACATGTTAACATTTAACATTTGGTTCGATGGTGAGATACTTGGGTCTGAAACAACTGTGCTTAACTTAAATAAAGGGGATTATAATGAAATGAAGATAGAATTAACTAAAGAGAAATGGGCAGATAGATTAACAGAAATGACAGTAAGCAAGCAGTGGGGCAGACAGTTCAAGAGGTAATTCATGAGTCTCAGCAAAAATACATCCCAGTAAAGAGGAAAGATTCTAATAGAGGAATAAACCAACCATGGTTAACCAAGACAACAAGGTGCAGGGCTGGATGAACACAGCAGGCCAAGCAGCATCATAGGAGCAAAGAGGCTGACGTTTCGGCCCTAGACCATTCATCAGAAAAGCGGGAGGGGAAGGGGGTTCTGAAATAAATAGGGAGAGAGTGGGAGGCGGATAGAAGATGGATAGAGGAGAGGATAGGTGGAGAGGAAACAAACAGGTCGAAGAGGCGGGGATGGGGCCAGTAAAGGTGAGTGTAGGTGGGGAGTTAGGAAGGGGATAGGTCAGTCCAGGGAGGACGGACAGGTCAAGGGGGTGGGATGAGGTTGGTCGGTAGGAGATGGAGGTGCGGCTTGAGGTGGGAGGAGGGGATAGGTGGGAGGAAGAACAGGTTAGGGAGGCAGGGATGAGCTGGACTGGTTTTGGGATGCGGTAGGGGGAGGGGAGATTTTGAAACTTGTGAAATCCACATTGATACCATTGGGCTGCAGGGTTCCCAAGCGGAATATGAGTTGCTGTTCCTGCAACCTTCGGGTGGCATCGTTGTGGCACTGCAGGAGGCCCAGGATGGACATGTCGTCTGAGGAATGGGAGGGGGAGTTGAAATGGTTCGCAACTGGGAGGTGCAGTTGTTTATTGCGAACCGAGCGTAGGTGTTCTGCATAGCGGTCCCCGAGCCTCCGCTTGGTTTC
>NC_063346.1:13920221-13949068 GCF_021869965.1 Rhincodon typus
CTAAAAACCAAAAGAACTGCCGATGCTGTAAATTAGGAACAAAAACAAAGTTGCTGGAAAAGCTCAACGGTCTGGCAGCATCTGTGAAGAAAAAAACAGAGTTAAAGTTTCGGGTCCAGTGACCCTTCCTCAGAACCCATACTTTCCAGTTTACCACTGGCCGTTGTTAGCAATGATGTGGAAGACAATGAGCTGAGAATCCTGGAGACATAAAACGGGTCTGACCCACAGTGTCCCAGTGCTGCCTGGTGTGTTGGGCTCCTAACCTTGTTCCATACTGCCTTCTAGTCAGACACATACTCACCATATTCATAGGGGACACACACTCACTGTCCACACAGCACCATACATTCACTATCATCATCATTGGCAGTCCCTCACAGATAAGGATGACTGTCTTCCACTCTCAGGGTGAGTCCGTAGGTGGCTGTACAAATTGATGGGACTTCCACAGTCTCTGTTACACTTGGGGCAGAAGATGATTGTGGGAAGGGATGGGTGGGGCGTTGATGTGACAGCGTGTTCCTTTTGCTGTTTTCACCTGGATTCCGCGTTTTCCTAATGGCAAGTCTCGAGGTGCTCGACGCCTTCCCGGATGCTCCTCCTCCCATTTGGAAGGCCTTGGGCTAGTGATTCCCAGGTGTCTGTGGGAATGCCACACTTTGCCAGTAAGGCCTTTAGGATATCACTTAAGTGCTTCCTCTGTCCGCCTGGGGCTCTCCTGCCGCTTTGAACCTGGGAGTAGAGAGCATCTGCTTGGGGAGTGTCATGTCGGCCATGTGGACAACATGCCCAGCCCATTGTAGCTGATCAAGGGTGGTCAGTACCTTGATGCTGGGGATGTTGGGCCTGGTCAAGGACAAGGTGCTGGTGTGTCTTTCTTACAATAGATTCACAGGATGTTGTGCATGCAGCATTGGTTGTACTGCTCCAGTGCCTTGAGGTATCTGCTGTGGACAGTCCACGTCTCAGGACCATATAGGAGGGCGGGAACCTCCACAGCTCTGTAAACCATAACTTTGGTCTGATGTTGTTGTCCTTGAACACCCTTTTACCTCAGGGATACTCACAGGGACATCCACTCACCACACTCACACAGACTCACAGAGACTCACACTCACCGTGCTCAACTAACAAAATGTAGAATAAAACTAGTCTCAGTAATGGTGACCACATAATTATCTTTATTTGTCACAAAGACCCACTCGTTTCACCAATGTCCTTTAGAAAGCAATCCGCTGTCCTCTCCTGTTTTAGACTGCGTGTGACTCCAGACCCACAGCAATGTGATTAATGCTTAACTACCCTCAGAAATTGCCTGAGCAAGCCACTCAGTTCAGGGACAATTACAGATGGGCAATAAATGCTGCCCTTGTCAGTAGTGTCTCAATCTGTATATGAAAGCACTATATTTTTGAAAGAGTCCATCCTACTGTGCAAAGTCAGGCTCTACCCCGATGAGTTTCACTTTTATTTGGGAATCAGCTTTGAGCCAGTCATACCCCCTTTGGCTGTGAATTGTGACAATGTGTGCCTTTAAGAGGGATTTGTTATGTCCTGTTTCCTTTGAAGAGGAGTGTTTTAAACCCTGAGCCGAGGTGTCTACTCCATGGAAAGCAGAATAAACAGCTTTGAAGTTTTTTAAAATTAGACAAATGAAGCATGAGTGGGTGGAGTCAGGCTCATCCAGACCCTGGGTTTTAGTTTCACTTTCAATTGTTGAAGTTGGGATATTTAGAGTTGAAGCTGCCAGATACAGCTCTCTCTCTCTGCTGCTGCAAAAAGCCTGAGCTCTCTCTCTGTTGCGAGTTTCATTCTGTCAGTGTTCCTTCCACTGGACTGTAAGAGATAACAAGTGAGAGAAGTGTGTTTTGCTGAATTTGCCTTTGCCAAGTGTGTGTTTACAGGATGCTGATATATTGGAACAGTTGATGAGTAGTATTTAAAGTATATATTATTTTGTGAAATATTTCAATAAAAGTTAGTTATGCCAATTTTTTTTGTTTGTATTTTAATTGTAGTGTAAGAATAAAGTGTGTTGTGCTAAAGCCAAATAATTTGACCAATTAAATCACATCTGGAATTCAGCTCCTTACATTGCCTTTAAATAAGATTAAAGTTAGGGTCCTGGCTATCTGCTTAATATATTTTGAGGGGGTTTGGTCTGGTCCATAACAGAATGTAGAGTTTCCAAGAATCAATTGAATGCAGGTGTAACATTCAGATGTCTACACCAAGAATTCTAGTTTAAACCACCTTGTGAACCCCTGAACAGTTCAACAGTTTGGATAACAATTCTGAAACTTTATTTTCTGCACCTGAAGATAAAAGGAAATGCTGCAAAGAAAGCAAATTCCTAAAGGATTCTCAATAGGGATTATTTTTCACAAAGCAGTCATGCAACAGAACGATTAAAAATAAAATGACTGTGATTCCTCCAACAAAAAGCATGTGAAGGTCACCATTTACCAGTTAAGCCCATTGGATATGTACACACAAGGGCACACAAAAATGACACTGACCAAAGTTTTACAAATCATCTTGCCCAAACTTCAGGTGGTATCTTCACTGGAGTTTGGATGAACAGAGTGTGATGCAGGGCTGTGCTATCTCTTTGACAGACACCTGTTTGTAAGATTAACCGCAGCATTGGCAACATAACTGCCAAATCTAGCCAGCTGCAGTCTCAAGCCTGCACTTTGCTGTCACTTTTATCTTGTCAATTCTTTAATCTCCAACTCTTTCTGGCCTTGGCCAAGATTTCTAGTCTTCCGACACTCTCGTATTTTCAGAGTATTTGTTCCTCCACCACGCATGGCAAGTAACATTCACGCCACACAAATGCCAGGCAAAAACCATCGCAAACAAGAGAGAATCTAATCATCTCCACTTTACATTCAATGGTATTTTCATCACTGATTACCCCTGCAATCAATTTCCCTGGGAGTGAGGGATTACCATTGCCCAGAAACTGGTGAGTAACTCAGTTCTTGACTCTCCAAAGCCTGCCCACCATGCACATGGTGCATGTCAGGAATATGACGTAAAGCTCTCCAGGATGAGTGCTGCTCCAACAACACTTGAGAAGCATAGGTCGGTGTGGCGGCCCACTGGTGCGCACTGCTGCCTCACAACACCAGGGACCAAGGTTTGAGTCTAACCTCAGGCAACTGTCTGTGTGGAGTTTGCACATTCGCCCCGAGTCTGTGCGGATTTCCTCCAGGTGCTCTGGTTTCGTTCTACAGGTTAGGGTGGATTGGCCATTCTAAATTGCCCACAGCGTGCAGGGATGTGCAGGCTAGGTGGATTAGCCATGGGAAATACGGGGATAGAATTGGATAAGGTAGGGGAGGCAGTCTGGGTGGGATGCTCTTCACTTGGGCAGTGTACACTCGATGGGCCGAATGGCCTGTAGGACTTCTGTGAAGCTTGACCCCATCCAGGACAAAGTAGCCCATTTGATTGGCAGCAGACCTACTACCTTCTAAATTCATTCTTTTCGCCACCAATGCACAGTGCAAGATAGACTACAGTAACTCACCCAGTGCAAGCGCCTGGGACTTTGGGTATCCCTGTGAGGAGTTGTTGTAAATTGTACAGGTTGTATTTGCTGTCAGGCCACCTTCGCAGGGTGGTGCGTTGTCCAACCTAATCTATGTAAGGTGCTTTGCAGGATGTGTCTATGCCCACTTTGGTTTGCTGCCATAGCTGGTACCGTTCATGGTTGGATAGGTAAGCCACGTCAAGAAGGGGGGGGGGGGGGGGGGTATTGGGAGGGTAGGAAGGGTCTATCCAGAGTCTGAAGAATTCACTAAATGCCAATTCACTTGGCCTAATTGGCTAGCTGTGACTGGCTACCTCTCAGAAATCCCCACCCTGGGAATAACCAGAGACAGGGAACATCATCTGGTGGTGAGCAATAGCTGACATGCTGCCTCTCAGCCAGTCCCTGCCTCAGGCTGAAGATTCAACCCAATGTCTCTCACCAGTTCTTTTCAGTGTAAAGACACTGTCCAAAAGTTGAACTTCAGACATGCTTTTGTGCAGTTTCAGTGACAGACAGGCTCCGGACCACAGGCATTTTGCATTATCCACATATGGGGAAGTCTGCAAACATTTGCTCCATCCAAAAAAATCCCACAGATTATTGGTCCATCTGAGAAATACATTGTAAACAGAATCTGCTCATTCCTTTAGGACTGAATCATCATTCTGAAAACTGGCAATCCTTCTGACGAGCTCCAGTGAAAGTATTTGCAAACCGAGGGCTCGAGGCTGATGGCAATCCTTAAGCAAAGATTTCTGGCTCCCAGGGCCTCAGTCATGAGCCAGTCTAGAATCATTGCCACCAGTTGGACTCAGCCATAAAGAATAGAAATGGGGTTCAGGCAGGATGTGGTCTTAAATGTGTGGAGAGACTGAAGCATGCAATTATATTTGGAGAAGAGTTTTTGAAGCAACCTCTTTCATCGGGGGTGCTGCAGGGTGCTGCTGGCTTTGTTCTGGAAAGAATTAAAGTTAACTTTGAACCTGTAGTGATTGGAGCAAGGTTGGCCTGGTGGATCTCATTGAATATGAGTTCCCTGACTGGGGCTGTTAACCTGCGCCAATCAGGGAGTCTTGGCTGACAGATATAAGCAGGAGTCTCAGGGATTCTCCTCACTATAGGGACTGGCTCCGAGCTAGCTGCTCAGAGACCATATACTGTGCATGTGTAAACAAAGGGTGACTTGGTGACTGGATACCAGCCTCCATGGATTACTTCAGAACCTTAAACATCCGCTCATGCCATACACACTGTGCTAGCAGCGTGTGCCATAGACAAAGTGTACTGCACCAATTTGACATGTTTTACAGCATCTTCCAAGTACTCGGCTCTACGATCTTGAAGAACAAGGAAGCAAATGCATGGAAAACCATGAGAAATAGGTCCACGTTCAAGCTAGACCCCATCCTGACTGAGGTCTTGGTCTTCCCACCAGGAAGGGCAGTGGAGAAGGCAATGTACCAAAGTTATACAACACCAGCAATGCCCACATCCAAAACTGAATAAAGTTAAAACAAGAAGAATACCCAGTTCTCTTGCGCCCTGTTGGACTCACTAATGCCAGGACTTCTAGTTTACAAATGGAGAAGAGCTTTGTAGGATGTGGTCCTCCCTCAATTCCTCAGATTTCAGCAGAGCCGTCAGAGAGTCAGTCACATTGGGCCACTGCAGACTCTCTCGACCAAGCAAATCATTTTCCCTTCCTTGTCACTGGCCAGATCAAAATCCAGAGACTTCCTCAATCCTAAACACTAAAGGTGCCGGTACGCCATATTCAAGGTTGATTCAAGAAGGTAGAATCACCACGTTTCCCAGGTTCTTCAGAGATGGTCAATACTTTTCTTTCCAGCTGCCACCTGTTGCACCAAGTAAGACAGGAAGCAAGATCACCCACTGGCAGCCATTGTTGAACTATTGTTATTTACACCTCCCACCAGGAAGGGCAGTAGAGAAGGCAATGTACCAAAGAAATACAACATCAGCAATGCCCACATCCAAAAGTGAATAAAGTTAAAATGAGAAGAATACCCAGTTCCCTTGGCCCCTGTTGGACTCACTAATGGTAGGACTTCTAGTTTACAAATGGAGGAGAGCTTTGTAGGATGTGGTCCTCCCCCAATTCCTCAGATTTCCTCAGACAGTCAGTCACATTGGGCCACTGCAGACTCTCTAGATCAAGATCTTGGCTAAATCAGGTCAGAGTGGGGTGTTAAGTATTGCAGGAAAGAGAGACACGTCACTGAAACTTTTCATCTTGTACTCATCAGGACACATGCAAGAATACCAAATTTCAAACAATCACAACAATTTATACCACAGGAGAAAACGGGAGTTGTTTGTTTATAAAGTCAACACTGGCTAGCTGAGAGTTATCATCAATTGTATAAGTTAATGGTTCTGAAAGGGTTAATGTTGCTGACTGCATTAAATTCCACCCAACCTAATGATGTCATCCTGGTTTGGGTAATGATAAAATGGAAAAATTTAGGACCTCATGGAGTACAGATCTGCATCCACCGATCTCTTCCTAGTTGTAATGCTTATCTCATTAATATGTTATATCTAATTGTTATCATGAGTTAAACTATGTGCCATTAAGATAAGAGCCTCTTCTTGTTAAGATTCACCCAATGCTTGTTTCTCTACCAGTGTAAACCAAATCTTTTGATCAGCTGAAGAGAAGAGGTATGGTGGCATCATCTTTCGACTGACAAATATAAACTTATCAATTAGGCCATTTGGCTCTTCAAGTCCCTAGCATGATGAGGTGTGGCGGTCTCCTGGCGGTACTTGGCTGGCTCTCAGCCTGGCATGGCCTCAGCGTGGTCTTCTGGTCTTGAAGTGAATCCAGAGCAACCTCGCAGTCTCATGAACCTCAGGGTGAAGCCCAGTACAATCTGGAGGCTGTGGATTGGAGGCTAGATGCTTGTTCTGAACTTTTATTTCAGCAATGCTGGACCTTTTGTTTGTCTATTTTCTAAGATCTTGTAATTAAAGAAGCTATACCTGGGTACCTTTGTACCTAAGATGGCACTGTAAGTGGCAACTTATGAACTTTTCACTGTACTCATTTGAATACATATGGCAATAAAGCTAATTCTATTATATTCTAAGTCCACTCAACTACTTAGTAAAATCAAGGCTGAAAGATTTTGACCTCAACTCCACATTGCCATTTACTCCCAATAACCTTTCACTCCCTTCTACATACAGTACATCTACTGGTACCCTGTTATCCACACCACATATTATTTCTTCAAATAGATGATAAAATCCTGAGTTCTCTTTCACAAGACCACTTTGTCTCGAACTAATTAGCTTTAATTTATCAAAGTGCCTCATTGTAATGCATTTAATTGTAGCTTCTAGCATTTTCTCCATGACAGATGTTAAGCTAATGGCACGTAGTTTGCTGCTTTCAACCTCTCTTGTCTGAAGAAAAAGTTGCATTAGCTACTTTATAACCTAATGGCTGAATCTAGTGAATTTTGAAAACTTAAAAATCAATGCACTAATTCATCATTTCTTTTATGGCCCATAGATTTAACCCTTTAGGACCTGGGGTTCTGTCTGTCCTGAACTCCAACAATTTTTGAAGTACTAATTCTCTGATGATTATAATTTTCTTGAGTTTCACCTTATCTTCCAACTCCTCATTGACAGCTATTTCTGGGATGTTCGTTCTATCCTCTGTATGGAAGACTAATGCAAGATAAAAGTTAAATTCAAGTAGTATCGCCATAATTTTCATTATTAATTATTCATTTTCTAAAGGACCAAACCTAACTTTGTTAACCTTTCTTTCTAAAAAGCTTTGTCAACATCTCTCTATTTTCAGCAATAACCAGGTTCTGTATATTTCGGTCCTGATATTTCAGCTTTTGTCGTGTGGGCAGGCTCGATGTGGAGTATGAAGATGTGACTTCACAGTTAGACAAATTAATCTGACAGGCCCTGACTGTGTCCTTCCCATGCTAGAGCAGAGTTAAGGACAACTGCTTACTATCCCATTCATGGTCTATACAATGCTGCTGAGTCACAAGTGATTCTTTGCATGGAAATTTTCCAAAATGAATCAAACATGATACAGAGCTGAAACCTTAACAGGCAGATCTTCCTGGAAACTACTGACCAATAAGGGGTATATCTGAGAACTTTGGATGATAACACTTGAAGTAAATACACAAGATAGGAATATTAATATATTATTTCACCCATGAACTAATATTCGAACGTTGCTACCTTTAACTAAAAATGGAAAGGATTAAACATAGCATGACTCATTCCACACGCCATGTAATTTTTGCAACTTCCTAGAAACATGCACAGCTGCCCCAGTCAATATAATAAGCTCAACTGACAGGGAAGGATAGCAGAAACACTTAGCAACAGTCCTATCTAGTCAAATTACACTAACAGCACTGGCGAATGAAAATCACAGGTAAACCACCATCAGCATTGACTTCGGTTCTTCAGTTCCATGTTTGATAGGATGATGCAATGCATCTAGTGTGTTGTCAAAAAGAGTCAGCCTGCTTTCTGCTTTCGGGAGCTGGTTTGATTCTCATTTTCAGCCTACACCATTTGTTAGCAGCAACGCAAGAGCCAAATGTGAAAGTCTGTCTCTGTCTTGGAAAATCCTCAGCTGTGCCTCCTTATGATGACTACAGCTCCACCTTCAATGCTATAATCCCAACCAAACTAACCTCCAAACTCCCAGACCTAGGTGTCTGCCCGGCCTTCTGCAACTGGATCCTCGATGTCTTGCCGTACAGACTGCAATCGATGAAGCCAGCCAACAGCATCTTCTCCACAACAATCTTCAACACTCGTGGCCTGCAAGAATGCATACTCAGCCCCCAACAATACTCCCTGTTCACTCATGACTGTGTGGCCAAACTTTTTTCTGAGCTCCATCTACAAGTTCGCTGAGGGCACCACCATTGTCGGCAGAATATATCAAACGATGGTGAGATGGAATACAGGAAAGAGAGAAAGTGCTTGGGGACGTGGTGCAAAGATAACAATCTCTCCCTCAACATCAGCAAAACTAAAGAGCTGATCATCGACTTCTGGAAGCTATTGACATCAATGAAGCTGAGGTGGAGGTGGTTGAGTGCATCAAGTTCCTAGGTGTGATAATCGTCAACAATCTGTCCTGGATTACCCAGTTTGATGCAATGGTCAAGAAGGCACAACAACGCCTCTTCTTCCACAGCAGACAAAGGAAACTTGGCATGTCCATAGGACCCTCACCAACCTTTACAGATGCACATGGAAAGCATTCTATCAGCATCATGGCTTGGCACAGCAACTGCTCTGCCCAGGACCATAAGAAATTACAGAAACGCAGCTCAACCCATCACACAAGCCAACCTTCCATTCATTGCTCCATCTACACTTCTCAATGCTTTAGAAAGGCAGCCAACATCATCCAAGACCCCTCCCACCCCAGTTATAATCTCTTCCAACCTCTTCTGTCAGACAGAGATACAAAAGCTTAAACACACATACCAACAGGTTCAAGAATAGCTTCTTCCCACTGTTATTAAACTTCTGAATGGACCTCTCAAATTTCCAATCTAATGTTGCTTTTTGTGTTATAGTAGGAACTGCCGATGCCGGAGAATCTGATTTAACAACGTGTAGAGCTGGATGAACACAGCAGGCCAAGCAGCATCAGAGGAGCAGGAAAGCTGACAAAGAAGAGTCCAGGGTCCAGACCCGAAGCTTTCCTGCTCCTCTGATGCTGCTTGACCTGCTGTGTTCATCCAGCTCCACACTGTGTTATCTTGCTTTTTGTGTGCCTTCTTTGCAGCTGTAACTTTATATTCCTCGGTCTGTTCAATCACCCTCTGATTTTTTGCCTGTTATGATCTGCCTGTACCGCACACAAAATAAAACTTTTCACTGTACTTAGACACGTGACAGTAACAAATCAAATCAAAAAGATAGCTCCAGACTAAAACTTCAGAGGAAACCAGAGGAGGTCTGTCGCCCAGACATGCAGAGGACACACCCCAGCATCCAAGACCAAACTCCCAGATATGGGAAATAGCTCACTTGCGATATCTTGGGAGAATATAATCACGTGTCAGTAGCGGAGGGAGTGCATGTAGTATCAATCAAACAGGATGCTTTGTCCTGGGTGATGCCAAACTTCTTGAGTTGCTGGAGTCGTACTTAAGTGAGGAGTATTCCATCACAAGCTTCTATTCTGTTTATGCAGGCACAATATCGTATGGCTAGTCCACTTTAGTTTCTACTCAATGGTAACCCCCAAGATGTTCATGCGAGGGGTTCAGGGATATAATGCCATTGACTGTCAAGGGGTGATGAATAGATTGCAGATGGTCATTGCCTGGCATGAGTGAGGCACAAATGTTACTTTGCCACTTGTTGCCAAGCCTGGATATTGTCAATACACAGACACAACGACAACAGCAATATTGTCCAGGTGTTTCTACATTTGAACATGGGCTGCTTCAGTCTCTGAGGAGTTGCAAATAATGCTGAACATTGTATAATCATTAGCAAACATCCCCACTTCTGACTTTGTGAAGGAGGGAAGGTCACTGATGAAGCAGCTGAAGATGGTTGGGCCGAAGACGCTACCGTGAAGAACTCCTGCAGAGATGTCCTGGAGCTGACTTGACTGACCTTCAACAACGACAACCATCTTCCTATGTGCCAGGTATGACTCCAACCACCGAACTAGGGCAACAAACCCAGACAAATAAAATAATTCTGAGTGGAGTCTAAACATGGACTGATACTCCAAATGTGGTTTTGATGTCCAAATACATCATCCTTCTGGTACATCCTGCAATCAAACAAATGCGAAAAAACCTGATGTTTTGAATCCCTCAGGACTCAACCAGAGAGGTCAAGAGGCCTGGCCCGAAATGTTGACTCTTCTGCTCCTCTGATGCTGCCTGGCCTGCTGTGTTCCTCCAGCTCCACACTGTATCAACTCTGACTCCAGTATCTGCAGTTCTTGCTATCTCCATGTGCCCTGTTGTATTGTCGGTCACTGTTGTAATGTAATCACCTTGTGCACAGCAAGCTCCCACAAACAGTAACAACCTCCAGTTAACCTTTGGAAGTATCAATATTGGCTAGGAAACCGTGGTAACTTCAGTGCTTGTCTTCAAAACATGACCTTTGAAGCCTTTACAACTACCCAAACAGACAGGTGGAGTCTAGCATTATGATCACATCCTGAAGACCACGACTCTGATAATCAGCTCTTCATCCAACTTGAACTACAGTGTCGGCCTCAATCTTTGTTCTCAAGCCCTGAGTGGAGCTTGAACCCAAAGCCTTCTGACTTTAAGGTAATGTGCTCAAGCTGAGCCCCAACTCAAACCAAAAAAGTCAAAGTTTGAAAGGAGGAGTGTAAACAAGGCCCAGTCTGATTAGTTCCCCATCTGAAACAGGAGTATAAATGCAACAAAATATTCTACTTTTCAGTAGAATAATAATAACTTCTGCCTTTGTAATTTATGATTGTGTTAGAAAAATGTCCATTATTCTTTTGAATTGCATGTATTTCATGTCACAAATGTTCAATTGTGAACTGGATTTGTTTACATTTTATTAACACTCTCCTTCCTTTGGTGAAAGTTGGTTTTCTTTCCAATTTTCCTTTGTTTCAGATGTCACCTCACACCTATAACCAGCTTTCTGATCATATCGTTCCCAGCTAACCACTAGGAAACTATCCGACTGATATTGAACTTCTCTTTCACTTGAGTGCTTGGAATCCACTCAGCTCCTTCTCCTGGTGTCCCAGATCAAGATGCAGTGACCAAAGCAGCTCTGGGTCAATACTCAAGGGCTCTGGATATCGATTGTCCTGGCTGTACGTGGATCTTTAAAACCACAAGCCTGTCAGTTGCTATGACTATCGCTGGTTCACAGTTCCCATTTGAAATGACCATTTCCTAGCCAATGCTGCTGTCCCCTGTCACAGTGTAATTGCAAACTCTGCACTATGTTTCTCTGTCACCTCTGCCGTTATCGTATGCTCATACAAGGCCAATGACCCAGGAAGTTAACCAGACAATTTATGAGAATGACAGTGAACTATTTTATATGTTAGTGATCAAATAAACCAATAATGCAAATCTCTGAAGTTTCAGTGGAAGCTGACAGATCCTAGAATCCATTCCTTACAGTTGGCACTAGGAAATGGAATCTGAGACCATGATTGAAAAGTTAAAGAACTCAACCCGACAACATATGATTTATGGGCTTCAACATAAAGTGCAGAGTGCAATAGAGTTTTCATTTTTATTCTATAAATTAAAGAGGCCTGCATTTTGCAGCCTAATGTAAGTTTTTTGCATACTGAACTGTTTGAAATTGTGCAATGCTTTTATTATTTTAAACTTAATTTTAACAATCGTATCTAACTACGTTATGAATTATAATGCCTACTTCTATTTGTGTCACCCAGGATGTCTTTCTTTAAACTAATTATTTCTCTATCTATGATGCAGAGGACAATAGGATTGAACATTTACTTGAATACATTGGCAGCAATGATCAAGCAGCACAGTTCCAGACTGCTAGGAATTATTTTAGCAGAAGGCAGTGTTGAATGCCAAAATTTCCAGAACTTGGATAAATGCACACCTTTTGAATTTAGTTTTTAAAATCTATTTCTCATTCAGCTTTGATGCAGAACAGTTCAAGTTTTTCTTTCCAAAGCAGATTGAGATGAAGTGACAATGTTGAAAGTTGTTGAGAAGATTGGACCTCACCATTCTCCCAGCTGAATTCCCCAGAATTTACCCTTAGCTCTATGGTCTCTTTCTCCAGATAACTTCTCCGTATTTCTCATCTATTTTGAACAACAATTGGGAAATCTTGTCAGTCTTGACATCCTTCATAATTTTCCTATATTAGTATACTTGCATTTTATGAACTGTGTGCGGTATTGGCCTTCTTATTTTAGGAAGGATGTAAATGCATCAGAAACAGTTCCGAGAAGTTTTGCCAGACTAATAACTGAGTTGCCTTATGAGAGAAGGCTGGGCAGGCTAAGCTTGAATCCACTGGAGTTTAGAAGAATGAAGCAACTTGATTGAAACATGTAATATCTTGAGGGGTCTTGACTGGGTGGATATGGAGAGGATTCTCCTCTTGTGGGAAATCCAGAACTATGGGGGATAAGTGTTCAAAATTAAGGGGGCGTGCATTTAGGACAGAAATGAGGAGATTTTTTTTTCCTCACAGACGTTTGTGAGTCTTTGGAACTCTTCCTCAAAAAGAGGTGGAAGTGGAGGCTTTAAATATTTTTAAGGCAGAGGTAGATGGATTTTTGATAAGTGAGGGGTTTATCGGGGTACATGGGAACATGGGGCAATCGGAATAGTAATGATCTCATTGAAGGGCAGGGCATTCTTAAGGGCCAAGTGGCCTACTCCTATTTCAACTTGTTTGTTCATATTTGTTTAGTGTTTTTTGCTGTTCCCACACCACTCTTGATTTCTTTGAATTCCAGAGTAGCCTTAAATCCAAGAACATTAATTTTAAATCAGAGATTTTGGAGAACTGAGAGCCAATTGAGTTCAGCAAGGGTAGGTTAGACTTTACAGGGGATAGGATGTGGGCAATGGAGAGTTGAACAAGTTAAAGTTACAGAGAGTGATAATGAGAAGTCAATAGATGGCACTGATATAGTCAAGTCTGTAGGCGATAAAGGGATCAGTGAGAGGTTCAGCAGTAAAAACACTCAGACAGGATAAATCTGCTGTAGAGGACAATGGTTGGAAACACAAGGTGGATTGAATGGGAGGCCAAGGTTGTAAAGGGATCTGGTTTCACTTGGGCCATTGACTGAAGAGATAATGGCAGTTACAGTTACCTCTCCCATAAAACATTTCTGGCGGGAAAACGCACCATGACACCCTTTTCTGTCTTGCAACCCTACTCTTGTAGCCTGATTCTACTAGATTTTCTCAGCCAACTAACCATCCAGTACCTCTCCCCTTTATTTTCTCACTTGTTTGATTAGAGGGTGTTTCCTCCAAATTTGACACCTAAACTGCACAGTTACTGCTTTTTCTGGCAGACTGCTAGTGTTAACCTAAGCTTTTCCTGATGTTCAGATGCCACGACTTTGTGATCCCTGTCTCTGGAGCGAATTACCACGACTCTAGTATACACTATCAGCCCTGCTGCCATTAAATATGGTCTCCTAATGCACATCGCTGCCACTACATTGTGTTATTGGCTTCAAACACAAACTAATCAATCACACCTCGATGATTGGTAAGAAATGCTTGGGTTCTTTACTGTTGAAGACTGGACAATGTACAGATAAAAGCACAGTACAGTGGATGCTGGAGATCAGCAATAAAAACAGAAAGTGCCAGGAAACATATCAGGATTGACAACATCTGTGGAGCAAGAAACAGAGTTAACATTGCAAGGCTGTTATGATTTCTCCCTACAGATGCTGGCAGACAATATACAGCATTATAGAAAAGCTCTGAGTAGACACAGGGGATCAACACTGTTCCAACTGCTGAGTCACATGTTACTCTGCATCACACCTTGTGATGTTGATGTATTATGACTATATACATATCCAGTTATATGCTAATCAGAACACTGCATTATAGTAACATCATGACAAAGAGGAAGATCTTTGAATCTACGGAGAAACAACAGGATGGATTGAAGAGCACAGAAGAAGACAGACTGACTGATCCCTGTTGAAAAGCAATTATTTTTCTTAGGCAACTTCCTTCACCAGCCAGACGACACGAGGAACTCATGTGTTCAAAGAGTTCCAGGCAGGGTCTTGTACACTGTCACTCTGTGTTACAATGCACCGTCAGGCTGCCAGTAGGTGCAGGCTTTTATTATGACTGTTTCATTATGCACAGGCTCCCTTCTGAGTTGATATTTTGCGTTCCTTTTGTATTTTAATTGCTTTCAGATTATGCTGAAGGAGACAAAGGCTGAGGAGTGTCACAGTAGCAGCTGACAAATTAGGCTGGATGAGGGTCCCTCACAGTATCAGGCGGTGCTGAGATTCTAGCAACAGGCAGATATTAGACACTTTCATACAAAAGTGGGACTTGTGTGTAATCTCAGAGCCCAGTTCTTGTTTCTATGTAAAAATACTACTTTCGTTCCCAATGGGAGGCAACAGTGGACTGTCATGTGACATTCATTGTATACGGCTACATAGAATACACAGAACCAGGCCATTCCACCAAACTGGCCAAAGTCAGTGACTGTGTTTTAAATGAACCTCCCCCCAACATATTAGCTACAGTTTTGCATTTTTTTTCCTCTTTTACATTTATTCACAGGATGAGGGCTAGCTGACTGGCCCAGCATTTATTGCCCATCCCTAATTGCCCTGAGGACAGTTAGGAGTCAACCACATTGCTGTGGGTCTGGAGTCAACTGTGGGCCCGACCAGGTAAAGATGGCAGCTTCTTTCCCTAAAGGGCATCAGTGAACCAGATGGATTTTCCGCAACTCTTAATTCTGGACTTTCCTTATTGATTCAAATTCTGCCAAATGCCATGGCGGGATTAGAACCCAGGTCCCCAGAACATTACCTGGGTCTATGGATCCAGTGATAATACCATCAGGACATCACCTCCCTGTGCATGGCTGAGACAAGGATTATAGAGAGAAGGAAAACTTAGAAAGTGGGAGCAGAAGTTTGGTTGCTGCCGCACACGTCTATTGACCAGATCCAATGAATATTGGGAATAATCTCGGAAACATGCTCGTAAGACTATAATAAACAGGAATAGGGTGGGCCATTTGGCCCCTTGAGTTTTGTTTTACTCATTTGCCCACTGTCTAGGCCAGTATTCATTGCCCATCCTTAATTGCCCAGGGTCCACAAGATTGTTGTGGTTCTGGATCCATGCTTAGGCCAGATCGGGTAAGGACATCAGATTTCCTACGCCAAAGGACATTCGTGAACCTGCATGAGTATTTGTGACAAATGACAATAGCTACATGATCACCATTGGACCAGGGTTTTAATCAAATTAAACTTTCACTGAGTGCTATGGTGGGACCTAAGCCCAGAACCCCAGAACCTTGAAGAAAAACAAAGAGATGTGGATGCTAGAAAGTGGAAATGTAAACAGGACGTGCTGGAGAAACTCGGCAGAGAGATCTGTAGAGAGAAAAACAGAATTAACATTTCAAGCCCAGTGACCCTTCATAAGATGCCTGTCCACTGTGTCTGGAGAGAATTTGAAAAGTAATTTCATTGCCCCTGCAATCTCTTCCCTTGCCTCCGACAATGGCCTGTGACATCTCATTTGAGTCTGGGGACTTATCCAGTTTTAACCACTTGAAACTGCTAACATCCCTTCCCTCTCAAGTGTAATTTATTCAAGTATATCACAATCCTCCTACCAGATTTCTATATCTATATCATCATTCTCAACAGATGTAAGGAACTCCTTTAAAATCTCTTCTATGTGTTCAGGCTCCACCTACAGTTTGTCACTTGATCCCTAATGGGCTTTGCCCTTTCTTGGTTACTCTCTTGTCCCTAATACAACGTCTTTGGATTTTCCTTTGCTTTACCCTCCATGTTTCATCATATCCCTCTTCACTTTCCTAACTTCTTTCTTAAGTAACCCCTTTATTTCCGATCCAATCCTGTACACTCCTTGACCTCCAGGGTTCTCTGAATATTTTGGGTCCCACCCTTCACCTTTATAGGTACGTGTTGGCTGTGCACTTTCATTTTTCCCTTTTTGAAAGACTCTCACAGCTCCAGTATAGATTTACCTACTAGTAGCTGTTTCCAGTTTATTTTGGCCAGATCCTATCCTATCATATTAAAACTGGCCTATTCCCTGCTTATTCACATATCTGTCAAGATGCCTCTGTATCCACCTCAATCACATCCTCTAGCAGGGGCAGCATGTTCCAGGCAGTTAGCACTGTGTTAAAATAAAGACTTTACTCTTGTTCACTGATGGGTCACAAGTGTTGTTGGCTGGCCAGCATTATTGCCCAACTCCTAGTTGCCCTTGAGAAAGTGGTGGTGAGCTTGCATCTATTAAAACTTTCCCCATTTTACCTTAAATCTGTGTCCTCCAATAACTGACATATCCACCCTGGGAAAAAAGACTCTGACTATCCATTGTATCCATGCCTCTCATAATTTTGTAAACTTCTATCAGGTCACCCTCAACCTCCTATGTTCAGGTGAAAACAAACCAAGCTTGTCCAATGTCTCCTCATAGCTAATACCCTCCAAACCAGGCAACCTCCCAGTAAACGTTTTCTGTACCGTGCCCAATACCTCCACATCCTTCTAGTAGTGTGGTGACCAGAACTGCACACAGCTGCCACATGACTTGCCAATTTTTATACTCTATGCCTGAAGTATGAAGGCAAGCATGCCTTCTTGACCACCTTATCCACTTGTGTTGCCACTTTCAGGGAACTATGGACCTGTATGCATTGATCCCTCTGTACGTTAATGCTTCTACAGGTTCTGCCATTTACTATATATTTCCTCCTGCATTAGACCTTCCACAATGCATCACCTTGCACTCGTATGGATTAAACTCCATCTGCTATTTCTTCACCTAAGTCTCCAGCCTATCTACATCCTGCTGTATCCTTTGGAAATCCTCCTCTCTAACTGCAATTCTTCCAATGTTTTATCATCCACAAACTTACTAATCTGACCACCTCCATTCTCCTCTAAATTATTTATAAAAATTACACACAACAGGGGTCCCAAATTACACTTGACACCTGTGGAACAACGCTGGTCACAGACCTCCAGTCAGAAAAGCACTCTTCCATCGCTACACTCTGCCTTCTATGACTAAGCCAGTTCTGCACCTATAGTACCAGCACACCATGGATCCCATGTGACTTCACCTTCTGTATCAGCCTGCCATGTGGGATCTTGTCAAAGGCCTTGCTAAAGTCCATGCAGACAACATCCACCACCCTACCCTTGATAATCATCTTCATCACTTCCTCAAAGAGCTCAATGAAGTTTGTGAGACACGACCTCCCCGCACAAAACCATGCTACCTATTGCTGTTAAGTCTGTATTTTTCCAAATGTGAGTAAATCCTTACCCCAAGAATCTTCTCCAATAATTTCCCTATCACTCACATAAGGGTCTCCAGCCTGCAATTTCCCAATTATCCCTGTCGCCCTTTTTAAACAAAGGAACAACATTGGTTATGCCCTTTGGTTATTCCAGTCCTCTGGGACCTCTCCTGTGACTAAAGAGGATACAAAGATTTTGTACAAGGCCCCAGCAATTTCCTCCCTCAACTCCCTCAGAATTCCTGGATAGATCCCATCAGGTTCTTACATTAAAATAAATGCCATCCACACTTGTGAGTTCCCTTGTGCCCTAAATTGTTTCAGTTATGAGGACTCCCATGCACCGTTTCATGACCTGATTAAAATTCATGGAATCGTACAATGTTTATAGAAATTGACTGTTCAGTGGTGGCTCTCTGTAAACAGCAGCTTACCTGATCCCACTCCCTCCCCCTTTCCCTGCAGTTCTCGAAATGTTTCCCATTTCAGATTACCATGAAATGTGCTTTTGAAGGCTGCATTTCACCTGGCCTCCACCGGACTCTCAGGCAGGGCATTCTACACCCTACACTCTTGCTGTCTAAAGGGAAGGTTTCTCCTGATGTCACCTCCAGTGATTTTGCCAGTCACCTTAAATCAGCATGCTCTGGCGCTCATCCCTTCTCCCACTGCAAACAGTTACTCAGGTGAAGACTCATACCAGACTTGAACCATTAAGTGCTTTATCTCTCTCTCCCCAGTTGCTGCCAGACATGCTGAGCTCTGAAGAAGGGTCCAGACCCAAAACGTCAGCTTTCCTGCTCCTTTGATGCTGCTTGGCCTGCTGTGTTCATCCAGCTCTACACCTTGTTATCTGAGTTTCTCGGTGTTTGTTTCACATTCCCAGCATCTGCAGTTATTTCGCTTTGATTCTGCCTGTCTCGCTCTGTCCTGATTCACAGCAGCATCCCCCTGCCCGCATCCCCCACCAATCCCCTTCCCACTTCATGGTTTAGCACTGCTTTATCAAATGTCCTCTCAACCTTCTCTAAGGAGAGCAGGGCCAGCTTTGTCAATCCATCTGAAGTCCCTCATCCCCTGCAACAGAGGCAAACTTTTTTTTTGAATAAAGCTGGAGGAACATGAGTTAAACAGCTGCCAGTCATCGCTGGCTCTGACTGAAGCACCGCCAGCATCAAACATTCAGTCACACATTTTCTTTTGCTTGTTCTGTTTGTGATGACAACAGAGCAGTGACACATTGGAGCTGTTGCCTTCTCCTCTTCCTTCCCCGCTTTTGCTCGCACACTGAAGGGTACTGAGAGTGTCCTGTCATCAGCCTGTTCCTAATGCTCAGGGACGATAGCTCTCCCTGGCTGACTGCCAACAATAACAGTCGACTCCAGTAGGTCGGCGCAGGAAAAGAAAGGTTGGAAACTGATTTGTAAGAGACTGCTAAGAGCCAGAATGCCTGTCGGGAAGCCCCCAGGGAGTCATAAAGCATCGAAAAAAAACACACACACACATTCCACGCAAATATTTTTCACTTTATGATAAGCTTTTCTTTCTTTCCTTAAGTTCCATGGCAAAATCTTTTAGTGTAATTCAAAACAAAGCTCCACTTGCGTTGCCGGTTCCTTTGGCCCCATGTTTAATTTGGGGAAATATAATTTGAAAAAAATTGGAAAGAAAGTCAAGCTCTTAAATAAAAAATGCATGTGAAGAGAGAGCAATGTCAAGAATCTGCGTATGATATGTATATTAATACAAGGTTGGTTTGCATTGTGCTATGTCTGTATGTCTTTTGTGTTTAATCCTTGATAATAAGATGGCAGGCCGCTGAAGAAGCAGTCTCATCCTTTTTTAGAAACTGGAACCAGGAGTAGACCACTCGGCCCCTCAAATCTGCTCTGCCTTTCAATACGATCCTCCATCTCAATGTCATATTCCAGATTTGTCCCATAACACTTGGTACCTTTAAAATCTACAAAATTATTGATCGCTTTATTGAGTATCATCAGTGACCCGAATTCTATGGTAGCAAATTCCACAGAATGACCACTACTCTGATTAAAGACACATTTTCTGTCTTAGTTGTTTAAGCATTCAACTGCGTGCAGGGCCAGAACTGAACAGTTTGTCAATTGAATTGTTCATATCTGGATGTTAATAACAATTGTTTCTTTAGCCAGGGATATTTAATATAATAAATGATCAAGAGATGCTCCCTGTCCTAGTGGGCTAGTCAGGAAGTGCTTAGGAAGTGCCCCGCTCTGAGGGAACATTTCCTTATTGGGCACTCTGCCCAAAGGAAAGTAAAAATTGCAAATTTCATAACCTCAGGTTACCTCAAAGCACTTTACAACCAATGGAGTGCTTTCAAAATACAGCCATTGCCGCAACGTAAGAAACCCCAATATACACACAGCAAAACCCCACAGACAGCAACATGATTATAACCAGATTATTGGTTATTATTGGTGCTGTTGT
Organism: Rhincodon typus; assembly: GCF_021869965.1. Lineage (NCBI taxonomy): Eukaryota > Metazoa > Chordata > Chondrichthyes > Orectolobiformes > Rhincodontidae > Rhincodon > Rhincodon typus. Next base: position 13,940,317 of record NC_063346.1, read on the forward strand.
TTTGAGGGGGGCTACATATTGACGGAAATGCACCTTACAGACAATGTCACTACTCATTCATTGCCATTTGCTCAATGTCGCTGGGTCAAGATCCTGGAATTCCCTGGTCAACCCAGAGCAGGTGGACTGCAGCAGTTCAAGAAGGCAGGAATATTTGGGTTTCTCCCAAGATTTACAATTTCTATCCATATGCTGCTGCTGCTAGCAACCCAGGAGATCAGCAATAGTTAAAACTTTCTCTACACCAATCTGGGCCCCATCTCACCCCCAGCTGATTGGCAGAGTCTATCACTCACTGATATCATCCATAGGGACCAGCCACTGACTCAAATGGAGTAAAGGGGGACATAGTGTCCTGTGCAGGTTCCTGTTTCTTACTTTGTGCCCAGGTACTCTCTATTAACACTTTGTAGAATTACGAGGTTGTAAAAAGCCTGCTTAAATATGTACCCTTCAAGTATTTTCATGTTTTTACTGCGTACATGGTTGAGAAAAGCCTTGTGCCAAATCGATGATAGCAGTGCACTTTACATCTTTGCACGCTCACTATATTTAATGAATTCATCACATTTCTCCCCTCCCCTTGTACCAGGGCAGTGTAGCATAAAGAGTTAACTGTCAGTGTGTTAACAGTGACAGTGCATCTTCAGGAACACCAGATCACATGGAACTGGGTCCCGAGGGTGACAGATTCTAAAGGACTCCTGCTAAAGTCTCTCTCTGTAAATAGTCAATAAACGGTCATTAGTTTGCATGAGCATGGTTTTCAGCACTCTTCGATACAAGACATCAAGAGCTAAGTTTTGAAGGAGGCAGGAGCTTATGCTCTGTACACCCTCCCCCCTCCACACACACACACACACACACACACACACACACACAATGCATTTTATTCACTAAACAGTCCTACTATATGAAGGGGATGGGGTGGCACTTGAACGAAGCACTGGAAGCTGCTGGTGCTACAAAGCTTCAGAACGTAGATCAGTACAACACCAAAGAGGGACATTCGGCCCTTCGAACCTAGAGTGGCTCTTTTGAAGAGCATTTCCCACTCCCACACATCTTTCCCATTTCCTTGCAGTTTATCTTACATTTTCCAGTATTTATCCCATTCCATTTTGAAAGCTATGATTGCATCAGTATCTATCAATCTATCAGACTGTGCACTCTAAATCCTATCCATTTGTTGCAAGAAACATTTTTCTGCATACAATGTCCGAGCTCCATGCCAATTACCTTAAATTTGTGCCTTCTGGTTGGCAATCCTCTAACCTTTGGAAACAAATTTTCTTATATTTACTCTATCTAAATATTTAATTATTTTATCAAACTCAGCCTTGTCTGCTCTAAGTAGAACAACCTCAGCTTCCCCAGTCTATCCATGTAGATGTGATCCCTTATCTCTGCAAGTATTGTGGTGAATCTGCTCTGTACCCTGTCAAAAACCTTCATCACGTCTTTTGAAAAGTGTTGTGCCCAGAATTGGACATAATGCTTCAGCTAGGGCTAATCTAGCATGTTACAGATTTCATATAGCTCCCTGGCTTTTAAGGTTTTTGCATCTGTTTATAATGCCCAGGGAACGAATTTAACCATTTTGTGAACATGTCCTGCTGCTTTCACAGCTGTATGTAGAAACAAGCCCAGCAATCACTTGTTGATTCACTTTTAAAATAGTACAAATTATCTTGCACTATCTCTACTCATTTTACCTGACAAAATTGTCTCACCTCCCATCTTTCAGCCTTTAATATCGTCTTCCACACCTGCACCCATTCCACTATTTCCTCAGTGTATACTATCCTTCCAAACTGCATACTGCAGAAGGTGTCAGAACCTCAAGGAGAAGAGGTGAAGAAACTGGGATTTGAAAAATATTGCAGCTCAATAACCTTCCAGGTTCCCGGTGTACTTTCAACTCTGGGTTCTTGGTCGTTGCTGATTTTCTCCAGTCCAAACTTGGAGCCTGTATCTTCAGTTCCTGAGGCTATAAGTTCTGCAGTGTCCTCCACAAACCTACTTCATTTTACTTCTGCTCGAAACCATTGTTTAAAACCTCAAATAAAAATGGAAATCAGCATTCATAACTGTGTTTAATTATATTACTCTATTGACTGATTTTTATTCATTGTGCTTGATTGATCAAGTCTGAATGTGGCCTTTGAGATCTAAATTAAATAGAAATTTCCAGAGAGACCTGCAAAGCCACAGCTAGGAACAAATGTGCAGAAATCCTGTGATTGCTGGGATATTTTAAAACACTGAAAATTAATCAGGTGTACGTTTAGACTTCATGTCATCTTTGCTGTGAGGTAAGTCAGATATATAAAATGTAGAAACCAGGCACCAAGGAGCCAGGAGTGTGTAGTTTTGTGCAATATGCCGGTTGCTCAAGAGGTCAACATAACCAATGGGGAAACAGTAGAAACGTAATGAAGGGGTATGCACATCGCTGTTATACTTTGTTTACAGCGTAAATCACTTAAATAATAGTGCAACTTTGCATTAATTAAAATTTACTGGCAGAAAACCTACACAGTTGCCCCCTCAACTGACCACTCAGAGATTGCGAGTAATCGCCCTGTGTTTGTGTGGAGTGGGGCGGGTGTTGCCGGATTATCGAGAGTGCACTTCTTTTTAAGGTGCCGGTTAAAACAAAGTTTGCTGTACAAAGAAATACTGATCACGTTTGCAGAATTTGACGAGAGAGAAATGGAATTAGCGTTCAGATTTCCAGCATCTGCAGTGTTTTGCTTTTCGCTTCTAAAATCCCGACACTTTGACCAAACTTTTAGTTGGTCACATGTCCAAATATGTGGCTCCGTGTAAAGTTTTGTCAGATGATGCTCCTGTCAATTACTCTGGAACGTTTTACTACGTTGAAGGCACCACACAAACATGCATGTTATTATTGGAAGGTCAGAATCACTTAGTGCTAACTCTCAGATGAGAGAGACAATGACAAGTAACAGATTGGGGAAATTCTAACTTTTAATTACACTTTGGTCCTTTATCAGTACAAGACAGCTGGACTGATCTATTACCAATTTAGCTAGTGGGAGGAACTTTCTTGTAAGTGCTAAAATATTTTAAAACTTGAGACAAATGTTCTGTTCCTCACATAAATCATTCAGGAAATGTTTTGCAACTCTTGTGTGCCAGGAACAAGCCCTTGGTATCATTTCAAAAATCCTGCAAGGCCCTGATGTCAAATACTTCAGCCAGAAAAAAGTCCCAGGTTCTTCTGCAAACAATGCACCCTAATACTGGAGCAGCAAGGGTTAAAGTCACCATAAAAGTCACTTCATGCCACATATGTATATTGACTCTGCCAAGGTCAGCTTCTGGGAGAATTATATGCTCTAGTGGGACATAGACATCACTTGGCTGGGTCAGCAGTTATTGCCAGTCCCTAATTGCCTTTCAGAAGGTGGTGCTGAGCTGCCTTCTTGAACCTCTGCAGTCCACATGGTGAGAGTAGACCCACAATGCTGTTAAGAAGAGAGTTCCAAGATTTTGACCTAGTGAGAGTTGTTGACAGGCTTCCAGTTATAAACTATTGCACTATGTTCCATCCATTTACCAAAAGTGGCCTGATTAATAAAATAAAAGTACACTGAACAATCAGACAGACCAGGGTTTGCAAAAAAGTTATGTATAACTCAAATATTTATCTACTTACTTGTCTTTGTTAATTAGCATTTAATCTTTTTTGCTGTTTTGGTTGTGTTTTTTTCCTATTTGCACTCTTCAATACTGAACAGTTTTGACCCAGTACCCTCATTTCCTGCAAACTTTTAATGTAAACTCCCCAACTCTCCTCAGCCAGGTGCTGAAACAATGATGGTTTAAAATTACATCGCCCATTTAATGCCATAAAATATTCCAAAGTGTTTCACAGGGAGCAATTATCAAAAACAATTGTTAGACTTCAATTTGCAGGATTTGAATGATTTGTCTTTATATACTGAACACATTTATTCTATGTAAAAGCAAAATATTGCCGATGGAGATCTGAAATAAAAACAGAAAGTGATGGAGAAACTCAGCAGGTCTGGGAGCATCTAAAGAGAATGAAACAGAATTAATGCTTGAGTCGGAATACACTTCTTTGGAATCCTTTTTGAAAGCCTTGTGTTCATCAGGACAAGTGCAAGAATGGCAAATTTCAAGCAATCACAGAAACTTCTACGACAGGGGGAATTGGAGCTGCTTAATTGACAAGTTAACTTTGATTTCTCCACATCAATGCCATTGCTAATCGATGGGGAGCTATATGGTCCCTATGCTCCCAAATAATTTATGGTGGCACAGTGGCTGGCACTGCTGCCTCACAGTGCTATGGATCAGGGTTCAATTCCACTCTTGGGCAACTGTGTGTAGAGTTAGCACATTCTCCCCCTGTCTGTATGGGTTTCCTCCCACAGTCCAAAAAATATGCAGGTTAGGTGGATTGGCCATGGGAAATGCAGAGTTACAGGGATGGGTGGGTTGCTCTTCAGAGGGTCAGCATGGACTCAAAGGGCCAAATGGCCTGCTTTCACACTGTAGGGATTCTATGAAAAGGCACAAGGCTTGTACATATTCCTTTTGTGTGCAAGTAATGATAACCTGTGCATAAATGTAAGTTGCTTCAAGCCACTTACATGAACCACTTTCGAAGCTCAAATGATTTATCTTAAATTTGTTGACATTAAAACTATTAGCACACGCAGATTTGAAAGTGCAGAATTAACTTTAAACAGTAGACATTCTTTGCCACCTCGAGCTGACTGAGTATGAGATGGTGGGAGTGGCCTATACACTACTTATTGTGAGAAACCAAAGGAACATGCAATTTGAGTCAACCAGCTGATCACTGTGATGTATGAGCCACCTACATTGCATGGCGCTGGTATTTTGGTACTTCCTTTTACAAGGTACCAGGTGGGGCAGCTGACAGTGGTCTCCTTGTGTGATTCAACCTGGCCTACTCTCCTACATAACACCCAGCTTGGGGCAAATACCTGAGGTGAAATATTTAAATCATAGGACCAGCTGGTCACCCTGCCAAATGAAAAATATAATCGTATCAATCATTCAGTTCATGTGTGAATAATCTCTGGACTGAAATCCCTGTCATCACTAATTTCTTCCATTGTGTTTTGTAATCCATTTCTGTGAATTAAACCAATTGGTATTTCTTTATTTGTTTTTGGGAGTTGGGTGCCACTAGTTAGCCAGTATTCACTGCTCACCATTAAGTTTGATGAGGCAGACGTGGAAGCCTCTTTTGAATAGGAGACGTAGCAGTTAAACCAACATTGGTTCTTATTAGCGCAGAGTGAGCTTTCAGGGAAAGTTCATGAGGTTTACTCCCCCTTGACTGAGGAAATGCCACATTTTATGAGGCTGTAAAAAAAGGTTATCTTAAGTGAGTTCTTAAGGGACCCTGAGGAAGGGTTACTGGACCCGAAATGTTAACTCTGATTTCTCTCCACAGATGCTGCCAGACATGCTGAGCTTTTCCAACAATTTCTGTTTTTGTATCTTAAGTGAGTGCCGGTTTTTGAATGGACCTTTTTAATGTTAATGTTGATCTCTCTCTGCACCTTCTCAGCAGCTGTAAACATTGTCCCCTGCACTCTGTTCTGTTACCCTGATGCACTTGTATAGTACGATCTGCCTGTAAAGCATGTAAGACAACACTTTTCACTCTACCTCAGTACATCTGACAGTAATAAATCAAATCATATCAAATCAATTAATGCTGGAACCATTCCATATAAAATGTATAGCCCTCAGGAAACGACCTCTCCAGCCATACTTGGAATTTGCTTGCTTCTAACTAGTGGGTGCAGACTTTTGAACCAGACTTTTGATTATAAGTTCTGTGAAATAATTCTTCTTCAGATGTTTTAAGCTACATCCCCTTCCCAAGAGAAATACACCTGAAGGTACAGAAGGTGACTGGGTTTAGATAGGCAGTTGCACTGGCTGATGATAATGCACAAACCCCTCTTCATGAAGCAATTCTTCCCTGGCCATCCATTACCAACTGGAAAAAATAGCTTGATATGAAACTGAGTAGCCATGCAAAGGGAAACACAGGGATCTCTCTTCAGGGCAGGAAATACAGTACCAAGATAAAAAGTGCGTTTTAACTGCTGAAAGGTAGACCATTTCTGGACCAACTGCTGGAGGCTGTTGGAAAGACAGGTGCAGAGAATTAGAATCAGTCAGAGACTAGAGCAGACACTGGATGGCTCTGACCATGGCTGTGAATACTCCGGAGATAAGGATGAAGTCAAACAAATCCCAGAGAGGGATTTTGTATCCAAAGGAAGGGTTGCCTGTTCTCCCCCAGGGTGAGACAAGGAAGTCTGTAGTGATACTGAAGGATGCCAGGGTCAGCCAAACCCTGTTGCTGGGCAAAGGCATAATCTTCACATCAGAGGGGGCAGTGAGTGCCAAGGTGCTGATGAAAGGGATTGAAGGAGGGTACATGCCCATTCTCCTTTAGCAGTTGCATCTGGAATGCAACTTCCTGTGACCATGGCAGTAGTCCTCATTTTGCCTCCTAATGGAGCTGTTTATTCCTTGGCAATGTCCTGCTGGGATCGAAGGTAATAACACCTCTGAGTGTTCTCCAAGAACCCTTGAGATCAGGGAGTCGGAAGGGCTGCTGAAGAAAATGCCTGACATTTTCCCTAGCTGTGTGGTTGCAAAGTTCACAGCCAGATAAGCTCAGCCAATGGAAGCTGAGGTAGCATGAGCAAGCAGAGGAGTAGGTCTGGTCATCTATCACCTTTTTCAGGAGTCTGGAAGACCTAAAGGGGGGAATGGTTAGAACTCCCTCGGTGGCAGCCCAATAAGCTAACCCACTGTCAAAAACATGAGCTCAGACTGAAGATGAGACAGAAGCAGTCCTTGAATAGTACTCCATTGAACATGAGTTCCTAATAAGTAAATGGAGACCTCCTCATAGACTGGTTGGATGATGCATAGGTGAAACAGTAATGTAGCCTGCGTTATCAAGATGGACTATGCAAGTCTTACTGACAAATTCCCATAAGGCCGTAAGCAATCGGAGTGGGAGTAGGCTGTTCAACTCTTGAGGCTGCTGCATCATTCATTAGGATCATGGCTGATCCGACATTCCTCATGTCCATTTTACTCCCCTGAGCCTTGATTCCCCAACTGATCATGAATCTATCTATCTCAGCCTTAAATATGCACACAGCTCTCTGTGGCAAGGGGTTCCAAAGACTCACAACTGTCTGGCGAAGAAATTCCTCCTCATCTCCTCTTAAATTGGCACCCTTTTATTTGGAGACAATGCCTTTTGATAGAGCTACCCTATCAAGCCCCTTAAAATTCTGATATGTTTCAATGAGATCAGCTCTTATTCTTTTAAACTGCAATGAGTAGAGTCCAAATCTGTTTAGCCTTTGCTCAGAAGCCAGTCCCTCCATATCAGGGACCATCCTAGTGGAAAAAAATAAAGAACTCCAGATGCTGGAAATCAGAAACAAAAACAGAAATTGCTGGAGAAACTCAGAGACAACAAGGTGCAAGGCTGGATGAACACAGCAGGCCAAGCAGCATCATAGGAGCAGAGAGGCTGATGTTTCGGGCCTAGACCCTTCATCAGAAAAGCGGGAGGGGAAGGGGGTTCTGAAATAAATAGGGAGAGAGTGGGAGGCGGATAGAAGAGGGATAGAGGAGAGGATAGGTGGAGAAGAAACAAACAGGTCGAAGAGGCGGGGATGGGGCCAGGAAAGGTGAGTGTAGGTAGGGAGTTAGGAAGGGGATAGGTCAGTCCAGGGAGGACGGACAGGTCAAGGGGGTGGGATGAGGTTGGTCGGTAGGAGATGGAGGTGCGGCTTGAGGTGGGAGGAGGGGATAGGTGGGAGGAAGAACAGGTTAGGGAGGCAGGGACGAGCTGGACTGGTTTTGGGATGCGGTGGGGGGAGGGGAGATTTTAAAACTTGTGAAATCCACATTGATACCATTGGGCTGCAGGGTTCCCAAGCGGAATATGAGTTGCTGTTCCTGCAACCTTCGGGTGGCATCGTTGTGGCACTGCAGGAGGCCCAGGATGGACATGTCGTCTGAGGAATGGGAGGGGGAGTTGAAATGGTTCGCGACTGGGAGGTGCAGTTGTTTGTTGCGAACCGAGCGTAGGTGTTCTGCAAAGCGGTCCCCGAGTCTCCGCTTGGTTTCCCCGATGTAGAGAAAGCCACACCGGGTACAGCGGATGCAGTATACCACATTGGCAGATGTGCAGGTGAACATCTGCTTGATGTGGAAAGTCTTCTTGGGGCCTGGGATGGGGGTGAGGGAGGAGGTATGGGGGCAGGTGTAGCACTTCCTGCGACTGCAGGGAAAAGTGCCGGGTGTGGTGGAGCTGGAGGGGAGTGTGGAGCAGACGAGGGAGTCACGGAGAGAGTTGTCCCTCCGGAAAGCAGATAAAGGTGGGGAGGGAAAGATGTCTTTGGTGGTGGGGTCGGATTGCAGATGGCGGAAGTGTCGGAGGATGATGCGTTGGATCTGGAGGTTGGTGGGGTGGTACGTGAGGACGAGGGGGATTCTTTTTTGGTTTTTATTGCGTGGACGGGGTGTGAGGGATGAGGTGCGGGAGATGTGGGAGACACGGTTGAGGGCGTTCTCGACCACCGAGGAGGGGAAGTTACGGTCCTTGAAAAACGAGGACAACTGAGATGTACGGGAGTGGAATGCCTCATCCTGGGAGCAGATGCGGCGGAGG
>NC_063346.1:13969068-13993341 GCF_021869965.1 Rhincodon typus
ATTTCAGAATCCCCGTCCCCTCCCCCATTTCTGAAGAAGGGTCTAGAATCGAAACGTCAGCTTTCCTGCTCCTCTGATGCTGCTTGGCCTGCTATGTTCATCCAGCTCTACACCTTGTTGTCTCAGATTCTCCAGCATCGGCAGTTCCTACTGTCTCTGCTCCAGAAAGACTGACAGGTTAATCATTAAAACCTCTCATACATATCGTCCAACACCTAGATGCCACTACCTCAAAATCCAAACTCTAAAATAAGTTAATCGACATATTTAAATCAGAGACCTCACAATTCAGTAGTAAATGGTTAAGACCTGGAATGCACTTCCTAAGGCAGATAGTGGAGACAGTTTCAACTGAGGCATCTGAGGCTTCAGTAACCATTCAACTGGAAAAGCCATGCTGTGGGGAAATGATGCAGAAATGGGACTAACAAAATTGCTTTTGCAGAGAGTTCTATGTATCTAGATTGGTGAAAGTTGCTTAGTGAATGCAGGTTTTTCACCACTAATAGCAAAGATGTTCTTGTAGTGACCGGTATACACATTGATGATATGATGAACATCGTTCCTCCTGCTTTGAATAAAAAAAAGATGACCCTAGAATCTGTATGAGTGATTGACACGATATGCAAAAATATCCAAACCAATGAGATGTGTAACTGTTACAGCAGCTAACAGAAACTGCAAAAAAAAGTTGGTGGGGTAGCACTTCCCCATAGAACCTAAAAATATTGTACAGTATATTTAGGCAGGGGAACAAGAAAGTATTTGAAAGAAAATGCCAATATAACATTAGGGAGGAAATCTATTGCAAAACACAACATTACATCCACATTGGGAAATATTTTGGTTTGAACCTAACACAATTCAATTAAATGAGAGAAAAAGCTTAAGAATGGTATGTATGTTGTCATGCTACAAAGAGCAGTAAATGATAGAGACCAGCTACGAGAACACAATTGGAAATATAGCCAGTAACATTTTTTTTTACAAACAAATAGAATGAGCCAGCTATGGATGGAACAAATAAATGGTTACAATCAGAGATGAAGAAATTCTGGTTCTGGTATTAATAGAATATGGGTGGTAAGGTTCTGGTATAAGGGAATACACTTTGTCACAAGTCTGAGCAGGGCTCCATCAATTATATATAAAAGGAGTCTTTGCCCTTTTTTGCTCAATGGTCCAGATGTTTGGAAACATAAACATTCAAATTCTCCAGAACAAAGATACTACGTCGACACTCTGCAATCCCATGTGTCAAACGTCAGGGCCAGATAAGCATCTTGCACCATGATAAACAGTGAAAACATTTCAAGAATTTCGGTTGTATATTGTTGGTACATGGACTTTAAAGGGCAGGTTATTAAAACAAACTAAGGGATCGCAGAGAAAATATTTCACCAACGATTTTAAATCGTGAGGGAAGCTTTTCATTAAACACTTCAAGAAATATTTATTTTGTCTTTTTTGCAGATGTTAACAGGAGGCTTTCCTCACTTGTCGTGGCAATTTGTTTTAAGTTGAGACCATGTTTACAAAATAGCTGCCTGTTTTACTACAATTTCCAATCAGTGACAAAAATGTACAGTTGAAAAGAGTTCTTACTCTATTAAACATTAAAAGGTCAATGAGTTAATTAGGAAGGCAAGAACATTGGAATATAGCAAAAAGGCATCAAGGGTAGGCTAACCCTTGAGGCTATTCCACCAATCAATTAAGTGATAGCTGAAGTGTATCTTAATTTCATTCATGTGGTTCCATATCCATTACCTTGTCCAAGGAAAATTGAAAAGAACATCAAATTACTTGCAATAGCACCAATGCTCATCACAGAATATCAATTAACTTTTTTTAGATGTTAACATTCTGACACTGAGGCTATCCACTGAACCACAGCTCAATTTTTATATTCAGGGATGTAATCATGTTGTAAATGTGTTATGATGTTTTTTGAGCTACATCAAACACACAAGATCTCTTACACTTGGCACCATTATCATAGAATTCCTACAGTGTGGAAGCAGGCCATTTAGCCCGTTGAGTCTACACCAACCCTCTGAAAAGCATCCCACCCAGATGCAGCCTACTACCCTATCCCTGCATTTCCCATGGTTCATCCTTCACATCCCTGGACACCTATGGGCTATTTAGCACGGCCAACCCAGCTAACCTGCACATCTTTCCTCCCACATCGTGGGAGGAAACCGGAGCACTCAGTGGAAACCCATGCAGACATGGGGAGAGTGTGCCAACTCCACACAGAGAGTCACCTGAGGGTGGAACTGAACCTGGGTCCCTGGTGCTGTGAGGCAGCAGTGCTAACCATTGAGCCACTGTGTTGTCCCTGAGCCACCGTCTGATGGCACTTTATTGTCAGCCTTGTCGTCCTGACGTTGAATTCACCTGCACAGTCCCAGCATCGGTGTTCTGTGGAGAATGGGTGTAGTGGAAACAGTTTGAATCCAAGCCATAGTGGCAGACTGGATCCAAAATTAGTCGAGGGGCAGAAACAGACGGTGATAGTAGAAGGTTGTTACTGTGATTGGAAGTCTGTTTCTTAGTGAGCTTCCAAAGGGATCATTGCTGGGTCTCTTGCTACTTGTGGTGTACATTAATGATTTGGACTTAAATGCAGGGGTTACGATCAAGAAGTTTGCAGGTGACTCAATGATTGGTAGGATGGCAAATAGCGAGGATACTAGCCATAAACTCCAGGTTGATAACAATGGATTGGTCAGCTCTGCAGAGCAGTGACAAATAGCGTTCATCTCTGTGAGGTTATGCACTCGGGGAGGGCTAACATGGCAAGGGATTGCACAATGAATGGAGGAATCCTGGAAAGTACTGAAGATCAGAGGGGCCTTGGGTGCATATCCACAGATCCCTGAGGGTAGCAGGACAACAGATTAGGTGGTTAAAGTGGCAAATGGGACACATGCCTTTATTAGCCAAGGCATAGAATACAAAAGCAAGAAAGTTATACTGGAACTTTATAAAACATTGATTCAACTACAATTGGTGTACTGTATGCAGTTCTAATCACCCATTATGGAAGTATGTGATTATACTGGAGAGGGTGCAGGAGAGATTTACCAATGTAGTCAGGAACAAAAACAGAAGTTGCTGGAAAAGCTCAGCAGGTCTGGCAGCATCTGTGAAGAGAAAATCAGAATTAATGTTTCGAGTCCAGTGACCCTTCCTCAGAACTACCAATGTACTGCCTGGGCTGGAGGATCTGAGTTATAGTGGAAGAACTGGATAGGCTGGTGTTGTTTGCCTAGAAGCAGAGAAGGTTGAGAGGTTCATAGTGTACTGAAGAAACGTCACTAGACTCAAAACATTAACTCTCTCCACAGATGCTGCCAGAGCTGCTGAGTTTCTCCAGGACTTTCTGTTTTTGAAGGTTGAGAGGGGACCTGATAGAGGTGTATAAGATTATCAGGGGCTCAGATAGTGTACATAGGAAGGAACATTTTCCATTAGTAGAGGGGTCATTAACCAGGGGCATAGATTCTAGATAGGTGTTAGAAGACTACAAGGAGAGTTGAGGAAACTTTTTTTTTTACTCAGGGTTGTGAGAGCGTGGAATTCACTGCCTGCAAGGACAGCTGAGTAAGAAACTCATTGGAGTGGTATTTAGTTATTCTTCTGTATTGTCATAGTGCCAAGGGCTATGGGCCAACAGTTGGAAAATGGGATTACTGTAGTCAGAGATAACAAAGTGTGGAGCTGGAGGAACACAGCAGGCCAGGGAGCATCAGAGGAGCAGGAAAGTTGACGTTTTGGTCAGTACCCTTCTTCAGAAATCCGTTTAGTGTAGTTAGATCTTTGTTGACCAACACAGACATGATGGGCCAAATGACCTCTTCCTGTGCTGTAAAAACCTCTGAGGTCTATGACGGATGAAAAACTTCATTTATCAATGAAGTTGAAGAAGTTAGGTTTTGTTTTCCTTAGATAAAAGGAAGTTGAATGGAGATCTAAAGCAAAATAAAAAAACAGAAACTATAATCACGAGTGAAAGCATTGAGGATGAGAAGGCACACATTTAAGGTAATTCGCAAAAGAGGTAGTTTGCATTATGGAAGTAAAACTTTTTCATGCAATAAGTGGTTAGGATCTGGATTGCAGTAATTGAGACTGTGGTCAAGGGAGATACAATTGATACTTTCAAAAGTGACTGTTGTTTGGATTTATAGAATCATACAGAACAAAAGAGGCCCTTCAGCCCATTGAGTCTATATCTCCAAAACTACATTAAATCTACACTAGTCCCACCTTCCAGCACAAAGCCCATAGCCTTGAATATTATGACATTTCAAGTGCACGTCAAAGTACTTTTTAAAGTGCATGAGGTTTCTTACCTCAGCTACCCTCCCAGGCAGTGCATTCCAGATTTCCACCACCCTCTGGGTGAAAAATGTTTTTCTCAGATCCCCTCTAAACTTCCTGCCTTTTATCTTAACAGTGTGTCACCTTGTTGTTAATCCTGAACTGAGGGGAACAGCTGCTTTCTATCCTCTGTGACCAAACCCCTCATAATTTTATTCACCTCTACCAGGACTTCACTCAACCTTTAACTGCACCAAAGAAAACAACCTGAGGTCATCCAGCCTCATTTCAAAACTAAACTGCTCCAGTCCAGGCAACACCCTGGTGAATCACCTCTGCACCCACTCCAGAGCAATCACATCCTTCCTACAGTGCAATGACTAGAACTGTACATAGTACTCCAGCTGTGGCCGAGACAAAGTCCTGTGCAGCTCCAATATAACCCTAATATTCTATCCTTCGACTGATAAAAGCAAGACTCCCGTATGTCTTCTTAACCACCTTATTAATCTGTTCTGCCTTCTTCAGGAATTTGGGGATGAATCAGTGTGCAAGGTTTCTGGGAGAAATCAGGAGAATGGCAGGAAGTGAATTGCTCATTAGGATGGCCCATGCAAACAAGGCCTCTCCCGCCTTGTAACTATTCGGTGATAATGCTGCCTTTCTCAGAACCATATTAATATCTCCATCCGTAATCCTTAACTCTGCAAACTTGCCCAGCTGCCCATTAAATTTGGTTTTTTTGTTGTGATTTGTCCCCTCTGTTGAGTTGGCCATTCCTGAACATATTATCCTGTTTCACATTTGTCCTTAAATACATTCCTAATGTGCATCACTCTGAACAGATGGCCATGTGGGTAACGTAGGTAATGTTTGGGCTCCTGAGCCTGTCTACTCCCTGTTAGCTGCATCCTTCTTTCTCTTTCCTTTTCATTATGCTTTCTTTTTCTCTTTCTTCATCTACTTCTTGTCAGCAGCAGAGGATGTGTCATCGTGGAGGAGGCTGGAGTGGGTTTCATGGTGAAGGCAGCGAGATGGGGCTGCAGTGGTGGTTCATGGTTACTGTGAACCCAGAGCAGGGAGATGTCAGTGAGATGGCAGCTGCAGCTTTGGCTGCATGGCTGGCCCAGATCGGTAACCTCTAGCGATGTTGGCGAGGTGATGGCAGCAGAGCTGGGTACTCCTGGGGCATCAGCAAGACCCGGAAAGGGGTCTCATTGTGGCTTGGAGACTGGAACACCTTACAGAAACCCAGAGATGTGCTTGACAAGAAGGACTGTAATATTGAACATTATTTCTTACTTTTCTGCCTTTTTTGTCAATTGAACAGAAGATGAAGCTCTATTTAAGTAATTTCTTTCTATTCATTTTGTAATCCCAACTGGCACCAGACTGTAACGACAAAACACTTTTCACTGTATTTTCCCAAATACACGTGACAATAAAATCATTCATTCATTCACTTATTCATTCCTTTTCATGGATAGCTCAAATTATCAACTTTCCTTCCCAATCACAAACACCAATTACATTCATAACTTTACTTAGATGTGTTGGCAGCTTGGCCTTGTGTTGAATTCAGAATTTTCTGGTGAAAGCTTCATCCCTGGAACCTGAGCATGTCATTTAGATTATCACTTTGTAATGGCACCAAGGAGGTGCTGCATTGCTGGGAGTGTTGTTTTTTAGGTTGATCTGTTCAATCCAAAGGGGCATAAAACTGCCTTTTACAAAACCAAAGCTACAGGATTAAGACTTGACAATTTTGTGAACATTTAATACCTTGTGTCACTTTTAAAAGGAACAGTAAAGATTCCCTATGTTGTCCTGGGTAACATTTGTACTATAGCCAATATAGTCAAAACTGTACATCTAATCTCATTGCTGTTTGTAGAATATTACTATGGGCACAAATCAGCTGTCAGGTTCCCTAAAAACATTACTAGATTTCAGAAATAATTGATTCTGCCTTGCAGTTGTAGAAGGTGATATTTAAATGCAAGTTAAATCATCATTTATATGTAGTTCTGTTGTTGAAATGCAGGTTATCCAAAGTCCAGATATTTTTGGAAACTTAGGTTGGATGAACTAATGAATACCTGACACTTAATTCTCAATGTTGTGCTAAATAAATCTCACGTCTAGGCACTGGAATAAACTAAGCAAGGAGTTCAATCAAAAAGTGAAGGCTTGTTGGAGCTTTGTTTATACTGATAAAATTATTTGCATATCAAACAAGAAGGGAAGTGGTAAAGCATAATCAATTCAGTTTTTCTACTTAAATTGCATTTTGCATTCCACTCCACAATTTAATAATCAAAATGCATGGGTGGTGGGGAGGGAAATTTCTGAAGCAGCATCTGGACAGAGGGGTTTCAATTTCAGGCAATTTTGTTGAAGATTTTCAGAGGGATAAGTGTTTTAATGCCAGTAGCAACACTTTCTTTAAACCAAAAACTCCTTGAACAGACATCCTGACTGCTCTGAAACAAACAGGAACAGAAATTGCTGGAGAAATACAGCAGGTCTGCATCTGTAGAGAGAAAACAGAGCTAATGTTTCAAATCCAGTGACCTTTCTTCCAAACTAATAGCAGCTATGTAAAGGAGGTATTTCTGCTGATAACAAAGAGTGGGGGTTGATGGGGAAAGGGGTGAGTGGATAGGTGGAGACAGAGCCCAGAGAAAGAAAGAAAAGGGAAAGCAGACAAAGAGATTGTTGGTAGTAAATCAGGGAAGAAGAAAAGCTAGCATTAGAACACTTGCTAATTTTTCATTATTTTATTTTCATTATCATTTTTGGTTTGGAACTGTGAACTGTCAGCTGAGAGCTGAAAGTGATCTTTGGACTGTGAGCAGCAGCTTGTATTTCCAAAAAAAACTAAATGTTATTTCTTCATGAGGCCAGGTCTGAAAGTTAATTGCAGGTTGTTTCTTGTTGCAAAATGCTGTATAGATATTTTGACTCTGGAGAAAACTTTTGTTTAACCAGATAGCAGATGTTTGGCCACTAATGAGGTCAGTACCTGGGAACTGGTGCCAACAAGTCTGGGAGAGAACATGATGATGAAACAGGGGGAGGTACAAGAGTTTTTTGTGAACTGTGTTGAATTGGGGATTTCTGAGACAGGCAGTTTGGCTTTTGATGCTGCTGCATGAAGATTTGAAAGCTCCCTATCTAACCTCCCATTATCAACTATTGGCAGTTCAGAGAATAGAAACAAAGTTATTAGTATTATTGAAACTTCTCAGCATGAGCTCGAAAAGGTGGCAATGATCAACATCAAAAAACAAATTGAGACAAACCCGTGTACCTGTGAATCAAAGCAAACTGCTTAAGTCATCTGGCCAGTTTTATTATTTTTCCTTTCGATTTATTCTTTCTTTATGTTCTGAGGAAGGTCACTGGACCAGAAACGTTAACTCTAATTTCTCTTCACAGGTGCTGCCAGACCTGCTGACCTTTTTCAGCAACTTCTGTTTTTGTTTCTGATTTACATCTTTTGGTTTTCCTTAATTATGTTTGTTTTTACTGTTTTTTGCGTGAATGGAGCTGAAAACAAAGGTTATTGGGTATGAATCATAGCCATTAATTAGATTACCTTACTGTTTCACTTGGCTCTGCTAAAGCTACTGTATTATTAAGAAATTATTATATATTTTGTTTAAGCTACAAACCAGGTGTCTAGTATTGATTATTCACTAAGCCTGGTTCTGGTTATTTAGTTAGAAACCACTGCAATCGATTTTGAGGGTCATTGAGTATTTTAATTTTACCATGTTGCAAATACACAGGTAGGAATGCTGATCTGATTTGGTTGTCTGTCTCCATGACATAATACGAGATAGCTCATAATGGAGACTAGTTGAAATGTGTTGGCAATGGGATGGGGTAGTGAATGAGATGGAATGAGACGTTCATGCTCTGAGACTATCCCACTCAATATTGAGTCCAGAAGGCTGCAGGCTCCCCAAGCAGAAAATGGAATGCTGTTTTTTCCAGCGTGGGCTGCCTGTCACTGGAGCGCTGCAGCAAGCCCAAGACAGAGACGTGGGTCAGGGAACACAGTGATGTGTTGAAGTGGCAGGCAACCGGAAGCTCAGGGGCATTTTTACAGATAGAACATAGGCATTCTGCAATGTGGTCACCCAGTCTGCGTTTTACATTGTGAGCGGCGAATACAGTAGACTAGATTGAGTGAAGTACAGGTAAATCACTGCTTCACTTGGAAGGTGTGCCTGGGGCTTTGGATAGTGAGGAGGGAGGGGCTAAATGGTCGGATGTTACACCTTCTGAGATTACATGGGGAGGTTTTGGGGGTGGAGGAGGAGTGGACCAGGGTGACCCAGACGGAACAATCCTTGCGGAATGCTGACAAGGGAAGGAGGGGAATATGTGGAGGGTGGTGGAAATGGCAGTTTATAATAATTTGGATGTGGATGCTGGTGAGTGGAAAATGAGGAGAAGGAGAACCCTATCGCTGTTGTGGGAGAGAAGAGGGCAGAAGTGTGGGAAATGGGTTAGACATGGCTATGGCTGTGTTGGCTCTGCCGAGTACACCAGTCTATGTATGTTTATATATTGTATCTTTAAGGAGGATGAGAAGTGAACAGGATGCAGGTTATGAAGTAATCTGGAGGTAAACAACAGTGTGATGCATATGGGTGAGTTTGAGGTGGCAGGGCTGAAAGTTTATGTCACAGGAGCTATGGGGACATCTCTGGATTCGTGGCAAATCACCATGTAAATGGTGTTGAGGGAAACTGAGAAATATATCATTGTTTTCATTTAAGGTGCTGTCAAGTGGAACAGAAAGTTGTTAGACTGCAGAAGAAGGCCACTCGATCCATCATGTCTGCATAGCCCAGATCATGAATACAGTGAAAAGCTGATGAACAGTCACCGGACCAGAAATGTTAACTCTGCTTTCAGCCCACAGATGCTGCCAGACCTGTTGAGTTTCTCCAGCAATTACACTTTTTGTAAAAAAAAACAATAATAGTTGGAAGTGCAGGTGCTGGAGCACTGTACTGAGGTGACCTTGTAGAAGTTTATAAAATCATAAGGGGCATGGATAGAATGAATAGCCAAGGTCTTTTCCCCAGGGTGGGGGAGTCCAAAACTAGAGGGCATAGGTTTAACGTGAGAAGGGAAAGATTTAAAAAGGTCCTAAAGGGCAACTTTTTCACACAGAGGGTGGTGCGTGTATGGAATCAGCTGCCAGAGGAAGTGTTGGAAGCTGGTACAACTACAACATTTAAAAGGCATCTGGATGGGTATATGAACAGGAAGGGTTTAGAGGGATACGGGCCAAATGCTGGCAAATAGGACTAAATTTATTTAGGATATCTGGTTGGCATGGATGGGTTGGACCGAAGGGTCTGGTTCCTTGCTGTACATCTCTATGACTAAGTTGCACCAGTGTACATCATTTGGAGCAAAAACAAAGTTGCTGGAAAAGCTCAGCAGGTCTGGCAGCATCTGTGAAGGAAAAAAAGAGTAAACGTTTCGGGTCCGGTGACCCTTCTTCAGAACATCATTTGGTGGTTTTACAGCTTTTTCCTTTTGGGTGAGAATTTTAATGGGGTGCCTTACGCTCTCCAGCCCCGTGTAACCCTGCACATTGTTTCTACTGAGATAATGATCAAAAACCTTCCTGAATGTCTCCATTCAACCTGACTGCAGGGCAGAGACATGGTTGCATCTCCTTGGGAAGAATGATAGCAAGGCTCCTGGCTATACTGTGTGTGTGTGTGTTCCCCTGGGGGTGTGGATGTGTGAAGTTTGAAGTAAGTGTGGGGTCTGGAAGTTTTTGTGTGTGTGTGTGTGTGTGTGTGTGTGTTCCCCTGGGGGTGTGGATGTGTGAAGTTTGAAGTAAGTGTGGGGTCTGGAAGTTTTTGTGTGTGTGTGTGTGTGTGTGTGTGGAAGTAGGAGTTGCATTGTGGGGCCATGAAGATGGCTCGCTAGGAGATGGCGCTGTCTAGCTGCCTGGAGCTGGGCAAAGTTTGGAAGCAGATTGTGTGAGGGGGACAGCACAGTCAGTCAGACAGACAGACACAGAGTCCGCCTTGAAGCTGAGTGCAGAGTGGGCTGTGGGTGGTGGTGTTTAAAGGGGGGGGGGATTTACAGACACCTCCAGCTTTCCCTCCCCCCGAAAGCCACCCCCAGCGCGGATGATGAGTGACAAAGAAGCGGCTGCTCCGCGCTCCAGGAAACACCGGCTGATGGCAGCTTTCGAGTCCGGGGAGGAGAGCCCCGGCGCCGGCTCGGCGAACGGCACCGCCCGCTTGCACTGCTTCATCTGCGGCGGCTGCATGAGCCCCGGCCGAGAGCAGCGGCTCCAAGTGCGGGCAGGGGGCTGCCGAGGCTCGCCTTATTTCCCGTTCCTGCTGCAGCAGGAGCCAGCTCCCGGAGCCCGGGGGGTGAGCGCTGAGGGCTGGGTACAGGTCTGCTCCGTCTGCCGCTGCTTCCTGGGCGAGCAGTGGGAATCCTTCGAGAGGTCCCGCACCCCGGTCGACAAGCGCATGTATTGGCTCAAGAGACCGCACCAGTGCGACAGCCGCACTGTGCCCCAGGAGTGGAACCCCAGCTACGAGCCCGAAGCCTGCAGCGTGGGGCACGGCAGCAAGGAGGCGCTCGACTCCTCTGTCTCCTCCCTGTCTGACCAGGACCTGAGTGACCAGGAGCTGGAGACCCCTGCTCCCCCTCACCGCCAGGGCTCTTCCCTCGCCCCTTCCCCCCGGACCGGTCAACGCCCCTCGCCGACCGCCGAACCCCGCTCTCCCCCGGGCGAGACCCGGGCACCCCCGGGCGCGGGAGACTCCTCCGGGGACGAGTCCCCGCCGCCCGGACCCCGGGAGCGAGGGGGCGGGGCGGTCGGCAAGGGCGGGGGCTCGGCGGGGGGGCCCCCGCGCGGCGGCCCGGCCTGCTTCGTGTGCGGTGCCGGCCTGCCCCCGGACGCCGGGCACCGGGTCCACGTCCACAAGCAGGAGGGCGGCCCGTGCCGGAGGCCCTTCTTCCCCTTCCTGTGGCTCCACCGCCCCCCGCCAGGGGCTTGCCCCCTGAGCCCCGGGGGCAGCACCCTGGTGTGCACCTTCTGCCACGCGTCGCTCATGCAGCAGTGGAGGGGCTTCGAGATGGCCAACGTGCCCGTGCTGCAGAGGCTGTACATGGTGCCCTTGAACACCGGAGTCTTGGGTACGGCACTGAGGAGCCCCCCGGGCGAGAGGGAGCCCGGTGGCGGTAGGGAGACCCCAGGCCGGGAGTGCTACCTGTGCGGCCAGGATTGTAGCAGAGACGCCAAGGCTGTGTGTTCGAGGAGCATCGACGACGGTGGTGGCGGCAGTGCCCGGGATGGCCCCATGTACTTTCCGTTCATTCGCCTCCTGCCCTGTCCCCCGAACTGCCCGCAGATGAGTGAGTGCGGGGAGGTCCAATGCTGCGACGACTGCTATGCTGTGTTGAAGGACACATGGGGGGCCTACACCTCCACGGGGCGGGAGGAGCTGATCTCGTCTGCCCAGGCCTTCCTCACGCGGTACCTGCGGATGAGCGGCGCCGCTTGTGGCCCTCGCCTGAACCCGGCGACCGGGCAGGCATTAAGGGCGGCCCGGGTCACAGTCTGCCTGTTGTGTGGCGCGGAGTTGGAGCAGGGTCGCGAGTTCCAGTTGAATGTTGACCCCCCTGGCCGCCACAGCCAACGTGAGCCCTTCTTTCCGTTCCTGGCGAGCCGCCCGCGCACAGCCACCATCCGGCCTGTAGATTCGACCAGCCCAGCGTCAGCCTGCATCCTGTGTTACCACGACCTCCTGGAGCAGTGGTGGAGGGGGAAGAACACTCAGCATCCCAGCAGCCCCTGGTCCCGACAGTACAAAGTGGACACCTTTGTCTGCTTCTTCTGCAGGCAGGAGAGAAAGCGTCACCTTGGCCTGAAAGCCATCACGGTAAACCGACTTCCTGTCTTCCTACATACCCCTCGAGTGGCCGAGACTCTCGTGGTGGACGATGGTGAGCAGCTGACAGTTGGGGCGTGTGAGGATTGCAGGGCTATGGTACTGGCTGGAAGCACCTTCAAACAAGGAACCTGCACGGATTCGTTATCACCGTCCAGTCACGTGAAGGTAAACCATTTACTTCTCTTTCAGTGTGATGGCCGTGTACATTTACATCTGATTAGCACTGTCCACTTTGCAGTTCACTCGTCCTTTAACGTTCGTTTACAATGCACGTCGTTAGATCTTGCTGCCATATTTCATGATTTCCAAAATCGGTCTCAACTTGTAACAGGTAATGTTTTCATGACATTTGTGAGAGACTCAGGAATGTTTGGTTAAATGACACGCATCAGAATGACTTCTCGAGAACTCTGTGCCCAGGTAAAACTCAAAAAGATCAAACCCAGCATTGTAACGAAGTGGCTTCCATCACACACAACCAGATCGGAGGTGTGTGCATGCTTGATATAAGACAGCTGATTGTCCAGAAGTAGAACTGGAGGCTGATGATGTTATCTGATGCTTTGTTGCTTTGACATAACAGACTTCATTTTTTTGTCACTCATTCAGGGGAATGACAAATTACACTTAATTTTCGCCCCGTTTTCCTCTAATGTTTAAGACTAAGAAAGGGAATTTTAAAAGAACAAATGGATTTTGCCAAACGTATTTTGCAAGTTGCCAAGGTGTCATGCAAGGAGTTAAGCGTAGAGCCTTTTCCCAGGCATCGTTTTATCAAGATGCTTGTCCCAAGTGAGCGTGTGCTGCCTTATAGAAAGTTGGTTATCACGTAAGGTCTTTAGATCTAATGTTGTTCTCATAATGCTCAGATTAGTAATCTGTGAATTTCAGGCAAATTGATCTTTTTCTTATTAAAGTAATTTGACAACAGTTGTTACCTGACTGATGGGACAAATGCTAAGTTGGTGCTGATTGGTCACCTACCTTTGTACCCTCATGCAGTGAGCAGGTGTTCATGTTTTGGCGCTTGCAGGGGAATGCCCCTGTCTACCTCAATCTTCAAGCGGCAATGCGTGTTGTGTCGTGGGAGCAGCTGTGCATCATTTTGACTTGAGACTGCAACAGCCCAAGTTATTACTGGGACAACAACAGTGGCGGGACATGTGAAGATTTCACACAGCCACACTGCCGGCTTGTATTTTTCTTTTATTATTTATGGGTGCTTCAGCAACATAGGTGCAAGCAATTTCTGTTAGAAGTCCATTTGAAAATACCCAGTGAAGTGTCGATGCTACTTTTCTGAATTGAGTTGTGTCTGAGGGGAACATCCTGACTTCATGATGCAAATTATTGGCAGGTCAGGTTCTGTCAGGGAGTAATCTAAATGGGTGAATTCAGAGAGTTACACAAACTATGGGATATTGAGCATCAGGGTGACTTTTTGTTGTTTCAGTGTATCACCACTGATAAGCTGTTTAAATCTGGCTACACTGAAGTGCTGCATCACATGCAAGTGGGATTTTCACAATTTGCAGTGTTGACTAGACTCCAATTTCCTTCATTGTGTCTAAGTGCTTGGCAAGTCTATTGTTTGTTAAACACATTTTCCCATAAAGGATGTGGCTCTTTTAAGCTGGAAAAATGCACTTTCTTTCACACTGGTCATGTACATTTTGGGAAACTGTATATCTGCTACTGTGCACCCCCTCCTCCTGTGCAAGGTCACCTTTACCCTGTCATGCAGTTTCAGACAGGATGCACTGACCCCAGACTACAGTTAAATGCTGCATCTTGGAGAAATTGATCATTGCAAATAGGAGGAAAGCAGAGTTTTTTGCAAACAAGCTTGAACCTGCATAGTAGTACAGCATGCTGTGTATAAAGGTTTATTCATCTTTTGTGGATGTTTAAAGTTGGAAATGTTTACCCTGTTTCTGCAGTTACTTCACCCTAATCCATTCCTAAGACTGCTTGATAGTTTGTGACCGTGTCCACTGTTTTTTTTAAAAGGCTTTTATTTGAAATCCGCACAGAAACAACACAGTCCATTGAATAAACAGCATTGGTCTGTGAAGGCATCTTTTCTTTTAAATGTTTCACTCATGACTGACTGACTTTGCCTCTCCAGTATGAACCATCCGTTCTGCGTCTTATCTGATGACTGTGTTTTAACATGTTAAACTTAGTACCTTTTCTAATTTCCTTTCAACGTAGGCCAAAAATAGGAGAGAGATGATACCAAAGTTTGAATTATATTGGAATAAGAGGAGGCCATTCAGCCCATCAAACCTGTTGACTGTTGGATCAAGGCTGATCTGCCCATCAAGGCTAGAAAGAACTGCACATGCTAGAGTCAGAGATAACACTGTGTGGAGCTGGAGGAACACAGCAGGCCAGGCAGCATCAGAGCAGGAAACTATCCATCTTCTCTCCCACCTATCCGCCCCTCCCTTCCCACTGATCAATCCCCACTACTCCCTACCTGCACTTACTTGTCACCATCCCACCTACCTTCCCCAGCCCCACCCCTTCTTTCTATTTATTTCCCAGCTCCCTTCCCCCTCCCCATTTCTGAACAAGGGTCCCAACTTGAAATGTCAACTTTCCTGCTCCTCTGATGCTGTCTGGCCTGCTGTGTTCCTCCAGCTCCACACTGTGTTGACTCTCAAGTAAGATCATGTCCCTTTGCTCTTGATTTCCATCAGAGGAATTCTTTCCTTCATACTTTGTTGAATCTTTTTCAAACTTTATGTCCTTCAATTAGATTAAACCTATTAACCTCAACCTATTAAATTCAAGCGACTATAAACCAAGTTTATGCACTCCATCCTCGTAATCTATCCTTCTAAACCCCAGTATAATTCTGGTGTATCTGTGCTACACTCCACAGCAGACACTTCATAGTCTGCTCCCACACTGTAGGGACTCTATTTGGCTCATTGAGTCTACACCAACCCTCTGAAGAGCTTCCCACCCAGACACACTCTCCTACCCTATCCCTGCATTTTCCATGACTAATCCACCCTACACATCCCTGGACACTATGGGCCATTTAGCACAGCCAACCCACCTAACCTGCACATCTTTGGACTGTGGGAGGAAACTGGAGCACCCGGAGGAAACCCACGCAGATACAGAAAGAAAATGTAAATAAACTCCACAGGGTAGCCTGGAGATGTGAAAGTTGAAAGCCCAGAGGATTTGCCTAGTTCCCCAACTGTATTCAGCATTGCCACTCATGTTGATAAGTGCTAACTCAGTACAGAGTGAGGACTGAACCCAGGACCTTGCTCTACATGCATCAGCAACATAGCACATGGTGTCATTACAGCGCGCCTCATGTATGCCTGTGATTTGCTTCATTTGAAGAAAACTTTGGCATAGTTGTTTTTGTGGGGGGCTGTGGTATGTTGAATCAATGAAAATCTAGGATGGAATGGCTGCATTCCATGGATGGGAGAAAGGAAAAGGTAGAAAATAATGACAATGTCTGGAGCATGTAATTCTATTCTGTCCTTCAGGCTGCAGTGCTGAAGTTCACCACTGCTGACTGGAGATGAACATTGCAGATGTGTAGTCTTGTCTTCCATATTACTGAACCCCAGGAGTCAGGAAACAGCTGGGAACAATTATAAATTCGGCATCAGTTATGCAATGATTGTCTGATTGCAGGCTTTGCTTATTTGATTTTTAAAATAATTGCAAAAGTGCACTGTTGTCTTTTTGAAACAGTGGTCCCTTATAAGATTACAAAACTGCGCCCTCCAGTGCTTCTCTTTGTGATTGCACTTATATCATGTCATGGGAGCAGTGATAGGTATGTTGCAGAGTGAATATTTGAGCTGAATATTTTTAGGAGAAAAGAAAATGTGCTGCTGAATTTGCAGAATTATGGCCGTGCTTTTTTTTTCTTAAAGAAAATGCTATCTAAGTGCAGTAAAAAGGAATCTATCCTGCCCAGCATGTTGTGCCATTTTCTCTGAAGAAGAGGTTACTAACTGCTTTGATCGTCACTGTGCTGGAACACACCATCCAGTATTACAGGAGATTTTCAGCTTGTAGTTGTACCTGCTTTTCCATCGATGTGAAGGTGTACATCAGTTGTAAGTATGTCCCTGTAATTTCAGAGATTACTCAGCGCACTGAAGGCCCAAGGTACCACACTGTCTTCTGGGAACCTTTCGTATATTGGCTGAACCTAAACCACACTTTTGAACCAATTACCCATCATTGTTGACATGTTGTGGTTTCTCAGTTGCCTTCTGCAGCTATTTCAGTTTTCTTAATGGTGCTTCTTCTACCTCAACAAGGAGAGTTTAATCTGCCATTCATTCTTACTGGACATCCTGGTATAATATCTTGATTTATCTCATTGTTAAAGTGGCAGTGCTGTTTTGTCATGTGGTTTGATGTCACACCATGAGTTTGGGTTTGAGACAGGCTGATTGACAAGAAGGTAAAGTTGGAAATGTCTTCAGGCTGAGGTTTCAAAGTGATGTTCCTTACTATATGTTAATACTAAATACTCCTATACATGGTAATCTTAGATATACCACGCTGTGACCTTATAATTCATTGAGGTTTGTGTATTTATGTTCATATGCTGTGTTGACTGTCTAAAGTTCGGGTGTGTAGTGTTACTGTGTTCTGTCAGAGTGTTAAAACTCTGCCCACTCTGTGCTATTTATACACAGTAATGTGCAGCTCTGTGACACCATCACAAGGTTGCTCCAGGGTCCTCGTCGCTTCACACAACAGCTGTCAGCCATGGCTTACAGTGTAGCGCTCTTACCCTGAGGTCAGAAGTGTGTAGGTTCAAGCTCACACTCCAGGAGCATTTGAAATGTTGACCTGAAGCTTGGTTAACCTTGTTGGGTGGTTTGAAAATATTCCAAGGCACTGTTCTCCCTCTGCTCTTCCCAGTGTCCTGCCGAGTATTT
This sequence comes from Rhincodon typus, assembly GCF_021869965.1. Taxonomy (NCBI): domain Eukaryota; kingdom Metazoa; phylum Chordata; class Chondrichthyes; order Orectolobiformes; family Rhincodontidae; genus Rhincodon; species Rhincodon typus. Next base: position 13,986,296 of record NC_063346.1, read on the forward strand.
ATCCTTCTCTCAACAGCACTAAGACTGCGGGACCTTGGTACACTCAAATTATCTGCTACATTTCCTGCCTTACAACCATTGGATGAAAAATGCAGTAGGAGGTCCGGAGGACCTACGGCACTACGTAAATGCAAGTTCTGTCCTTTTTTGGCCTCTTGTGTCTGCAGAGAGTACTTTGAGCTTTACAGTATTTAAGTGAGATTTAGTTGTTTGTGAGTAGGTTATTGGTAATGGAGCAATTTGAGGTGATGAAGTATGAAGTTTATTGGGATGGAAAGTATGCTGGATTCAGTATGGCTGTTTCTACAGTGCACTGATACTAATTCACAAACTAAGCATAGTTCTAAGAAAAATGTGTAACCTGCACTTTATACATCATAGCATTCTTGTCATTGTGCATCAAGGCTATAAAATACCTCTTGTCTCCAAATGCCTTGTTTGATTTCAACCTGGAGAATATCAGATGAGCAGTATGTTCTCTGAGGCTGTTTCAATCACTCTTTCAAACCTTCAGTGGCAGCCGTGGAGAATTGATCAAATACCTGCTGCTGATTCGGAAGGTTGTAAGTTCATGTCCCACATAGTCTCGAGCGAGTAGTCCAGCCGAGCCATGAGAGACTGCTGCACTGCCAGAAGTACTGTCTTTCAGTTGAGATTTCAAACCCATTAGCTAGTACGGGATAAATAGATTGAGTGGAAGGAGGCTGTTCACTGATGGAATAATTATATTTGCACCTCTGGTGAACTGATCGAGATAAGCCAAAGATTAATTTGCATGGACCGGAATGTCAATGAACATCATGGATGCATGGGAACAGTTTCACATCAGAAACTGCAATTTCAGATTCATTTAAGGCTTACGATGTCATTTGAGCCCCTTTGTTTGATTGTTGTCCTGTAATCATCCTCTGGTAGAAATTTCTCTTTTTTTTATACCTCTATGTATATTGTAAACTAACTTCCCAGAGGTGAAATAAATAACACTGTAATTAAATAAAAATGAATGGCAGCTACCCAGCCTTGCACGTACCCAAGGAGGGGTAAGGTGTACAGATGCTCAGTTGCTTGTATAAATATGGGAAGCCACAAGGTAGACAATATGCTGAACAGACGGCTCTACCATCATTTCAAGTCATACTCCTCTTAGGACCATGTGTAGGCCATTCAGCCCTTTGAGTTTGCTCCATCATTCCAAAAAATCATGCCTGATGTATGCCTCAGCTCCCCTTAGCTGCCTTGGCTCTGTATCCCTTGACAGAGTTTTATTTGGTAAGACTCTTGAGTCCTGAAAGCACCAATATCCTACTGTCCACTGTCTCTTGGAGAGAATTTCTATGATCTTTGAAAGATTTGCTTAGTTCTAATTTTAAGATTATGTTCTTAATTTCCCCATCTGAGGAAGTAATTTCTCCATATTTATGCAACTGAATCCTTTATTAACATTTTAAACACTTTGGTCTGGTCATATCAGAGCTTCCTTTAGTTTAGGCTTATTGCAAATAATCTCATCGATTTGGAGCTGGAGAGATATCTGCCCACCGTGTCACTAGGCTAGTAATCCTGAACCCCAGGCTAATGTTCGAACCCCATCGTGGCCGATGGTGAGATTTGAGATCACTTTTTAAAAATCTGAAATAAGCTGATTTGATGACACCCATGTATCAGTATCGATCGTCGTAAAAATCCATCTGGTTCCTGAATGTTCTTTAGGGAGGGAAATCTGCCTGTCTTACCCACTGCTTGTGACTCCAGATCCACAGCAACGTGGTTGATTCTTAGCTGCCCATTGGGTACTTAGGGCTGAGTGAGCAATGCCCACATCCCATGAATGATAAAAGCAAGCACTGTGTTCTTTGATATGGCATCACAGTAGGGGTTATGTTAAAGTGGTTCAGAGCTCTTCATGCTCTCAGGACTATAGACAACTTAAATGTACATTTCAGGTTAGGGAATGAAGGTGGGGAAGCAATGGTGAAACATCCAGTCAGTTATTCTTTTGATGCCCTGCCCATTTTCACGCTTTGTTGACACACTTCCATAACTGACGAGTTACATCTTGAATTAGATCTTTAATCTGTCTCTTCCTTTTTGAATTTATTTATAATCTGCCTCTGCACTTTGTAAACCCTGACTTATTTGCCTCCCGCATAGAGAAGGGAAGGAGAAGAAACCCAGGGAAAATAAGCGTCTTAGTGAGGTAGAAAAATCATAGCTTATGAAAAGAAGCAATACAAAGGAACGAGGCCGCTAAAAACTGCAGACACAGCACTCGGGTACATTTCTAGAGGAACAGAATTAAAAGGCGGAGAAGTTGTATTAAACTTGTACAATAGCTTGCTTACTTTGCCCAGTTCTGATCTTCATGGTACAAAAAGAATAAAAGTACCTCGCAGGAAGGCCAAAAAGGATTCTAAAAGAATGATAAAAACTGAAAGAACTGCGGATGCTGTAAATCGGGAACAAAAGCAGAAGTTGCTGGAAAAGCTCAGCAGCATCTGTGAAGAAAAAAATCAGAGTTAACATTTTGAGTCTGGTGACTCTTCCTCAGAACTTTTAAAAGAATGATATCTGTGCTGAGTGGAAGGATGGACTAGGCTGATTTTGAAGAACTTTTTGGACTAGACATTAAGAATATATTTTCTTTTGGGAGAATAATGCTACAGGCCAAAATATAAACTGATATCAAATAAATCCAGTAAGGAATTCAGATGAAACTCCATTAGCCCAAGAGTGGTTAGAATTTTGTTTTTCTTTGTTCATTTATGGGATGAGGGCGTCACTGGCTAGGCAGCATTTATTGCCCATCCCTAATTGCCCAGATTGCAGTTAAGAGTCAACCACATTGCTGTGGGTCTGGAGTTACATGTAGGCCAGATCAGGTAAGGAAGGCAGTTTCCTTCCCTAAAGGACATTAGTGAACCAGATGGGGTTTTCCGACAATCAGCAATGGATTCATGGTCATCATTAGATTCTTAGTTCCAGATATTTTATTGGATTCATATTCAACCATCTGCTGTGGCGGGATTTGAACCTGTGTTCCCAGAATGTTGTCAGGTTTCTGGATTAACAGTCCAGCAATAATACCATTAGGCCATTGTGTCCCCCTAGGTCTTCTGCCCACATATAGTGTAACTGAGCTGACAAATGTAAATGTCTTTAATAAGAGGAGCAATGGTACATGAGAGAGAAATGGTAGAAGGTCAGCTGATAAGATGGAGGTGGCTCCTTTGGAGGATAGAGTGGCATAGGCCAAAACAAAAAAGATGCTGGAGATCTGAAACAAAACCAGAAGTTGCTGGAGAAACTCGGCAGGTCTAGCAGCATTGTAGGGAGAAAGCAGAGTCAACATTTTGAGTTCAGTGACTCTCCTACAATCAGATCTGAAGAAGGGTCGCTGGTCTCAATATTAACTAAATTTCTCTCTCCACAGATGCTGCCAAATGTGCTGAGCTTTTCCAGCAACTTCTGTTTTTGTTTCAGTGGCATTGACCAGTTGGTTCAAATGGTTGGGTCAAAATAAAATGGTCATTTTTAGATTGGTAAACTGTAACTAGTGAAGTGCCTCATGGATTTGCACTGGTGGCAGAGCTGTTTACAAACATTGATGATGCTGGAAAACAGAGAAAGGATATACTGTAGCTAAAGTTACTGATGATAGAAAGAAAAGTAGGAAAGCAAGGGAGATGGAGACAAATAATCTGCAAAGGAATGGACATAAATGCAATGAGTGGGTAGGAAATAGACAGATGCAGTATAATGTTCGCAAATGTGTGGTTGTCCATTTTGGCAGGAAGAATAGAAAAGCAGAATGTAATTTTAATTGAGACTGCAGAGTGAGGCAGCACAGAAGGTATAAGGTATCCTTGCATGTGAATCATAACAGTTAACATGCAGGTAGAGCAGGTAATTAGGACAACAAGTAGAACATTCATCTTTCTTGCAAGGCAAGTGGACTATCAAAGTATGGAAGACTTGCTACAACTGTGCAGGGCAATGGTGAGGCTGTACGTGGAGTACTGTGTATAATTATGGTCTCCTCACTGAAGAAGTAATAGGCTAACGTTAGAAACAGCTCACAGAAGGTTCACTAGGCTGATAGCAAATTACTGCAGATGTTGGAATCTGAACTGAAAACAAAAAATGCTGGAGATCACAGCAGGTCAGGCAGCATCCGTGGAGAGACGAGAAGCTAATGCTTCGAGATGACTCTTCTTCAGACTTGAATGAAACTCCCGAAATGTCGACTTTGCTGCTCCTCCTTAAGCTGTCTGACCTGCTGTGCTCCTCCAGCTCCACATTTGATCGACTCTGATTCCCAGGATGATGGGATTGCCTTATAAGAAAATGTTGAGGTTGGATACAGGTTCATTGGAGTTTCGATTACGAAGAGGTGACCTTATTGAAAGTAAGATTCTGTGGGGCTTGACAGGGTTGATGATGGGAGGATGTTTCCAATTCCTCCCCGAATCACGATGGAGCTAAAAGGAGTTTCTTTTCACAGAGAGCAACTGGTCTTTGGAATTCTCTCCCATACAGAGTAGTGGGGTTTGGATTATTGAGCAGGTGATAGACTTTGATTGAAAGAGGAGGTTAGGGATTATGGGAGACTGTGACCCCTTTTTCCAGATTTTCCCAATTGGAGGAAACACCTTCCCATCACCTACCCTGACAAAGTGGAGTTAAAGCCACAACCAGATTAGCCATGGGCTCATCAGCTGGCAGAGCAGTTTGGTTGTCTAAAGTTCTATTTTTGCTCTGACTTTTTATAATCTTATGAATAATCTGTTTTTGATGCTGTAATTTCAGTGCAGTTGGACCTTCCTGGTGGGTTCCTGAACTCTACCATCAGGCTCAAATGGGGCGAGAAACCTGCACTGTTTGAGAAATAGTTGCTGATTGTAATTTCCCCTGGAATGGCCAGAGGGTGGATTGCCATCAGATTACAAACAGTGGGCTGACTCTTGAAGCTGCAGGGACAATCCAAGGCTTTTGAGCTTGAAAGAGCTGTCAGACTGTAGTAGAAGCTAACTCGGGGAGAGGATTCTGCAGAATAGAGTGGGAGGGATAGGGCCGGGGTGCTGTTGAGCCCTTTACATGGTGACCTGCACCCAGGTGGGCAGTATGGGTTTCAAAAACATGGGTTTTGCTACTGGAAGGCCACCGCTGGGCAATTAAACTGGAAAATCCCAGTGAGCCTCCCTTAGTTATCTCTACATGGCTGTTAACAACTTGGATTTCATGGATGTGCATACGTGTGTGTGTGTGCGCGCGCGCCTGAGTTGTGGGGGGCACATGTAAAATGGTAGGAGCTGTGCTGACCTGTGTCCATATCTCCCCCATGTCCAATCCCACCTCCACAAAGGAGGAAGGGTCACCAAAGCCGAAAGGTTAACTCTGATTTTTTTCCTTCACAGATGCTGCCAGACCTGCTGAGCTTTTCCAGCAACTTCTGTTTTTGTCTCACCTCCACAAGGGTGGCACATGATAGCAGCAGCGGTGTTTTTAGCATCCACTCATCTCCAAACCTTGGGATCCAGCAGAGGCTAAAAGTCAAGTCCAGTGATTCCATTTTATGTCAATTTTTGACTTAGCTCCAAAGAGGCACACTGGAGTAGTCAGAATGACTCACCAGCTCATTTTCAAAGATTTGATTTCTCTTTTTTTTCCTCCTCCTGAGTATCCACTTGGCAAGATGCCATGGCCAAGCTTGTGAAAATCACCATGTGAGGAATTGTGACCACAGTTTGGCATCTTAGTACTTTGTGGTATAGATCGTTGGATGAAACTTTGTTGGATTTTCTGAGTTGCTGCTAATTGATTCCAAAGTGCGTGCGAGTGTGCACACGCACATCAATACATATAGAATACAGAAAATGAGAAGCTGAAATATTTACATTAAATATTTAATGCCAACCGGTTCATTAAAATATTAAATAGTCTATTGGAAATATAAAAATAACCTTTACTTTGTTCTGAAGAGTGACAAGAAGAAACCAATCTGATGACTGGGGAGAAAGATTATTGAATGCATACAAAAGTTCACAGGATGCATTGAGCTGTCAAACAGACACAGCATGCCTTGGAGAGTGAGCCAACCACCGACTCAAGGCTGTAAAGGAAATTGCTGAACTGAGATGAGCTGTCATTTTTCCCTTTTTTTTTGTTGCAGTAGCTTGAATTCTGGTGAGATTTTATTCGCTGCACAGATTTCGGTAGTTTTAGATATTTGGCTAGCAAAACTCCATTTCAAGAACCAGAAAGGATATTTGTGTGGAATGTAGCACTGGTGCAAGGATGGGGCATGTTCACTGAGGCTGGAGGGAACAAGAGACCCATAGGGCCATAGGGATGTAGGAGCAGAAGTAGGCCATTCAGCCCATCAGGCCTGCTCTGCCTTTCAATAAGATCATGGCTGATTCGCCTTAACCCTTAATTCCCTTACTGATTAAAAGAAAATCTGTCAATCTCAGCCTCGAATATACTGAACAACTCAGCTTCAACAACTCAATGTGGTGAAGAATTCCGTAGATTCATTACCCTCTGAGAGAGGAAATCTCTCCTCAATTCTGTCTTCAGTGTGCGATCCTTTATTCTGAGAAGATGCCCTCTGATACTAGACTCTCCCAGAAGGGGCAGCAATGTTTCCGCATCTACCCTTTCAACACCCTGAAGAATCTTCCAGCATCTGCCGTTCTTTTTGTTTTTGTTTCTCCTAACAATCTTTGTTCAATAAGGTCGCCTCTCATTTTTCTAAATTCCAGGCCCAATCTACTGAACCTGTCCTGGTAAGACAGACCCTCTGTACCTGGAATCCGTCCTTTTCTGGACTTTCTCCAATTCACAGTATTCCAGCTGTGGTCTGACTAGTGCCTTGTATAATTTTAGCAAAACGTCCCGTCTTTTAGACTCCATTCCCTTTGAAATAAAGGTCAACATTCCATTTGCCTTCCCTGTTAGCTGCTGAACTAGCTTTGAGAGGCTTGCAACAAAAACAAAAACAAAGCTCAGCAGGTCTGGCAGCATCTGTGGAGGAGAAAACAGAGTTA
>NC_063346.1:13993741-14021569 GCF_021869965.1 Rhincodon typus
ACCAGATCCGAAACGTTAACTCTGTTTTCTCCTCCACAGATGCTGCCAGACCTGCTGAGCTTTTCCAGCAACTTTGTTTTGTTCCTGATTTGCAGCATCCGCAGTTCTTTTGGTTTTTATTGAGAGGCTTGCATACGGGTAAAATGGCTGGTCTTAATCCAAAGCTAAAGCCAACTAGGATTGTGTATTACTGCCATGAGAGAGTGGATTTTCCAAATCCAGGCTGACTGCAAGGAGTGTCATTCAGCGGCTGTAGTTGTAAGGAAATGGTTGATACTGGACTCTTCGTCTGTGTTAGGGAGCTCAGCCACTAGTAGCGTGCAATTGGGAAAATGGCCTTGTACTTAAAAGGTTTGAGGGATCTTGTCTCTATTACTCTGTTCCATGAACAAACCTGGACATGGCTGAAGGACGTGGGTGGGGATCTTGTCAAGTGCCCATTTGCAATCAGCCCTTTTTTGCTATCTCCTCTGTGGAATGTCTTGTTCAGTGCCAACCTGTCTCAGTTGGTCATCTCCAGCGCTTCTTGAAAGTTACATAGAATCCCTACGGTGTGGAAACAGGCCCTTCGGCCCAACAAGTCCACACTGACCCTTGGAGCATCCCACCCAGACCCATCCCCTTATAACCCACCTAAGCTACACATACCTGAAACACTACGGGCAATTTAGCATGGCCAATCCACCTAGCCTGCACATCTTTGGACTGTGGGAGGAAACCTACACAGACACAGGGAGAATGTGCAAATTCCACACAGACAGTTGTCTGAGGGTGGAATTGAACCCAGGTCCCTGGTGCTGTGAGGCAACAGTGCTAACCACTGAGCCACCAGGCCGTCCCAAAAGCTAATGGATAGATTTCACCAAAACCTGGCACCCAGATAGGGCTTGGCTTGAGGAATAAACTGATTAGTTTTTGATGAAGATATGAAGGTCTTTTTTTGAGGATCATTTGGGATGTTGTGGGTTGTTCGACCTAGAATGTTTTAAAATGTCGAAGATTGTCTCAGCTGCTGTGATAGAGTCTGTCACAGCTGTCAAATTGGGAGCAGAGTTTTCTGAGTGTGTTGTTGGATGCTGACTGGTCAGAAACAGCCTCAGTGAGCGAGAAGCTCGAGGTACAGAGATTATTTTTGAATTTTGATGTTACAGAGCATCAACCAGGCAAGCATAATCCTAAGGGAAGAGCTGGGTAATTGTGATGACTTTGAGTTAACACAACAAGGCACAGGATTCCATCTTCACAATTTTCATGACTTGGTAAATGTAGGCAGTTTATTTGATTTTTTTTTTTTACCCCCTCCTTTCTAACCAAAGTGCTTGGGGATGTGTTTGCTGTATTGTGCGTATTATTGCGCTAGGGAAATTACAGCTTTTTTTTTAAAGATAAGAAAAGAAATTATTAGCACAGGCCGTTGCTGAAATGGTACAGCTGCTGAGAGGAGTGAGGAGCTGATTCATTCACAGTAGGACTATGGTTGGTTTTATCACTGATCTGTGTTGATCGGACTTATCCAACACTGGGACGATGGGGGGAGGGGCAAGGTCCACAGGAAAGGAAGGGAAACATTCCAGTCAGACTCAGGCATCCTGTGCTGGGAGTGCACTGGTGTGGGTGAAGACAGATTTTAGATCTGGCTGTGATAAAAAGAGCCTGTCCAACTTAATCACCAGGACTGACTAATCACTTGCAGATGTCGAGGCAAGACTTTTTTTTTCTGACTCATTCGTGTGGTGTGAGCAGTGCTGGCAAGGCCAGTCTTTGTTGTCCATCTCTAATTACTCTTGGGAAAGTGGTGATGGTGAGCTGCCATTTTAAAACCACTGAGTTCCAGGATTTTGATCCAACAGCAGTGAGGGAGTGGCGCTCTCATTCCAGTTTGGGATGGTGTGTGGCTTGGAGGGGAGCTTGCAGATGGTGGTTTTCCATGCATTTGCTGTACTCGTCCTTCTCGATGGTAGAGGTCAGCGGATTTGAAAGGTACCGCAGAGCTGAGCTGCTGCAATGCATCTTGTGGATGGGACACACGGCATCGTCGGTGGAGGGAGTGAATGTTTAAGTGTGTGAATGCGGCGCCAATCAAATGGAATGCTTTTATCTTGGATGGTTTCAAGCTTCTTGAGTATTGTAGAGCTGCACTGATGTTGGTAAGCGGGGAGTATTCCACCACACTCTTGACTTGTGCCTTGTAGACAGTGAAAAGCCTTGGGAGTGTCAGGAAATGAGTTACTCACCACAATTCCTAACCTCTGGCTTGCACTTCTAGTCACAGTATTTATGTGGCTGTTCAGTTCAGTTTCTGGTCATTGGTAATCCGCAAGATGTTGATAGTATTTAACAATCAGTAGTACCATTAAATGTCAAGAGAAATGGTTAGTTTCTTGTTGGGGAGATCATTGCCTGGCATTTGTTTGGCATAAATGATACTTGCCACTTGTCAGCACAAGATGCTTCAGTATGTGAGGAACTGCCAATGCTACTGGACACTGTGTAATCGTCAATGAACAATCCCCACATCCCTGGGAGCGTTTTTCATCTGCTGATCTTCAGCATGGCATCATGACAATGGGTTAGATCCTTAATCGGTCAATGTCTTCAGGAAGTAGATCAAAAGGATTGCGCTAATCCATTCTGAAGAAGACTCCTATCAGACTTGAAATGTGAACGCTGCCTCTGACTCTGTTTCTCTGATTCCAGATTTCCATCATCCATGGTATTTTACTTTTACATGAGCAAGAAGATTGTCAGGAAAATGAGTGGGAAAGGAGACACTGGAAAACAATACTGTTTAAAAGTAAACATTAAAAAGATGTAGTAATTACACCATTCTTGGGTGACAAAAGTGATATGGCACAGAAAGAGGCCATTCAGCCCATTGTGCCTGCACTGACTAGTTAAATGAACATCATTACCTAGTGCCAAGTTCTACTCCATGTCCTCGCAGATTATATTTTTCCAAACACCATCCATTGTCCCCTTGAATGCCTCCACCATACTCTCAGGCAGTGCATTCTGTATCCTAACCATTCACTGTGTGAAAAAGCTTTTCCTCACTTCTCCCTTGCTTCTTTAGCACATTATTTTAAACCTATGCCTTCTTGTTCTTTTCTCTTTATGAGCAGGAATAGCTTCTCCCTGTCTACTCCATCCAGTCCACTCATGAGTTTGGAAACCTCTGTCAGATATCCTCTGAGACACCTTCTGTTCAAGGAGAACAGTTCCAGCTTCTTCAACCACTGCTGAAGCTCCTCATTCTTAGAACCATTCTTGTAAACTGCTTCTGTACTCCCTGCAATCCGTTTACATCCTTCCTATAATGTGGTGCCCACAACTTACGCAGTACTCCAGCTGAGGTCTAGCAAGTTCCTTGTACAAGATCAGCATTACCTCCTTGCTCTTGTACTCCATGTTCCTATCAATAAAACTGAGGTGAAATGATCTGTTGGGATAATGTTTAACCTTGCCTCCTGGTAAAGGGCAAAAACTATAACCACCACGAACAACAACTACTTGCATTTGTACAACATTGTTTAGAGATTTAAATGTTGCAGGGCATTTCACAGTCGCATTATCAAATTAAGTTTGATCCAAACCCCTTAATGAGATGTTATTACAGGTGACAGAACAATTGGTCAAAGAGGAAGGCGTTAGGAAATGCCCTCAAGGAGCAGAGTGAGCAAGAGAGATTGAGAGACTTTGGGAAGGATTACCAGTGTTTAGGATCCCTGTACAGTCAAAGCTATGGCTATGAACAGAGGAACAATGAAATTGGTGATTTAAGAGAGGCTAAGTTTAGAGAAATGTGTCATGTTTGCAGGTTTTAAGGCTAGAGGAATTTACAAAGATGGCAGGCTTCCTTAAATTAAAAGCATTGTGGACTTATAAGTTGTTCTCCACAATTCTTTAATCTTGAGGCCTTACAATAATCCACCTTTTGTGACTTTACTCATACTAAGACATATTCACCTAACCCCGGTGCTTACTTACATACATTGGCTGCCATTTAAGAAGCAACTTGAATATTCAAACCTTCCCTTCCCTGTTACAGAATGTCCTGCAGCCTGTACCATTCCCTGATGGAGTTGTCCTTCTTCCCTCGGAAGCACAGAATTGTCACAGGTGCAGAAGGAGGCCATTCGGCCCTTTGTGCCTGTGTCAGGTCTATTACCTGGTGTCAAGCTCCTGCCTTGACCCTATTTTCCTGCATGCCATTTCTATCCAAACACCTATCTTGAACAGAGATAGTAGGAACTGCCGATGCTGGAGAATCTGAGATAACAAGGTGTAGAGCTGGATGAACACAGCAGGCCAGGCAGCATCAGAGGAGCAGGAAGGCTGACATTTCGGGTCTGGATGAGAGGGGCTGGTCTTGGGTCCATCTCGTCCCCGCCTCCTTGACCTGTCCATCTTCCCTCCCACCTACCCGCCCCTCCCTGCCCACTGACCAACCCCCATCCCAACTCCCTACCTACACTCACCTTTTACTGGCTTCGTCCCTGCCTCCTTGACCTGTCCGTTTTCTCTCCACCTATCTGCTCCTCTATCCACCTTCTTTAATCGCCTCGCCCCTCTCTCTATTTATTTCAGAGCCCCTTTCCCCTTCCCCATTTCTGAAGAAGGGTCCAGACCCTTCCTGCTCCTCTGATGCTGCCTGGCCTGCTGTGTTCATCCAGCTCTACACCTCGTTACCCACCATGAACACCCTGATTTTAATCACTTGGCTTTAAACTGCCATAGCCCTAAGCTGTGGAATACCTTCTCTAACCCTCTCTTATTCCTCATGTAAGGTGCTCCTTAAAGGCTACCTCTTTGACCAGTATCAAAAGTGTTTTTGTAATGCTGGTTTGAAGGGGCTTGGAATATTTTAGCTGGTTGAAGGTGTTTTTTAAAGAAAGGTTCTGGTTGAGCCCTACCTGCTCTGCTGGGATTGCTCCAATATCAAGTCTGTGTAGTTAGGATTGAGGGAGAGCAGTATTTGGACACTGTTTCTCTCATGTCTGTGTCACTGACTCTAGTTCCCTACTTAGAGATGAAAGGCTTGTCTTATGAGGAGAGAGAAGCAGTTTAAGCTTATACTTGCTAGAGTTTTGAAAAATGAGAGATCTAATTGATGTATATAAGATGCTGAAGGGGACTGATAAAGCAGACGCAGAGAGGATGCTTCCGCTTGTGGGGCAGTCTACAGTTAGAGCTCACAGTTTTAGGATAAGGATAGTAGATTTTAAACTAAGCTGAGGTGGAATTACTTCTCCAAAAGGCTGTTGAATCTGTGCAATTTGTTACCCTAGAGTGTGGCAGATGCTGAGAGACTGAATAAATTTAAGGAGGAGAAGGGCAGAGTTTTAATTAGTAATGGGTCGAAGAGTTAAGGAGAGCCGGCAGAAATGAGGAGTTGAGATTGGGACGAGATCAGCCATGATTATATAGGAGCAGACTCGAGGGGCTGAATGGCCCACTCATGCTTCTTGTTCTTGTGTTCCTGATCATAGACCCCCTACAGAATGGAAGCAGGCCATTCAGCCCATCGAGACCACACCGCCCTTCTGAGGAGCATCCCACACAGATCTACCCCCACTACCCTATCCCTGTAACCCTTCATTGCCCATGGCTGATCCACCTAGCCTGCACATCCCTGGATACCATGGACAATTTAGCATGGCCAACGTGCCTAACCTGCGCATCTTTGGACCAATGATGGCCCAAACTGCTGAATGTTTCACGAGTGATAAGCTGATACTCACGAGAGAGTAAAAGCTGGTTGATGAGGTACCTGTTCTTCTGAATTGGTACTTGTGGGTCTGTCTGATGTGAATTTAATGAATCTGGTGATCAGGCCATTGATTTTAGTGGGCCAGGCTGGAGAAGGGAAAGTCTGTTCTCCTGATGACATTGAGAGTGAAATCATTCATATTAGCTGGAATTTTACTGTGCGGAACCAGGTCATTTTTTTTTTCCTTTATTCATTCATGGGATGAGGCTGGCTAGGCAGCATTTATTGCCCGTCCCTAATTGCCCAGAGGGCAGCTAAGAGTCAACCACATTGCTGTGGGTCTGGAGTCACATGTAGGCCAGACCAGGTAAGAATGGCAGTTTCTTTCCCTAAAGGACATTAGTGAACCAGATGGGTTTTTCCAACAATGAACAATGGATTCATGGTCAGCATTAGACTCTTAATTCCGGATATTTATTGAATTCAAATTCCACCATCTGCCATGGCGGTATTTGAACCCAGGTCCCCAGAACATTATCTGCGTCTCTGTATTAACAGTTCAGCAACAATACCACTAGGCCATCCCCTCCCCTCAATGATCTTTGGCCCTGAATAGTCTTTGCTTATGTGAGTCTTCTGCACTTTATTCCATCTCACCTGATCAAACATATTCTTTTCTCCCTCCTTCCCCATGGCTTCCCCTTTAAATGCACTTCATCTTAATTAGTTCCTCAGCAAGTGAAGTCCCCTTCAAAACACTTGCTAAGTAAAGGAACATCTCTGAAATTCTCCATAGGATCTATTGGAGATTATCATGTATTTATGCTCCCCAGTTTTAGGCTCCTACTACATACAAAATCATTTGGTTTGTGTATATCCTCTCGACCTCTACCATAATGTAGAAAGAGTTTCACCTTCAACCTTTTTCTCATGTTTGAAGGGGAGCCAAACTGTTCCATTTTAACACCTATTTGCAGATTAATTCCCAGCTTGTGCAAGGCAGATTGCTAACTAAAGAGCTTTTCTTTCCCAAGCCACCCCAACCCCACCTCTCCCAGACTCCTTGCTGAAACACATCGTCTTCTTGTTATCTATTTGCCAGTTTTTTTTTCTTAATCCTTCTCTCCCTTTTCACCTCTCAACTCGGGCCATAGCTTCCTTGCTGGCTGGTTCTATGGGCTTAACTTTGCTCCATTATCCCTTTGTCCATGTCATGGATGCCAGTCAGTGTCGGTGAATGAGAAAACTGCATCTAATCCTGTGTCCTCCTGATATCCCCATTGAGTCGTTTGCTGCAAGATTCACAGGACTGGCTTCAGGGGCAAGAGGGAGCCCATGTCAATTTTTCCCTCCTCCGGTTAATGTTGGGGGTAAAGAGGAGCGCACCGACTGCCAGCGCGGAGATGAAGTGGGAGCAGTGGGACTCGATGAATTGCAAAGAGCTGGAGTAGACACCGTGGGCCGAGTGGCTTTCTCATGCATCGTCACCACTTGGTGTTTCTAACCTTGGAACAGTTTTGGAAGATAAGTAAATTGATCCACGTTATGGGACAAATTTGGACTTTTAGTTTCTGAAGCTAATAACTGCTGAAGGAAAGAATTCCCCACATAACAGTCACGTGGACCATAAATGCAGGCACGGTAATTTTTGGCTGAATGGGCTGTTTTTGTGCTATGACTGCAATGTAACTGAACAGAAGAGCAACAATGCTGTTACAACTCTAACTGACTATGCCAGTTTTTAGCGACAAGAAATCAAGGATTGTATGGCACAAGGAAAGATCACAAATATATTTGCTGATTTATTCCAGAGTGACACTGTGTTCTTGCTTATGAGTCAGACATTCGTGCATTCACATTCTATTTTGGAGAATCAAATCCACAATTCAGGTAAAACATTACTGCTGCCTTAATATTGCACATAGCCACCATCTGATGAGGGGTTGCACTCAAAGTAGGCTGTTGCTGGGAATGGAAGGTTTGAGTTATAAGGAGAGGCTGGATAGGCTGGGACTTTTTTCCCTAGAGCGTAGGAGATCGAGGGGTTTATAAAATCGTGAGGGGCATGGATAAGGTGAATAGCAAGGGTCTTTTCTCTAGGGCGGGGGGAGTTCAAAACTAGTAGGTTTAACTTTAAAGTGAGAGGAGAAAGATTTAAAAAGGGACCTGAGGAGCAACTTTTTTTCACAGAGTGTAGTTAGTATGTGAAATGAACTGCCAGAGGAAGTGGTGGATGCAACTACAGTTAGAACATTTAAAAGGCATTTGGATAATCACATGAACAGGAAAGACTTAGAGGGATATGGGTCAAAAGCAGGCCAGTGAGACTAGTTTAGTTCAGTTTGAGAACCTGTTCAGCATGTACTGGTTGGACTGAAGGGTCTGTTTCTGTGCTGTATGACTCTATCACAGTGAGATTCTAACAGTGCAGATATGTATTCTCAGTCTCTCTTGTTTTCTGGGACTCATTATCCTGAATAAACTTGTTTACTTGTCTGACTCTCAGCACCAAATCAGAAAATGTGGATTTGAACCCCACACCAAACCCGAAGGAACGTTGCACTGTCGGAGGTTCTGCCATTCAGATGAATTGTTACATCTGGGCATAAGGTTTTGAAGCACGAGTAGGCTATTCCGTGCCTTGACCATGTTCCACCATCCAATAAGGCCACGGTTAATCTGATTGTAACCTCAAACCCGCATTCCCACCCGTCTCTGACAACCTTTCACCCCCTTGCTTAACAAGAATCGATCTACCTCAGCCTTAAAGATATTCAATGACTCTGCTTCCACAAGCTTTTCAGGAAGAGAATTCCAAAGTCTAATGACCCTCTGAGAGTAAACAAAATTCACCTCACCGCTGTTTTAAATGGGTGACCCCTGATTTTTTAAGCAGTGACCCCTGCTTCTAGCTTCTGCAATAAGAGGAAGCATCCTTTCCACATCCACCCTGTCAAGACCCATTGGAAACAGTATGTTTCAAACTAGTTGTCACTTACTCTCCCAAACTCCAACAAATGCGAGCCTAGTCTCTCCAACCTTTCCTCATTAGAACAGCCTACCCAATCCACGCATTAGTCTGGGAATCCTGCTCTGAAAAGCCTTTAATGGGGGAAGTCAAGTCAAAAAGAATCCAGTGGGGAGATGAGACTGTGTTTTTTTTTCCCTTTCATGCAGTTGTTGAACTGCCTGAACCAGACTCCCTGAAAAGGTAATGGAGGTGGATTTCACGGTAACTTTCCAAAAGAAATTTGGTGGATACTTGGGGGGAAAAGTTGCAGGATTAATGGGGGAGGGCAGCAGGAGAGAGTAGGACTAATTGTATTGCTCGTTAAAGAGTCGAAACAGGTCAGATGGGCGAATGCATTTCTCCTACACAGTCTGCTTCCATGATAACTCTCTTATACCATCGCGGGCAAAGATGAAATCCCCAGGTATTGGTTTAAAGCATTTAGGTTGTACCATCAGCTCCTGACTCTAGAACCTTGTCCGTGCACTGTGGAACCAGGTCTGAGTT
The DNA here is from genome assembly GCF_021869965.1 of Rhincodon typus. NCBI lineage: Eukaryota > Metazoa > Chordata > Chondrichthyes > Orectolobiformes > Rhincodontidae > Rhincodon > Rhincodon typus. The sequence continues at coordinate 14,002,969 of NC_063346.1, forward strand.
TGCCAGATGCCATCAGGCTGTTGGCGCTGACTCTGCATCAAATGAGCCTCGCCAGCCAACAGCTTTAACATACATAGTCGGTTCACTGCGTGGTTGCCTCCAGCTGCTTATAAATCGAGAGCTGGCAGCTTGAGCCTGGCACCAGAATGCTAAGAGGACAGCTGAAGAACAGCGGCTGCCTTCTGGAATCTTGGCCAACATTCCTCCCTTAACAAATATAACCCTAAAATAAAACAGATTGTCATTCATCTGATTTGTTCTTTATGGAACATCGCTCTTCTGCTGCCAACTCTGGCTTAGTGGGTAGCCCTCCAACCTTGGAGTCACAGGATTGTGGGTCCCAGCTCCACCGTTTTGAATGCACAACGTTAAAAATAAATCCGAGGCAACGTTTGAGGAAGAGCAGTGACATTCTCCCATGTATCCAGATCGGTCTTTTCCTTCCAGCTAACGTAGTCTTAAACCGATTATCCAGTTGCGCTGTGTGTAAGATCCTTACTGTGCTGACACTACGTTTTACTTTCATAGGATCTGGGCATCACTGGCAAGGCCAGCATTTGTCGTCTGTCCCTAATTGCTCTGGAGTTGAGTGGATTGCTTGGGCACTTCAGAGTCAACCTAGTTGCTGGTCTGGAGTCATATATTGGCCAGAGTGGGTAAGGATGGCAGATTTCCTTCCTGATAGAACATTAATGATCAAGATAGGTCATTACAACAAGTGATGATAGGCCTGAAATCAAAACACAAATTGTTTGTGAAACTCAGCAGGTCTGTCAGCATCTGTGAGAAGAAAGCAGAGTCAATGTTTCAAGTCCAGTGACTGTTCATCAGAACTCCAGTGATGATAGTTGTTGTGGTAACCCAGAGACTAGTCATCAATCCCAGGTTTATTAATTTATATTTTGCCAGTTGCTATGGAATGGGAACCTTTCTCCTGTGGGTTGGATGATTAGCCCAGACACAAGACCACTACCACACCTTTTTCTCCATTTCCTGCAGTACAGCTGGATTACCTTTCAAAAAAAAAAATACTTGAAGCTGTGAAAGGTGCCATATGAATGAGAGAGGTAGTCGTGTAATGGTAATCTCTTTGGGCTATTAATCCAGAATGGCAGGCTAATGTTCTCAGGGCAAAGGTTCAAATCACACCATGGCAGATGGTGAAATTTGAATTTATTTTTAAAAATCTGGTATTGTTAAAAAAGTTAACCTGATTGTGACCACTATCAATTGACCCAAAAACCCAGCTGGTTCACTAACACCCTTTGGGGAAGGCAGTCTGCCATCCTTACCTGGTCTAGTTTCAGATCCACAGCAATGTGGTTGACTCTTGACTGTCCTCTGGACAATTAGGGATGGACAATAAATGCTGCATTTGGCAGTGACACCCACATTCAATGAATTAAAAACAATGCAAAGCTTTTCTTTGCAGAATGAATGCTGTACTTAATACACTTCCTCCAGCATTGCATAAAGTGCTTTCAGACGTTCCAAAGAGTACAGTGTGTAGATCCCAAACCCATTCCTTCTACACAAGTTACAGTAATGATCCAGATTCTCTCCAGATCTGTTTTATTCATAATGGGCACAAATGTCAACTTCTTGGCCCGGCACTGATTTTGAACCAAAACCTGATCTTGCAGATAGACAGCAACAACCAGCTGTAATTGTGTAGCATTTTAAACAGCAAATTAACCTCATTGTGCTACATTGGACAAAGTTTGAGAATAAACCCCATTAGCAGATGCTGGACACTTAAGTAAATGCACAATCAAAGGACAAAAGTCAAGAATCCTTTAGCAGTGTCTTCTAGGAAGAAAAAGAGGTGATGAGGTAGTGAATATAGGAGTTGGGAGGTCTTGCTGCAGCTGTACAGGACATTGGTTAGGCCATGTTTGGAATACTGAGTCAATTCTGGTCTCCCTGCTGTAGGAAAGATTTTGTGAAACTTGAAAGAGTTCTGAAAAGGTTTACAAGGATGTTGCCAGAGTTGGAAGGTTTGAGCTATAGGGAGAGGCTAAATAAGCTGGGGCTATTTTCCCTGAAGCATTGGAGGCTGAGGGGTGACCTTGTAGAGGTTTATAAAATCATGAGGGGCATGAAACTGGAGGGCATAGATTTAAGACGAGAGGGGAAAGATTTAAAAGAGATCTAAGGGGTAACTTTTTCATGCAGAGGGTAGTGTGTGTATTGAATGAGCTGTCAGAGGAAGTGGTGGAGGCTGGTACAATGACAACGTTTGAGAGGACTCTGGATGGGTGTATGAAAAGGAAAGGTTTAGAGGGATATGGGCCAAATGCTGGCAAATAGGACTCAGTTAATTTAGGTCATCTGGTTGGCATGGACGAGTTGGACCAAAGGGTCTATTACGGTGCTGTACAATTCTATGACTCTTTGAGGTTTGACAATGGAAATCTAATTCTGAAGGCATGGCTGTCAATGCAGAAGTGAGTTAAGTTGGGTCTATGGAAGAGACCTAAATATTGAGGTAGTGTGCCTTCCAAGCAGCTTCACTATTAGAGTTTACTCAGCGATCAAGGTGTGGGTACAGTGGAATCTTTCCATCAATATCTGATATATACCATTGCAGGAGGCATTTTTCTTCTTAATTCAGAAGATTGCAGTTCTAAGCACCGCTGCAACATTGGAGTGTATCATTTGGCTGATTCTTCAGTGGAGTACAAGTGGAGTGCTGTATTATCAGTGTTGCTACTTTTCTTTTGAAACAAGATACTGGAACAAAACCCCATCTGCTTATTCAGATGCACAAAGATTGCAACACACTCTTTTTGAAAAACAGCAGCATTGTCCTTGTGTGCCACTCAACATTGAGAGCCTAACCAGTTCCACCACAATAGGTTAAGAAGTCACAAAGTATTAAGAAATATTTTATTTCACATAATGTCTTTCATGACCCCTCAAACACCCTTCAGAGTGCTAAGCAGTCGTAGTTCGTTGAGATATACACCATGGAAACAGACCCTTCGGTCCAACTCGTCCATGCTGACCAGATATCCTATATAAATCTAGAGCCATTTGCCAGCATTTGGCCCATATCCCTGTAAACCCTTCCTAATCATATACCCATCCAGATGCCTTTTAAGTGTTGTAATTGTAAAGCAGCCTCTATCACTTCCTCTGGCAGCTCATTCCACATACACACCAGCCTCTGCATGAAAATGTTGCCCCTTAGGTCCCTTTTATATCTTGCCCCTTTCACCTTAAACCTATACCATTTAGTTCTGGTTTCTCCCATGCCAGGGAAAAGACCTTGCCTATTGGTGAAGAAATAAAGTGCAGTTACTGTTAGAACGTTACAAACATGACAAAGTCTTTGCGCGTAGCAACCCATTCAAGCAAGAATTAAATGGTCAGATTGTTTGTTTTAGGTGTTGTGTGAGAGATAAAGAGTAGCCCAGAACATAATTTGAATAGTGCATCTGTTATATCCATCTGAGAGGGCAGCCTGGCGACCTTATGTCAAAGACAGTACCTCCTACATTCCTGTTCGAGAGTGTCAACCTAGATTCTCTGTCATGGGACTTGAATTCTCAATCAACTAACATAGAAACTGGCTTCTACCTTGGCATGAGCCATTCTCCTCCCATTTTCCTACTTTTTTTTTTCAAGAAATAATGTCATTGCCTTTTTGAAAGAGTTGATGGATTCTGCTTTATAACCTCCCATTAACCTTAAAGATCATCACTGGTTTGCCTTTCAACCTGCTTCAGTCTGAGTATAAAAAGGTCGCTTAATCATTAAAGCCTTACATCCATGGTAACCATCCAGTCAATGCATATCGCAACTTCACAGCTGATTTTTACATCCTTCCATTGTGTGGCTTGCAAAACTCCAGATGAAATTTAAATAACATCTTACGGGTCTAGCAAAAGAGGTTCCAAAGGGAATGACAACATTTTCATCAGAATTCTCATTCTAGCGTTTTGAGCACCCTTTCAGGGCACTAGGCTGCCAGAGTTTCCAACAGGACAGATAAATGTTTAATATTCATGACTTTTATTACCTGGATGGCTTTGCGCCCATTAACACTTGGTCATCAATCAATGTAAACAGAAAAGAAATCATCCTGGACATTGAAGAAGATGGGATTTATGTATGTTCACATAAGGTACCTCCCATGACCACTGGACATGCGGTTGCAGCCAGTATAGGTGGTCTCACCCACATCCCCCAAAAAACAAAATTTCAAAACCTCAGCTTTGACTAATTCTATTCATCCAATAATAACATTACAGTATTTGATTATCCCAATAATAGCATTACAGTATTTGATTCTCCATCTAATATCCAATAACTGTTCTTAATCAGGTATTTATCCAGTTGCTCCCAGGAGTCAAAATGGCATTGCGCTGCTAGGGAGGCTCTACCACATGTCTCCTGCACTGTCCTGATTCACGCTTTGTAAGCTCAGTCCCCAAGGGTTTATCCCTCTCGGGTTTGGTTTGGCCGCTGGGTTTGGTTAGTCATGAGGCATGTGAACAATGGTAGGAAAGACCAGCAAACAAAAGAGGAAATGAACAAAATGAAGGGAAGAAGTGAAGAGCTTAAGAAACAAATGGAGAAACCTTGCATGCTTCAATTAAAGGCTTGAGTCCATTTAATTTATTTTGTGAATGTGATTATATTTGCTACTGAATGTTTCCTGGACTCGTGGTGATATCCCATTGCACACACAGACCTGGATCCGAACTCCATGGGACTGTGTTTGCATCCAGCAAGGTGTACGGAGAAGTTGTGGTTGGTTGGCTCGCCGAGCTGGTTCGTTGTTCCGCAGACGTTTCATTACCCTGCTGGGTAACATCATCAGTGCAGCCTCCGATGAAGCGCCGTTGTGTTTTCCCGCCTGGTTTTTAAACTCTGGAATCCATTGAGCTGGATTACCTCACTTCCGGTTTTCCTTCACAATAGAGTGTATATGGCTCCGAGTTCTATGTGTTTGTTAATGGCTTTCTTCATGGAGTACCAGTCTTCTAGGAACTCCCGTGCCTGTCTCTGCTTAGCTTGTCTCAGGATCTTGGTGTTGTCCCAGTCGAATTGGTGGTTCCCCTTATCCATGTGGATAGAGGTGAGTGAGTATTGGTCGTGTCTTTTTGTACCCAGTTGATGTTCGTGTACCCTTGTTGTTAATTTCCTTCCTGTTTGTCCGATGTAGTGTTTGTCACAGTCTCTGCAGGGAATCTTGATTATGACATTGGTCTTGTCCATAGTGGGTAGTGGGTCTTTGGTTCGGGTGAGCAGTTGTCGTAGGGTTGATGAGGGTTTGTGTGCTATTCTCATGCCCAGTGGTCGTAGGAGTCTTGTGGTTAGTTCGAAGTGTTCCTGATGTAAGGTAGCGTGATGAGTGTGTCGGAGCGTATAGTATCTTCCTGGTGTCGTTCGATTAGTAGCATCTTCTGACCCAGTTTTTCGGATATCCATTGTCCTAGAACACCTGGAAGAGGAATTCTTCTTCTTCTCGGCGTAGCTCTGTACTGCTGCAGTGTGTTGTTGCCCGTTTAAATAATGTTCTCACACAGCTTCGTTTGTGTGTGTTGGGACTGTTGAAGTTCAGTACCTGGTCCGTGTGTATGGCTTTCCTGTGTACCTTCGTTAGGAATTCCCCATTTGTCCTGCGCACTACCATGACATCCAGGAATGGGAGCTGTTTGTTCTTCTCCTCCTCTCTGGTGAATTTGATTCCAGTGAGTGTGTTGTTTATTAGTTTGTGTCTCCTCTAGTTTTGTCCGTTTAATGATGACAAAGGTGTCATCCACGTAGCGTATCCATGGTTTAGGTCGGATTAGCAGAAGGTCCGTACTTTCCAGTCTTTGCATCACTGCCTCAGCTATAAGTCTGGAGATGGGTGATCCCATGGGTGTCCCATTGGTCTGTTCGTATGTTTGGCCGTTGAAAATGAAGTGGGTGGTCGGGCATAGGTCCAGTAGCTTCAGCATGTTGTCTGTGGAGATGGTTTCACTTGGGCCTTGTTCTTGTTCTAATAATGCTGTCCTTGTTTCCCTTGCTAGTGGTATGTCTATTGATGTGAATAGGGCAGTGACATCAAATCGTCTCATCGTCATCTATCCTTATGTCTTTGACGGAATTGAGGAATTCTTGGGCTGAGTGGATAGAGTGGGGTGACTTGTTGACTAGGTGTCTGAGTCTCCTTTGTAGTTCCTTGGCTAATCTGTGAGATGGCGTGCCTGGAAGGGAGACTATGGGTCGAAGGGTACTTCTGGTTTGTGTACTTTCGGGAGGCCGTAGAATCAGGATGCGTTGGTTCCTTCGGGTTTCATTCTTAAGAAGTCTGTTTTGTTGATCTGTCTGGTCTATTTGAGTCTTTTTAGCGTGTTGAGGATTTTGTTCCCTAGTTGTGGTGTTGGGTCTGTCTGTACAGGCAGGTATGTGTTCTTGTCAGCGAGCAGTGCCTGTGCCTTGGAGATGTAGTCCACTTTATTCAGTATTACTGTCATGCGCCCTTTGTCTGCGGGTAATATTGTAATGTTCTTGTCCTTTTTCAGTCCTTCCAGGGCTTGTCTTTCCAATGTGTTGAGTTCATTCTTTCTGGTCAGTGTCGGGATTACAGTCTGTCTTATGGTTTGTTGTGTTTCTTCATTGATATTGTTGGTCCTCAGTGTGGCTAGGAATTCTGTTTTGTTGGTGTCTCTGTAGTTATAGTTAAGTCCGCGGATGAGAACGGCTTTCTCTGTGTCTGTCAGTTTCCTGTCAGAGAGGTTTCTTATCCAGGTGTTTGCTCTGTTGTTGTCGATTTGTGGGTAAGTGTGTCCTGAAGGGTCTGTCTTTTCTTGGCCCTTGTGGTCTGTTGGCTGATGTTAGTGGCATGTTCCAGGTCCATCGTCCAGTCCTGATTGGTAGCTTGCCGGAATAAAGTTTTTTGGCACGTAATTTCTCTGTTGTATCTGTGGAGCCGGTTGTGTGCGTTGTTTATCATTTCCTTTACCATCCTGCGGCCGTTTTGTTCTGCTGTTTTGCGGGCTTATGGGTGGTTTGTATCTCACACTGCGTGGTAATACCTGGTTCCTGAGGCATCCATGTAGGAAGTAGAGTGGTTTGCGGGTCGCGCTCTATCGTTTGGCGTAATTCTCCCATTTTTGTGCCAATTGAGCGTGTTTTGCCCGTAGGTCTCCAAGGTTTTAGAGTAGATTTGTAGCTTGGCTTGTAGTTGTGGTTGGTTGGCTCGCCCCTACAACTGCTCACACAAACCAAAGACCCACTACCCACTATGGACAGGACCAATGTCATATATAAGATCCCCTGCAGAGACTGTGACAAACACTACATTGGCCAAACAGGAAGGAAATTAACAACAAGGGTACACGAACAACAATTGGTTACAAAAAGACATGACCAATACTCACACATCTCTATCCACATGGATAAGGGGAACCACCAATTCGATTGGGACAACACCAAGATCCTAGGAGAAGTAAAGCACAGACAAGCACAGGAGTTCCTAGAAGCCTGGTACTCCACGAAGAAAGCCATCAACAAACACGTGGAGCGAGACCCCATATACACTCTATTGCAAAGGAAAACCGGAAGTGAGATAATTCAGCTCAACGGACTCCGATGATGTTACCCAGCAGGGTAATGAAACATCTGCGGAACAACGAACCAGCTCGGCGAGCCAACCAACCACAACATCCACAACCCAAGCTACAAATCTACTCTAAAACCTTAGAGCCCGGAGAAGTTGTTGAGGGAAAATGTGATTGACAGAGAACTGGGTTGTTTCGTTGGAGGCAGTTTGTAAAATTTGAGAGTGAATTAACGCAGAGTTGATTGCAGCCTCTTTTTTTGGGAAATGCTCAAAGATCTCGAAAGCCTCTGGCTCGCGCTTGAAATCTGTATTCAACTGAGTGAAGGTGCTGCTGTCAGAAATAATTCCATTTCACATACAGTGACATGCAGGTCAGTTCCTGGACAATGGCTGCAGGGGAGAAAGTATTTGGTGAGAGGGAGTGTGGGAGACTGTGAGCGAGAAAGCCAACATATTTTAAAAGTCTTCATGATAGGTTCAGTACGCTGTCATCAACTTACTTGGGAATTCTGTGACACACAATGCATTATGTTGTTTTAATTATCGAATTACGAAAATGTATTATTTTGCACGTGAACTTGCAGATATGAACTTAAAATATACTCGAGTACTGCTAGCTTTTTGGAGAGCGTTTCTCATTAAACTGAGGCATGTTAAAGTCAGGGATTTGGTCACCCTTCTGCATTTGGCACTCACCGACGCTGTCGCACATTTAGTATCGTAGAATCATACAATACAGAGAGGCCTAGTGTCCATCAAGTCTGCATCAACAAAAATAACTACCCTAAGCCTACATTTTCCAGCTTCACTTTCCAGCACTTGGCCCATAGCCTTCATTATGACATTTCAAGTGTTCATCCAAATACTTTTTTAAAGGTTGTGAGGTTTCCTGCCTCACTACCCTCCCAGACAGTGATTCCAGATTCCCATCATCCTCTGGTTGAAACAACATTTCCTGAAATCCTCTCTGAATCTCCTGCCTTTCAACTTAAAAGAGTGCCTTTATTATTGACCTTTCAACAAACAGAATCAGCTGCTTTCCATCTACCCTGTCCATGCGCCTCATAATCTTATACACGTAAGTCAAGTTCCCCCCTTAACCTTCTCTGCTCCAAAGAAAAAAACCTGAACTTATCCAGCTTCTCTTCATGACTAAACTGCTCCATCTCAGGCAACATCCTGGTGAATCTCCTCTACACCCCCTCCAGTGCAGTCACATCCTTCCTATTGTGTGTTGACCAGAACTGTGCACAGTACTCCAGCTGTGACCTAACCGAAGTTCTGTACACCTCCAACAGAACCTCAGTGCAACAACTGATAAAAGCAAGCATCCCATATGCTTTCTTAACCATCCTATTAACTTGTCATACCATCTTCAGGGATCTCTGAGCAAGCACCCCAAGATCCCCCTCTGTTCCTTGTACCTCCTAGTGTCCTGCCATCCTTTGAGTATTCCCTTCCCTTACTACTTCTAAAATGCATCATCTCATACTTGTCAATGTTAAATTCCATGTGCCACTGATTCACCCATCTGACCAATCCATTTATATCCTCCTGTAGCCTAGACTTTCTTCCTCACTGTGAACCACCCGGCCAATCTTCGTGTTATCCGCAAACTTACTTATCATCCCGCCATACTTTCTTCTAGATCGTTTATATATGTCACAAACAATAAGGGATCTGGCTCTGATCCCTGTGATGCGCTACTGGATATCAGCTTCCAGTAACACAGCCTTCTACCACCACCCTCTGTCTCCTGTCACAAAGCCAATTTTAGATTGAACTTGCCAAGTTACCCTGGACAGTATGTGCTTTTACCTTCTTTGTGAGTCGCCTTATCACATGGGAACTTGTCACAGACTTTGCTGAAGTGCATACAAACTACATGAACTGTATCTTTACTTACACAGCCATATTTAGTGTTTTGCATCATCTAAAGCTCTAAGAGCAGAACAGACATTTGCATCTAAGAGATTCTGTTATCATGAGGGAGAGGTGAATTCAATTATACTTACTGTTCTCCGTTTTTCTCTGTGACAGAGGTGGTCTTTAAAATGTTCTTTTTTCTTATCTTTGCTTTCACCTTTAAGAATAACTGGTGTTGCATTTCCCCAAACCCTGTTTGTGAAGTTCAATTTAAAAACGACACACAACAATATTTTTAGGGCCAAGTCAAAACAAGATTTATTACTGTATTCAAAACCTGGGGGAATGGGTTGTAACACACATTCACACACACATGCATCCAAAAAAAGAAAAGAGACACTAAAGAAATACATTAAATTACTTAAAGTCAGAGGTATCAGAAATAGTTAACCTGAATCAGTGAGACAATGTCCTGTTGAGGTTCTTTGAAGTCCCTCCTGGAGAAGCTCAGACACAGTTGAATTATTGGTGAAGACATGGTAGCGTAAACTTGGAATCTGTCCACTTTGTAGGTCGAACACATGCTCCTTTCTCAAAATCAGAATACTGAACAATATTGTGATCAGAGGCTGGATTTTAGCTAATCCTGGAGCTGCTTACCTTTGTGGTGTTCTATCGAGACTGAAGAATAAAGCCAAAGCTATGCAGTTAAAGGTGATTCAAATAACCAAGGAGATTCAGTCATGTGACTGGAGTTTTGGTTTGAAATGCTCAGCTAATAGGGTGGATTTTGATGTTCCATCATAGAAATCATTGTATTTTATAGCAGATAGCTGTGAAATCATTGACATCAAGTTAAGCAGTAGTGGATTTTGAGAGTCTCAAAGTTCTGAACTGGTGATGCTGTTAGTCCTTTAGGTTGACTTGACTGGAATATTCATGCAGTGAGAGGAGTCATGTTCCAGGAGCTGGTGAGTTTGTTTTTGTCCGGGTAACTCGTGAAAATTTCTGGAAGCAGTCAACTTGCCTATTCTGTGTTTCATTAGTAGTCATTTTAAAACCTGGCAAGGGTCCATTATTTTAAAAAAAATAAACCAAGTAATATAACTTTTACTAAAAGTATTTGACAGTCTTCTCCTTCCTGTCTTCTGGGCATGACACACTCTAGACACTCTCCCAGTTCTGGGTCTTTGAGAGGACAGGCAACATGCATTCAGAAGGACTTTACATTTCCCTTCATACTGACTAGAAGAAGCAAGCACATTTCCCTAAACTTCGTAAGATCACTCTTAAGAGAGAAGTTTCACTTTCCAGTTCTGCATTTGTATTCCTCTCTTTCCAATGATTTACAAGTTACCTTGTAACACTGTGTATCCAAGCATTCATAAACCAGAAGGTTGGAGCCCCTCAAATAAGCATGAGAGTCATTGGGATGTTAAACTCTGATGAAGACATTTTATAAAGGCAAATTGTTATTCTATGCCTCATTATGGCCATTTCAAGATTAACATAATTAGGGCTGCAATTTAAGGGTAGACAATAGCCTCGTGGTATTATGGCTAGACCATGAAGCCAGAGACCCAGGTGATGTTCGGAGGATCGGGGTTTGAATCCCTCCATGGCAGATGATGGAATTTGAAGTCAATAAAAATCTGGAATTAAAAGTCTAGTGATGGTCATGAATCCATTGTCAAGTGTTGGAAAACCCCATCTGGTTTATGAATTCCCTTTAGGAATCTGCCATCCTCACTTGATCTAGCCTCCAGGCCAACAGCAATGTGGTTGACTCTGTGGGATTATGTACAATAGCGACTGAGATCGGTGAGTGGTAAAAATCACCTCCTTATTGAGCATCCGCAGTGGCACAGTTTGAGGTGGCGATGGAATCCAAAGTACAGTTTTACAGCATCCTCTTTTATACACAGTTTTTACATACATTAAAATTTTAACACTATCTTGTCACATAATTGTGTCTGTTGTACACAAGTTTGCATGACGTCAGTCCTGGGGGAGCAGGAGATAGTTTAAGCATGTGCTAAATGCTGGCTGTTACTCCTGATGGGATTAGAATATCTGTCCAGTCTGAGTTTGCATAATTAAGAGGTGTTAGTCCTTTTGTCATTAAAGTTAGTAATGTTAGTAAAAATACTAGACCTATATGATCTAAATAAGTGAGAAATTATATGTGTACTAAATAAAAGTATAGAGGATATTAAACTGATCTCCCACAGCTGGGTTGTGAGATTTCATTTACTATTGCCAGTTTTGACAGTTCTTACATGTTCATTCATGCAGTTTCACAGCAGCACTGTTTTGGTAGTAAGTTTCTTAAAGATGGTAGCGGCCCTATTTATTATGTATTTAAAAAGTATAAATCCATACATTAGTACAAGATGGTAACCTAAGTAAAAGTTAGAAATAGGAATTACAGTGTTATAGAAATAGGTAGTGTATAAGGAAATTTCAAAGAGATAAAAAGCAGCAGATGGTAGGGACATGGTAGTGGAGGAAACTGATGTCCTGCGGCCTATTCATGTCCCAAGAGACAGTTACTACAGGCTAATTAATATTATAATCTTTCGATTGTTTTGAATGATTTATGGAGACACAGTGGTGGGGGATGGCATTGACTAGGTTACAGTATTAACACTTATTCAGGGATAACCTTTGATACAGAAACTGGTCTAAACACTGCTTGCAGCATGGACCCAATAAGAATTGAAAGATGTAAAGGAGCAGTAATGGTTTGGAAGGCAAGTTTAATTTAGTTTACAACAAAAACAGAAGTTGCTGGAAAAGCTCAGCAGGTCTGGCAGCATCTGTGAAGAGAAATCAGAGTTAATGTTTCGGGTGCGGTGATTTATCAAGAGTAAAATGTATTACAAAAATACGGTTTTATGAATGAGTGAATGGAAACACAGTATAGTAAACATAGAGCGCATGTGAGTGAGTTAGTGAAGAGTTATGAATGAATGGAAACCTGGTATGGTAAACACAGAGCACTGGTGAGTGAGTTAGTAAAGAGAATCATAATACAATATCTCACAACTCTCAACGACCTTCTGGGCAACTGGGGGTGGACAATAAATACTGACCCAGCCAGTGATCCCCTCACCCTGTGAATGAATAAAAAGAAATCCTCTGAGTCGTGGGGCCAGATGTGTTCACTCACTGTCCTTACCTTCAAGAAAGCTCACTGGGTTGAAGACCAATCAGCTTCTTATTATGAATTGACCAGTGAGCTTCCTGGCCAATCACAGGCCATGACAAAAGCTGCTGGTCAGTCAGACAGTGGCAGCTGCTAGGGCCTAAGGACTGTTGGATGAGGCTTAACTTTCAGGGGATCCAGTGTTGAGAAGTAAGTCTTTTTTTTGTTTCGTGAAGTGGAGGACATAGGGAAAGGGGGTGGGATAAAAGGTAAGGGCAGGAATTAGTTGAGGAAATCCCCAGGGGACCATCTTGCCCATTATTTACTTGCTAAGGTAGCAAAAAGCAGCAAGTATCTCCCCAAGGCAAACTCACTCAATTATTTGCCCTTTTCACCACTTTCTACACTTGCTACAGGAGGGAGAAAATTGTGCCCTGTATTCTTAGCCAGTCAGACTTGATTGGAGAGCAACTGTCCTCTCATCGAAAAACGGCACCAGAGTAAAGATCCACGTTGTACTGTGTGGGTGCCATATAAGAATAAATGTAACATTCAAATTACTTGCATTCTGATGTTTCACTTTTTAATCTTCTCTTGATATGGATATCTGGCTTTTCACCTATTGCAAAGGCTCACTACAAGAGGAAACTTTAGCCATGAACCCATGTTATATCACTGACTTATACTGTCGCACCAAAGCGTTAATCTGTCTGGACTCCCCAGAGCTTTTTATTAAACATTTTCAAGCTCGCTGTCTCTTTCTCTTCTCCACGTTATTATCTCTGTGCATTGTCAAGCATGGCAGACTCGTACTGTGAAGCGACCCCTAATGGCTTGGAAGTATTTGATGTTCTTTCAGTCTATTTTTTGCCAAAAAGATTGAGTCTGTCTGATGGGATTTATGATCTCCTGTGTGTCTGAATTCTCTCAAATTAAAATCGCAGCTTTAATTCCAGACCTAACAACTGAGAGTGATGGAATAATATTTCTCAAAGTGGTCACAAACCTTTAAAGGCTGAAGTCCACATTAGGTGACTTGTAATGTGGGGAATAGTGCATCAGTGAATCTGCTGGGACTGGAGGTTATTCTGACTGTGCATGGGACAAATTTTACACCTCACTTGGTTCCAGGCTGATGAACATTGTCTTCGTGTGGTCATCACTTGCCTGAATCTTGGGCCCCTATTAAAGTTTCTTTCTGACTTTTGTATACTCGAACACTTGTTCAGTTTCCCCTCATTTGACTCTGACGAATCGAGTGCATGATTCAGAATGTCCTGCATTTCATCTCATTATTGTGGTTTTAAATAGTTTTTTTTTTTAGAAACACAGTAAAGGTGGACAACATACCTGTGTGGCTGAGCATCATTGAAAATGGCTTCATGACAGCCAGTTGTCATCCCAGAATAAAAATCAGCGAGACAACTGGCCATGAGAACTTTTTTTTCTGGCGATGTTGGTTGAGGAACAAATTATGGAATGTGTCCTGACTCCCCAAATCCTGTCCACAATCGACAAAGCAGAAGACAGGAGTATGATGGAATACTCCCCACTTGCGTGTATCGGCGGAGCTACAACAACACTCAAGAAGTTTGACACCATCAGGACAAAGGAGCTTACTTGATTGACACCACATCCACGCTCTTTGTCACTGACACTCAGTAGCAGCAGTGTGTACTATCTACAATATGCACTGCAGAAATTCAGCAAAGATCCTTAGACAACGCCTTCCAAACCCATGATCACTTCCACCCAGAAGGATAAGAGCAGCAGATACTCTCCATCCTGACTTGAAAATATATTGCTGTTCATTTGTGTCAAATCCTAGAATCCCCTCCGTACCTGCACTGTGGGGTCTAACTATTGCAAATGGATACTGCAGTGGTTCAGAAAGGCAGCTCACCACCACTGTCTGAAGGGCAGCTAGGGGCAGACCAGCCAGTGAAACCCAGAATCCATTTACTATTTTGTTAAAAAAGATTGGTGGAAACATCAGAAGTGGCTGGGGTGTGGCTACTCTTGCTCTGATTTGAATAATACTTCAGAAGACAGTTTGAAGTAGTAAGTAGAAAAGCAGCCACTGTTGTAATTGTAAGCATCAGTTGAGGTTCCCCAATTTATCTCATTGCTGGATGGCTATCGCAAATTGTTGTACTTTTAGGTAAGGAGGGATGAACTGGCTCCCCTTCTTTATGCAGCCATCCCTTAGGTTGGTTACAACAAGATTCAATAAGAAAGGATCCTTCTCTTGTTGGAGAGAGATACCTTTTTCTTAGACCAAATGAATATACTTTTAAAAAATGAGGCAACTTAATTAGGCTTTCTAGGTTGAATTAAAGAGTGAGTGAGTTTGGAGTTGTTTGGCCGAGCTGAGTGGTGTTCAAGCAAACAGTTTGTCTCCCTTCTAGGTGACATCATCAGTGTTATAGTGGTTTGTAAATGGGGTCTATTTCAACATGTTTGTTTATCGCATCGGTGGTTGAAAACCAGCCCTCCAGGAATTCTCATGCTTGTCTTTGTACCACTACGGTACAAAACCAGAAACAAGATTGCACACCATGACAGACCAGACCATATAAATTCAGAGTGGGTCAGAACAACAGCACTTCAACAGAGGCTAGACAGCACTGGCGTGGTCATCTAGAAGGGATAAAAAAATGTTTGCATGAAAACCAGTCAGCTCAGTGAACCAACCAACAACTCCAACTGCAACACGAGCTACAGATCTTCACTAAAATATTAGTGAGTGAGTTTATTAGTTACTAAACATGTGAAGAGGTAATAAGGCAACATGAATACACACAAATTAGAAATGAGAAGTCAGTGAAAACTAGCTTAAAATAAGCTAAAAGATACATGGATCAGTGTTTTTGATTGTTTATGAAAAGTAGATGCTGAAGCGGTATGGCCACTACATGGGTGTGACTGTTACAGTTGATGTTCATAGTTAGGAAGTCTATTTTGAGATTCTCGACTTTGAAGGTAAACTCAAATTCTTATGACCACTTTCCTTTTTAATGGTGACTGACTTCCTCGCAATCAGAGCATGAGAATATATTTTCTTTTTACCTGCAGCGCAGGGATGTCTGTTGGCAGCCCTCAAGCTGTGGTCTTTATAGCACATTGGTCCACATGAGCTCATCAGTCCACTAACACACTCAGGCCAGGGATTACAGTGTCTTTTTTAAATAATTTTTTTGTATATTCCTGGAAGAATGAAGCAAAAGCATGTCTTTCATCTTCTCTCCACAATCTGGAATATAACCTACAGGAAATGGTCTCCTGTAGGAAGAGGAGGAAATTACATTGCCTTGTACTTCTGCCTTTTGGAATCTCTCTCTTTGAAACTTCCTTGGCACTGTACAAGTGCAACATTCTAGGGGTGTGTGCAGAAAATCTGTCAGCAGCCAGTGGATTTCATTCTAAGAAGTTATATTTATCAGCTAGGCTTGGCATGCAATCTTTGTTTTGGAATAAAACACATCTGGTCCAAAAGTCCAATGTGTCTGTAAATAATTTCGGCTTCCGATCAATCATCATGGCATAATGCAGGGAAACATGATGAGCAGTTTGCATGTAGCAAAACTGCAAGTACTCAATTGTTTAAGGGACAAATGTTGACAAGGAATGAGGGAGGAACTGGCTACTAGGCAAGTAGTGAGACAAATGGTATCAGTGTCTTTAAGCAGAGCCCAGATAAGTACGTAAGTGAAGCAGAATTGAAGCTTGTACAGATATAGTGAGATAGGAGGATTGGAGGAACTTGACAAGATGAGGAGAAATTACTTTTGTCAAAGGATTGTGAATCTGGGAAATTCATTACCCCAGACAGCGGTGGATGGTGGGACATTGAATAAATTTGAGAGCATAGACAGATTTTTAATTTGTAATGAGTTGAAGAGTTATGGGCAGCAGGCAGGAAAGTGGAGTTGAGATTGTGATGAGATCAGCCATAATCGTATTAAATAGTGGTCAAGGCTTAAGGGACTGAATGGCTTACTCCTGCTCCTAGTTCTTGTGTTCCTGTATTGAACATAAATACCTGACTGCAGCAGTTGTGTTAGTTGATGGGTTTCTTTGTTGTAAATTCTATGTGGCTTATGTGTGCAATTCTTCTGCTCTGCGTCAAATTGTGCTACCCTAGTACATCCACCTAAGATGGCAAACAGGTCCTTCGTTCAATTTTTAGAAGCATGCACTTTGTGATAGTACAACATTCCCCAGCACTAAACCAGACCTTTAATTGTCCAGCCTGTGTCTTGGAGGATAGAGCATAGATTGCCATTAGTGAACCAGCCATTAATAGGGCATTAACGCCCACCATCTATAGATGAGGAGGCTTTGAGATGTTTATGAGAGACACATGTCTTTTGCGTATCTTTGTTTTGTTTTTTCTTAATGGCAGTGATGTAGATTTGACATCTACCTCTGACCAAGCAGCATTTTCTCAGTACTGGTTATACAGCCTGCAAAAGGTATTTGGAAGTAACTAAAAGTATAAAGAATAAAATGATGTCTCAGTAGCAAATCTGAACTTGCTTCATCTGAACTCTAAAATCAGGGTTCACTCTTGCAGTCACTCCCTTATGGAGGAAATTTTAAAATGATTAACCTTTTATTCTTCTTATTTGTTATTACATGAAAACAAAACTATTTTCTTGATCAGTGGGAAATATTCCCCCAAAAAGCTAATGACTGCACTTTATTCTGATTAATGAAGTGAAAACTGTTTCATTTCTCAGTGTAGGAATCTCTTACCTGATGAGCTATCAAGGTAAACCACTACAAAAGGGAAGCTTTAAAGATGAGCAGTTTTAATATAAAGGCCTAAAAACCTCTAAATGCGTCTTTATTGAAGAGAATTAATGGTTGGGAGAGACTGATAATGACTGAAGGTTAATGAGTGAAATGCGAGAATTTTTAGTCAGCGATTTCTCTGCTCATCTCATTTTAAAAAAAAGTGGAGTTTGCTCTGCATATGGGTGCTCAGACAAGGATACACAAACGTACACGCTTCCAAACACACACACAGCTAGTGAGTGGCTGATATGTACACCAATATATATTTATCATCACCGTCAGTTCACTGTTCCAGAACACCAAAACAAATTGAGAAAAAGTATTGGAAATATTCAGCAGATCTGACAACCTAATTAAAGTTTCAAATCCACTGACTCTTTCAGAACTGTGTATTTCTGGATGTTCATGGATCATAGAATCCCTACAGTGTGGAAACAGGCCCTTCAGCCCAACAAGTCCACGCTGCCCCTCAGACCATCCCCCTATAACCCACCTAATCTACGCATCCCTGAACACTATGGGCAATTTAGCATGGCCAATCCACCTAGCCTGCACATCTTTGGACTGTGGGAGGAAACTGGGGCACCCGGAGGAAACCTACGCAGACACGGGGAGAACGTGCAAACTCTACTAGACAGTCGCCCGAGGGTGGAAGCGAACCTGGGTCCCTGGTGCTGTGAGGCAGCAGTGCTAACCACTGTGCCACTGTGCCGCCCTGAGTCAGAGATGACTGTTTTTAACTCTACTTCCCCTGCGCAGATGCTGCCAGACCTGTGGAGTTCCAGCTCTTGCTCCATTTATTTCAGATTTTCAGCATCTTATTTTTTTCTTTCATTTTAGTGAGAAAAAGGGGAACTTGATTTGGGGTGTGGTAGTGTCCCTACCTCTGGGTCAGGAGGCCCAAGTTCAAGTCCCACCAGCTCCAGAGGTGTTTCATAGCAAATCTGAACAGGCTGATTTAAAAATCCTTACACATCTTTTCATTCTCCCTGCATGTGTTCAACTAGTCTTCTTGTAAAGGCATCTGTACTATTGCATCAACTAGATCATGCGGTCGTAGGTTACATAGCCTTTTTCTCTTGGATTCCTTAATGGGATTACTCATCCTTGTCTTCTGTTTATGATCCCTTCATTTTAATCACTGAATCTGTAGGTTAGATAGATTGGCCATACTAAATTGCCCACAGTTTCCAGGGGTGTGCATGTTAGGAAATGCAGGATTACAG
>NC_063346.1:14031569-14052188 GCF_021869965.1 Rhincodon typus
AATATAATATTATAAAACAGAAATTGCTGAAAATCTCAGCAGGTCTGGCAGCAACCGTAGAGAGAAATTAGAGTTAACATTTCAAGTCAAGTGACCCTTCTCAGTACTGCCAGACCTGCTGAGCTTTTCCAGCAATTTCTGTTTTTGTCAAATATTATAATTGGCCCCAAATCCAAATTTTTGATGTGGATTGTGAACAGCCGCGGGTCAAGCACTGATATGTGTGAAACTCCGCTCTGTCAACCTGAGAATGAGCCATTTTATCCTACTCTCTGCTATTTGACAGTTAACCAATCCTCAATCCACGTGAGTATATTATCTCCAATCCCTTGCACTTCATTTTTATCCAGTAACCTCCGTATGTGACTTTACCATTAGCCTTCTGAAAGTCCAACTACATCATGTCCATTGGGTTCCCCCTTATTGACTCTCATCCTTAGTAAACTCGCAAATAAGAGTAAAATGCTGAAGATCTGAAATAAAATCAGAAACTGCCAGAGAAACCCAGCCGGTCTGGCAGCATCTGTGGTGAAAATTTAATAAAATCATGATTGATCTGACAGTAACCTAATCTCTATATTCCTGCCAACTCCTGATAACCCCACCTTAACAAGAAGCTATCCATCTCTGCCTTAAAAATGTATAAAAACTCTGCATCCACTGCCTTTTGAGGAAGACAGTCCCAAAGCTTCTCAATCTTTTGGGAGAAAAATTTTCACCTCTTCTCTGCCTTATATAGGTAATGCCTTATTTTGTAAACAGTGACGCCTAATTCTAGATTCTCCCACAAGAGGAAAGATCTTTTCCATACACCCTCTGCCAAGCCCCCTCAGAATCTTGTGTCCTTCAAATAAGGTTCCTCTTGCTCTTCCAACTCCAGCAGATACGGATCTAGCCCGTCTAGCTTTTGATCGTAAGATAACCTGCCAATTCCAGAGATTAGTCTCATTGGTGTCTTGCTTAGTGTTACCTGTCCCAGCACTCAGTCTTGACCTAGCTTCAAGATTGTTGAACCTAGAATGGTCTCGCCCAGAAAGTCCACCAACGTCAATACTTCCAATCCATGGTGGACAAGTTATCAAGACTTGGAGACCCAACAGTGACCTTTACCTGGTTTTTGCCCACCTGTTGAAGCAGTTTACCCAGGGATGTGCCTGCTATCATATGTTAGCATCTACTTGGAGCCGCAGCGAAGAGTTGGGTTGAGGTGAGGTCCAATACAGGATCAGACAAGTCAAATAGTACAGCAAGCCCACCTCTGAGAGGTGCTGTTCCTCCCTTCCATTCCTTTACTACCCTACTAGGAGGTGATAACCTTATCTGGTGGTAATCTCATCAGGAGGAAGAGTTCATCACCTGTAAGTGCACTCCCAAACAGTTCAGCCTGCATATTCAGTGAGCAGCCAGATTTTTATGTTAGAATGCCAGTTCCTCCTGGGCTGGCCTTTGGAAAGGTTACAATGGGTTACAATGAAGCTTAGGGAAGACCAAGTTTGAATACAGTTCTCAACCTTTGATTTTTACCTCAGTTGTGACCTGTCTCTTTGTGAATGTTGGGGACAGAGGAGGATGGTGAGTATCAGGAACTCATTACCTAAACAGATGGTCCAGGTGGGAACTCTCAAGCCATTTAAGAAGTATTCAGGTAAACATTTACAATGTTGTTGCATACTGGGCTATGGGCCAAATGCCAGAAAAATGGGATAAGGATGGATAGATACTTGGTGACCGGTATGGACACGATGGGCTAAAGATTCCCTTTCTGTGCTACAAAAATCTATAACTCTATCACATCATCCATGTGAAAATGTATGTTTCCACAGCAACCTGGATTTCCTGGGGGAAGGTGCCCAGTCGGTTGGTTGGCTGATCTGGATTAAATTCCTACTGGACTGAGTTTGAGCCTAACTCCTTGCCCTGTCTTCAGTGGAGATCACTTGACCATTGGTCATATCTGCCTTTGGGCAGGGAGCTGACGAAGAAAGTGCTTTTGGAATGTCCTGAGGGTGTGAACGGTGCTATATAAATGTAACTGCCACTCGTTTTTCTCACCTCTGTGCAGATGTTCGGATGAAGTCTCTGGTTTGTAGTTCATTAGCTGCAACTGCGGCTGTTAAATTTTTCTGTTCCGAATAACCTCCCCACCACACCCCTATCCCGCCCCAGTTACCGTTGCCAGCTCTTACAAACCCAGAGGGATCTGTGAGGCCTGGTCTCCAACTCTGACTGAGATCAGCTCAACATGGAGCAGGAATCAAACACTGGGACCTGTGGAATTTGGGTGGTAGAAGGGGCCTGGCAACTTCTTTGTCAGTACGGAGTTCCTGGAGAAATCAAACTAGCATTTGGTCAGGTCTGTGTCCTGTCGTTAACGTGTGCATGTGCTATTGTATATGATCCTTCGAGCTGCTGTTTCCTATAAAGTACGCTTGTAAAAGACTGCTTTTCAAACACTAGTGCCCAGAAAAATAATTATTGCAGTTTTACCAGAGAGATTTAATTTCTCTTTTTGAATTCTTCTCATAAGTGTTTGGTTGGTTTTAGTTGTGTGAATGTAGGGAACAGCAGAAACAGAAATGGGAGTTGGCCATTTGCCCTCAAGCATGGCTCATCAACGTTATAGGTCATAATTGATCATCTGCCTCAATACCATCTGCATTATCCTTGTATCTCTGGAAAGCGTCAATATCTAGAGGAAACACTGTGCAAATGGTCCCAGTGTTGATGATTTTATTTTTTGCATTGCGATACTGTTGAGGCTGTACAACTGGCCTTTATCGAAGTTGTGTTCTTGCTTGATTCAGGGATTTACAGGGTCGGGTGGTCAGTCGGTATCCCTGCTCAATTATGCCTGAGACAAAGGCTCACCAGCTGTTAGTTAGGGAGCATGGAATTGCAACGCTATATTTATTGCCCAGGATCTGCCTTCCTCATGGTTGACTGGCAGGTCACTTTGGAAAGTACCTGAGCTTGGTTGTGGGAGAAGGATACAGTCTACCTTGGGTCCTGCAGAACATGCTGATGTTTTAGGTATGAGATAATGGTTTTTAGGTGAGTAATGTTCACATCACATTGGCTGTACCCATTCTATTGATTACATAAACAGCCTGTGGGTGGAGATGAGAAAGTCTCCTTTGGCTTTAAGAAGGAGTGGATGTATCTGTAATTAACGTTGATACTGCATGAGAGATAGTGCTGCTTGGTTGGCAGGTGGACCCTGATTAATCCAGGCATTGCAATGTAGAATGCATTCATGAATGCTGATTGACAGTTAACAGCCAGGATTTGTTAAATTTTAAACAAGGCAAGTGTACTCTAGTTGGTTAGAATATTGCTCTGATAAATGATCTGGCAAATAGCTGTCTCCTGTTTGCTGATTTGAAACAGGTGCAGTGTGTGTAAGGAAGGGTCACCGGACCCGAAACGTTAATTCTGATTTTTTTCTTCGCCGATGCTGCCAGACCTGCTGAGCTTTTCCAGCAACTTCTGTTTTTGCGCAATGTGTGCACATGTGCTTTCATTTGCATTCAGTTCTCCCATCAAAACTGTGATCATGGATCCCACCTATCCATGGATTTTATGCCAATATTACACTGAGGTCCACACCAAGCTGTTGATTATTCTTTGGACTGCACACGCAAAGGGTTCGGATTAATGGGGTTAGTGTACTATCCTTCTTAGTGTGTCAGTGGGTACGTCAAACTTGAGCCTGGGAAACATGGTGCTGAGGTGGGAGCTATTGGAAACAGCAGTGCAGGGGGAGTTGGGGGAAGCCATGATGACACCAAAAACCACAAGTGATTCTAACAGAATGGATAGGCAAGTGACAGATACAGTTTAATACTCAGAAGTGGGACTGGTACGATTTTGAAATAAAAGAATGGGAAATGGGTGTGCGCATTTGGTAGAAATTGAAGAGTTTGAATGAATCAAGAGCTCGTGATAATTCCCTGGAGGTGTTCAACTGTGGTTAAATAAAGCATTAGAAACCAAGCAGTGGTGGGGTTATAGAGAGGGGTTTGGAGTGAAGAGCTAATGATAAATTTGTATAAACCAATGATTAGGCCACAGTTAAGAATATTTTGTTGAATTTTGAACATTAGAAAATACAAGTACATATTGAAGCCATGGAGGACGTTAGAATGCACCTTCACCAGGATGGTGCCAGGAGTCTGAATGTCTTTATAAGAATTGATGTACTGACATACTCCTTGCAGTCTGAGGACATTTAATAGAGATTTGGTTTTAATCATGCAGAGTTTTTAGAAGAGTACATAAGTAAAGATGACTAAATTGACAATTAATTCGTTTAAAAGTCTCATTAGCAGAGTGAGGAGAGTGGTTAGGAGAAATTTCTAATAGCAATGAGTGTATTAAACAAAAAATATCAGTGCATAATGAGAAAGTAGGGTCAGTTAGCTCAAATGGCTAGTGTGTGATGCGGAATGAGAGAGAGGGTGGCCTCAGCCCAAATCCCGGCTGTGGGAGTTCACCTGGAATCCTGCTTCCTTGACTTGCCCAGTGCCTGTGGTGTTATTCCTTGGAACTACGTGGATCTGTCTCTCTGTCCTTCCCTCTCTGCAGTGGAGAGGGATGCCCATGGTCCTTCATGGATTGTGGCTAAATTACCTATCAGAGCATGGGATGCTTTGCCACAGGAAGGGCATTGATGGAAAAAGTGGATACATATCTGCAGCAGAGGAAGGTTTCGGGGGTTATGATTGAGAGTCAAACAGCAGGATTAGTCTCGGAATGCTCTCATAAAGAGGCGGAACAAATCATAGAGTCCCAAGTGATTTTCTTCTGCGTTGTAAACTTCTGCAGCTCTGAAAGGAACTAGCAGACATCCAATCTAAATTCACCTCTCACCCGTTTGAACTAGTGACCCCTTTGCCCTGTTATTAATGAGGAAAATGAGTGTAAAATCTGCTGCGTATTTTCAAGTTGCGAGGTTGAGCGGGACTGAAGGGTGCATGGGGACAAGTTGAGTGAAGTTTCGTAGTGTGGGAAAATATAATTCATTCGCCACTTTCAGCATTAGGAGAGTGTACATGTGTTTAAAGTTCTGTTCTCCTTTACTCACTACACAGACTCTGTTCACAGTAATGTTTTGGAATTTCATGTACATAATAGAGGAGTTGCAACAAACAAATTTAAATTTTGCAGCACCTTATAACGTACCCCAAGGTGCTTACACGGAACTTTACCAAACAATTTTATTTATTTATTCATAGGGTGTGGACATTGCATTTATTGTCTGGCCCTAATTTCAAAAGGTGGTGGTGAGTTGCTGTCTTGAACTGATGCAGTTCTTGAAGTGTAGATAGACCCACATAGCTGTTAGGGAGGGAGTTCCAGGATTTTGACCCAACAACACTACCCTGAAGATGATTGATGACGATAGGGTGGTGGATGTTGTTTACATGGACTTTACTAAAGCATTTGACAAGGTCCCTCATTGCAGGCTGGTCCAGAAGATTAAGTCACATAGGATCGACAGTGAGTTGGTAAGTTAGATACAAAATTGGCTTGGTCAGAGTGTACAAAGGCTAGTTGTGTGGTGGTTTTGGGCAGGTGGGGAGGTGTCTCTTCTGACTGAAGGTCTGTGAACAATTTTGTTCTGCAAGGCTCAGTGCTGAATCTCTGTTGTTTGTAATACATATAAATGATTTTGTTGAATATGTAGGTAGTCCGATTATTAAGTTTGCAGGTGACACGAAAATTGGAGGAGTTCTGGATAGTCAGGAAGGTCGTCAAAGGATACAGCAAGATATAGATCATTTGGAAAGTTGTGCGGAGAAATGGCAGATGGAGTTTAATCTAGACAAGAGTGAGATGATGCACTTTGGGAGGTCAAATGCAAGATGAAGGTATACAGTAAATGGCATTGATATACTGAGGGATCTTGTGGTATAAGTCCATAACTCCCTGAAAGTGGCAACAGAATTGGAAAAGGTGATAAAGAATGCTTACCTTCATCAGTCAGGGCATTGAGTATAAAAGTTGGTAAATCATGTTGCAGCTGTATAAAACCTTAGGCCGCATAGAATCCATACAGTGTGGAAACAGGCCCTTCGGCCCAACAAGTCCACACTGAACCTCGGGGTATCCCACCCGGACCCATCCCCTTGTAACCCACCTAATCCACATATCCCTGAACACTACAGGCAATTTAGCACGGCCAATCCACCTAACCTGCACATCTTTGGACCGTGGGAGGAAATCGGAGCACCCAGAGGAAGCCCACGCAGACATGGGGAGAACGTGCAAACTCCACACAGGCAGTCGCCTGAGGCTGGAATCGAACCCGGGTCCCTGGTGCTGTGAGGCAGTAGTGCTAACCACTGAGCCACCGTGCCGCCCTAAATTGAATCACTCACATCAGCTATAGCTCTGAATTTTAGCTGATGAGAAAGGATTTGCGGAAAGAAGAAACATTTAGTTAAAGCTTTTATCTCGCACGTGGCAAGACAATTTACAAGAATACTTCCGCATTCGGAGTATTGTGTGCCGTTCTGGTTGCCACTCTATATGAAGGATGTAAAGGCTTTGGAGAAGGTGCAAATAAGGTTTACCAGGATGTTGCCTGGATTGGAGTGTTTTAGCTGTAAGAAGAGGTTGGACAAACTTGGATTGTTTCATTGGAGCATCAGAGGCTAAGGGGCGTCCTGTATAAAATTATGAGAGGCATGGATAGGGTGGATATTCGGAGTCTTTTCCCAAGTTTGTAAATGTCAAAATCGAGGGAGCATGTGTTTAAAGTGAGAAGGAGAAAGTTTTAAGGAGATATGTGAGACAACTTCTTTGTACACAGAGGGTGCTATGCGCTTGGAATGCACTGCCAGGGGAGTTGGTAGAAGTGGATACAATAGCACGTTTTCAAAGGCATTTAGAAAGACACATGACCAGGCAGGCAGTAGAGGGATACAGACCGTGTCCAGACAGATGGGATTAGTTTAGAATGGCATCATGTTCCACACAGACATGATGTATCAAAGGGCCTATTCCTGTGTTATACTGTTCTGGGTCTATGAGACTTGGGTAAACACATCGATGTTAAGGGAAACCCTAAAGGAGGAACAGGTAGTAGGACAGGCATTGAGGTCTAGGAAGAGAATTCCAGAGCTCAGAGCCACCAATGGTCCAATGATTAACATAAGGTAGGTACCAGAGGCTAGAATTTGATGAGCACAGATGCCTTGGAGATTCTGGGCCTGTAGGAGATAACAGAGGTGAGAAGGGTCAAGGCCATGGAAAGATATGAAAACATAAGTGAGAATTTCAAAATCAAGTCATTTCAGCGAACGGAGAGGTGATATGTGAGACCTTTAGTTTATGGAGGGTGGAACATAGCAGGAACACATTGAAATAGTTGAGAGATAACAAAGGCATGAATGAGAGCTGTAGCAATAGGTGATTTGACAAGGGAGCAGAGCCCTTTGATGTTACAAAGGTGGAATTATGCAGTCTTAGTGACAGCATGGATATGTGGTCATGGTTTTGAGGATGAACAATTATTTACTATGATTTTGAATTCATGGTTAAAGTATTAAGCAATAGATTGTGGCAGCACTGTTCAATTTGTTATTTATTTTGGCAAGTGGATGTAAAAACAGCCCTTTCCTTTACCACATAATGATCATTGTAATATGCAAAACGGAAAACTGCTCAGACCCAGATAATCAGATTTTGTAGAACTGAGCTATGTTGCTCTAAGCTTCAAACCTTTTTGGATGACTCAAGATTGTTCAGCAAGTACTCCTCAATCACGGAAGCACATCTAACAGTCAACATTTTATTTTGGCCCTTGTAAGTGTGGGCTGAGTTGAGAATAATCCACTGTGATAGAAGCTACACGAACAAGTTGTTTAAAATATTCAGCCGAGCTGGTAACTTTGCTCGAGCCAGCATGCAATGATATGCGGGGCCCAATTCTCTGCAAACGAAAGGAATTTGTTTAAGCTGATTTTGAAAATCCCAGGAACTTGGGGAGCCTTCAGTTCCCTTTTACTTTCTCCATGTCAGTGCCATGGTTTATCAGAATTGACTTGCCCAAATAATCAGCACCCACATTTTTCCTGTGGTATAAATTACTGCTGTCATTTGAAATTTGGCATTCTTGCATTTGCTCCTGATGAATGCACAGTGCAAATCTTTGGTAACATGCCTCCTTTATCAGCAAAAATCAAAAAAGAAATTTGACAAAGCAAATGTGTTTGTTTTATTAAAAGATTGACGAATTGGAGGGATTTAAATTTTTTTGAATGACTTTTATTATTGAGGTTAGAAATTTGTGAATGACAGCTCCATTAGATCACTAGAAGTTATTTTACGTGTCCATTTCAAAGAGGTCTTGAGGTCTGCTCATAGCTAATACTGGGTGAGTGGCTATGAGGATACATGGGGAATGTTAGGGAGCATGGGAGGTGTATGGGGACGTTGAGGAAGCCTAGTAAGTATGGAGGGGGGAGGGGCATGGGGTTTGAAAGGCCGTAGAGAGGACTTTAGGAGTATGAGGGTGCATGTGAATTTGTAGGGCATGGAAGGGACATTGGGAGTGTGAGTTTGGGTGAGGGCTTGAAGGTTAAGGGCATAAGAATGATGTTGGGAAATGGGCAGCTGTTCCTGACAATCAAGACAAGCCTTCTACCCACATCCACAGATGCTCACAAAACCAGATTCCTGTCCACTCCTATCTCGCAGAGACAAAAGCATGTGAGAATGGGGTTTAGAGGCAGACTCACAGTTTGGAAGTCGCAACAGGGCCAGATGTGTATTTTTCCCATCCCTAAGGGAACATCCGCCCTGGGTGTTCAAATTTTCATCATTTCAGTTCCACCACCAGTAGTGGTGGATGCGGCTTGTTTTTCAGAGGGTCAGCCTGTCTTTAAGAGGAGCCAGCTGGCCTGTACCCCCATGCCGTGTTTTCAAAAGCTGCCTGAGTTCAGAGTCAGCCTGAGCAAAAGCAGTACAGGAATCACTGTCACATGCAACTGCTACACAAATGTACTGGGTGCATGATACTTACCTGTTGCCCACTTCGAGTACAATGAGCAGGTTGTGAATTGTAACCCCAGCCCCAAAAAGTGGGTCACATTAGTTTCTGCAACTCCCTGCAACCCAACTCGTGTTTTCATATGAGGGCATGTAGAAGGTTTATCTGGGCATCCCACATGTTTCAAACGTGAGGGGCACAGGTTGAAAATGAGTACCTGAAGAAAGTTTGACGCATCTGCAGCTGGACATTCTATATCGCTCTACCTTCCTTCACGGTCTCTGGGTCAAACTCCTGCAACTCCCTTCATAACAACACTCTGGGTGCGTTACACCACATTCACCGCAGTGGCTCAGGAAAGTGGTTCACTGACATCTCTCGAGGGTAATTAAAGATGAATAGCAGATACTGACCTAGACTTCAAAGCCCACACACCATAAACGACAAAAAGAAAACACTGCAGATGTTGGAAATCTGAAGTAAAAGCAGAAAGTGCTCAGCAGTCCAGACAGTATCACTGGGGAGAAAAACCGAATTATCCTTTGAGGAACTGATGAAAGAAGAACTGAAATTTTGGATGCAAACTTTACCAATAGGTGCTGCATATCCATGGGGATGTGAAGTTTGATGGATAATGGTGCTACATTGATGAACTTCTCCCCTTCAAATCTTTGTTTTTTCTTTCTCCAGAGATGTGGCCTGACTTTCTGAGTATTACCATGATTTTTTTTTTCTTAACAGTCTGTGTTATTTAGTTTACTGGTAAGCAAGTTGGTTCTTACAAGTTGGTGGATAGAAATTGGATGTGAAATTACATTAGCGTGCAGAGGGCTTAAATATCTCCTTTACCAGATTTTCATGCAGTCAAGTTAGTTACAGAGCTGAGGACATTAATTGTGGTGATTTCTGTAATTGTGTAGATGGTGTTTATGTAAAATATGAATAAATTGTAATTAAAGCTCTGCCCCATTACACTAGTCTGAATTCATCAAGGCCAGGATTATTGTTACACACTTCAGTTTGTTAATGGCGCATCTTGGAATGTTACAAGTGACAACCCCCCCCCAACACACAGCCACGCACACCCACCCACCCACCCACCCACTCCCAATATTGTCACAGTTGGACATTGCAGAAGACTGTCACTTTTGACACAAACAAAGTGTAGCTGGATAAATAGCTGTCTTGGAGGTTCATTTGCTTTAACGGATGTGAGGGTTGATTAAAGCCTGTCAGTCTATCATCACATTCAGCTAATTAGGAGGCAAAACAGATGAAATGGTTTAATCCAGGCAAATGAACAAAAGGCAGTCCGCGGTTGGTTCTACATGTGGTCGCTTGGAGGAGGTAGGAAATGGTGCTGTGTGGTTGAGAGGTGAACTCTTTATGTCAAAGTTCATGGTGGGTGTTGCATCTTGGCTAGAGCTGTTTGTCCCTGTATAATGGCCATTCTTATTTGGTATCCTATTAAATCTGAGAAATACAACAAAAAGTGACAATCAAACTAAAGTTTGGTTGGTGTTCTTAAAGTTAATAGCAATCATTTAATAAATACTGAATTGCTGAATCTGCAGGGATTTGAATGATAAAAAGGGAAAAGATAAATGATTTCTGATGTTTTTAATACATTCAGTACATTCGTATTGTGAACAGACATTTTATGAGATGTTTATGCTTTGAGACTATCTCATTATTCCTACATTTTAGCCTGAATTAAAGGGGGAGGTCATGGGTTCTGCTTCACAATCTGCCAGACAACAATTCTGGGTGGCTTGGTTACCATAGGGACAAGGAAGGTCCAGGTTGAGACTTACTAGGAATTTGGTGTAATTGTTCAAAACGACTACTCCTGCAAACAGAGGCAGGGGCAGCTAGGCTGACTGCGTGAATTAGGTCTTCAGAAACGCGAGAAAGGGGAAGATCTCCAAGGAAGATGGTGCTGTGGTGACAATTAGTCATCCAGAGGTCTAAGTTATTGCTCTGGCGATGTGGGTTTGAATCTCACTAGGCAGCTGAAACGTTTGAATTCAATTAATAAAGTCTGGATTTGAAAACTAATTTCAGAAAATAGTGCCTGTGAAACTACCGTTGATTATTGTACATGCCCTTTAGGGAAGGAAATCTGCCGTCTTTACCTGACCTGGCCTACATGTGACTCTGGACCCACAGCAATGTGCTTTAATCTTAACTGCCTTCGAAATAGCCTTATTACCAGCTCAGCGATAGGTACCAAAGGTTGGCCTTGCCCAGTGCCATCCACGTCCCTTTGAAGAGCAAAAGACAAACTGTTGTGGTTTACAGAGAGAAGGTGGCTGTGGGCTCTCTGTGATCTACCAACTGAATACAGAATTAACGTTGGTCTTGGGCTGAAGAGGCATACCATGTAGCAGTTTAAAAACTCTGGAAGATTTTCTCTGGTGAGAACATGAGGTGAAATCGCTGGAGTCAATCTTATGTGTTTGGAAATTTTCTGAAAACTCAGAGAAGCTCCTTTAATCAGACACTCAGTGTTTTGACCTGGCAAAATGGATGTAAACCCACTGGAAACTGTGGTCCTTTCCCAATGAAGAGTTTAATCCTGTAGAGAATGTGTGGTAATATATATGTGTGTAGCATGGACTTTTGGTCACATTAAAGCATCAGTAAGAGGTTTATTAGCTGTGATTTAGAGTTTTTGTTGTTTAACTACCTAATTTTTAGTTGTATGGCTTTTGGTTGGTTTGTTGCAGTTAAAGGCTTAGAGCTCGAAATATTTTGCAGTTGCTTTAGTCAGTCACTGGGAATTTAAATCTCTTGCATAAAGACATTGATTGCCAAAGGCATTGTGACAGAAGCACTTTCTTACAGTATTAAAGGTGCAAATGTGTTGCTGATCTTGTAATGGAAGTGTGTTGCCACGCTAGATTGAAGATAAAATACATTGGTTGCACAGACTTTCTGTAGCCTATTGATTTGCACCCTGCAGTGATTGAAAATTCCACACGAGTACAGTGTGCTCAGCAAGGGTTCTGGGAACCTGTGTGCGTTAGGCAAGAAATTGTTGTGCCTCCTCAACCAATCAGATGGAAGAAGTCTTAAGTAGACCCCAGTGGGTGGCCCCGGGAATACCGGCAGCTAAAGGGAGATGAGGATTTCTGCTCAAGAAAGACAAACTCCTCTGTTAACATTACTTGTGGCTAGGGATACATCTCCCCTTCCTGCTGTTGCAAACAGGTCAATCAGCAATTTGGGTGTGCAACCTACCAGGAAAAAGCACACCGTGGCAGAGGGCAACATTAATACAGAGACTCAGGGAGTTGGCAGCATCTTCCAAACCTGTGATCTCTACTAACTAAAAGGACAAGGGCGACAGGTCCATGGCAACAGCGGCAAGTTCCCCTCGAGTCGCTCACCATCCTGACTTGAAAATGTATCGCAGTTCCTTCACTGTTGCTGAGTCAAAGTCCAGGATCTCCTTGTCTCACAGAACTGGTTGTGTACTTGCATCCCAAGGCCTGCAGAAGTTTAACAAAGCAGCTTTTCAAGGAACAGTTAGGGATGGGCAACAAATGCCTGGTGGCGACGCCCAATTCCTGTGAATGTTTAAATCCTATGAAAGAATAAAGTACAGTTCTCCAAAACATGGTTCAGGTTCCTTTTGTGCTGAAAGCAGTAGACAGGCACTGCAGCAGTAATAGTTTTCACTGTGCTGCAGTGCATGAGCACAGCACTGATGATATCTGTGACTGGTCTGTACGCAGAATGTAAGAAGTACATGAAAGCTAAACCCATGGATCTGAGCGCACAGACATCAGGATGCTACAACATGCAAATACCTGACGGCTGAAAGTCAGAAAGCTTGGTATTTGTGCTGTAGATAACATAACACAAATCGTCAATTACAAAGCAAACCTCACTGTCAAATGAAACAAATGGAGTTCCTCAAACTATCTTATGCTCACTGCTGTATTTCCGAAAACAGAGCCTTGTTTGGCTACTCCCCATTCAGAAACTAATGTTCAAGGAAACTCTGCTTTCAAACGGTTTATTTCCTCCCCAGCTGCATTCATTCATTATTTTGCCAATTCTGTTCTTTGCGATGGAATTGCAGTTTATTCCCGCGAAACTGCACACATTTTTTGTGGCTGTTCATTTATCAACAAACTGGGAACAATCCCACTGCCTGGTGCGGAGAGCCAACTGGTGACCAGGAGCTTTCGATTTCAGTCTGGCTGGCAGGCAGACCTTGAAGACCATATGTGGGCCATGTGTTTTAGTGAGCTAGCATGTTGCTAAAAGCATTAAAGAGGAACTACACCCAGTTGCTGAGATTAGTCCTGGCTCCATGTTTGGCTGATGTGTTGTTCCCCAGTGAGGTGGAAGGACCACTGCACAAGCACCTGTTAGTTGAAGCAAGTAGCCAGAGCTACATTTCCCTGATGAATCCTGGTTTTGTTGTGTCTCTCTTTTCCACACCGCTATTCTGACACTGCGCATTTTACCATGATCAGAATGAGATTACAGGAAACTCTTCAGCTCAGTCTCAAGAAATAGCTCGAAAGCAACAGAAGCTGGTCATTTTCAGCCATCACTCCCTGAGCTTGTTGACCTGAGCAGTGTGGTGCCTCAGTGGTGAGCACTGCTGCCTCACAGCGCCAGGGACCCGGGTTCAATTCCACCCTCGGGCGACTGTCTGTGTGGAGTTTGCACATTCTCCCCGTGTCTGCGTGGGTTTCCTCTGGGTGCTCCGGTTTCCTCCCACAGTCCAAAGATGTGCAGGTTAGGTGGATTGGCTATGGGAAATGCAGAGTTACAGGGATTGGGTGGGGTGCTCTTGGGAGGGTAAGTATGGACTCAATGGGCCAAATGGCCCACTTCCACACTGTAGGGATTCTGTGATTCTCTTGGATCCCAGCCTGTGAATGCATGCCTTTTAAATTCTCATTGTGCTCTTCAAATCCTACCCTACCTCTGTAACCATCTCCACGTTTACAAACTTGTGCGATCTCTGCTCTCCTCCAATTCTTGCCACTTTGTATATTCCCATGCTTCACCAATGGAAGCCAAGGTTTCTGCAGTCTAGGCTCTTAAAATTCCCTCCTAAACATTTCAGCCTCTCTCTCCCTCTTCCTTTGACGTTCTTTAAAACCTACTGCTTTGGTCAAGCTTTTGTTCATCTGTCATAATATCCTGTCATGTGGCTTGGTGTCAGATTTTTTTTGATAGCCTTCCTTTGAAGCACCTGGAATATTTTGCCATGTTAAAGGTGCTACATCAATGCAAACTGTTGGAACATTGCTATGTAATGATGCATCACACAGATGTATTATTTAAAGAAAAGAACAAAATAAAATCAAATAATTTCTCTTGAAGATGGGTCTGATTTGATTTTTTTTTTGAAGTTTCAGTTCAAAGAATAATTGTATGTACACAGAATAGCAGGTACAAAGTGAAAGATGTCTCGTGCAATAGTTAATATTTTGTTGGAATAGTGGTGTGTCGAAAGGAACATGATCATAGCTCTGGGTTCCACACTGAGTGTGCAAGGTACTGTCATTCCCGCAGGAGTTATTTCCAGCACTAGCAGGTGGCAGTGAAGGGATAGAGCTCCAAAGCACTACGCTAATTTAAATAGTAGTGGTATTACAAAACTTATATGTGGCTGAGAATCCGTGAAGGATTGGACAGCTGCAGGAGGGGGTGGAATGGTGGTTCATGATCTACCAGGTGTTTGCATTTTACTCTGCTGCATTCAAACAACGGGGAACTAATAAGGAAACAAGACAGCAATAGCGCGTTTTTACGGCACCTTCAATGTGCAAAGATCACATCACTAACCCGAAGGGATTGAGGCTAGCATGGGAGAGTACCTGATCGACAAGCTCACCCCAGGGTCAGTGGCTGAAATTTATTCCCAAACTATTCTCTTGAACATTTATTTTATTCCCCTCCAAGCCACATGCCATCCTAACTTGGGGCTATGTCGCTGTTACTTAAGTGTTGGTGAGTCAAAAATCCTGAAACTCCCTTCCTGACAGCACTGTGCATGTACCTACAGCACCACATGGACTGCAGTGATTCAAAAAGACAGTTTACCACCACCTTCTCCAGGGACTAAGCACATCCCATTAACTAATTTTAAAAAAATATGCAAGTTATCTAAAGCAAATTGAGAGACTGGTCAACATTTCACAGTCTGTGTAAATGGAAGTCAATGATCCATTTTGTTAGTATTCACCATTAACACAGAACCCTCCTGTTAATGACAGGCTCCCAGAGTTTCTTTACAGCACAGCTATTTTGAAACCCACTTAGTTATGGTGTTATGAGAGTTAAAAGCGTCTCAGAACAAAAGTGCCTTTGCTACTGTAGTACAAAACATGCACTGAAATCCACCTAGTTTTTTCTTGTCCCAGCAATGAGGTTGGAAATGACTGGTGATGTTCATGGGCAGTTCTTTAACATGGTCATTTGACATTTCTTTATTTGCGATTTTAACAGGGTATTTGGCCAAATATTATAACCAAGTTGGACTTTCTCAATCCATGGGCAATATCAGCTTGCTTCATTTGGCAACGATTTTGGCTTTAAATCGGATAGCTCCAAATTCAAGTCCAATCCCAGTTTAGGAATTGAGCACCTAACATTGACATTGTATAGCACCCGTAGGAACGGGCTGCATTGATGGAAGCTCAGTTTTCCCACTCAGCTGAAGGCAAAAGATCCTTTGGCACTGTTTAAAAATGGCACAGGGAGTTCTCTCATTGTCCAATCAAACGACTATTGATTTTTGTTTTGCTTGTGCGTTTTTGCTATGTCCACATTCACGACCATATTTACCTGCTCAAGAACAGTAACTGCTGTTTAACAGGAATGCAGGAGAAATATTTTGGGAAATCTAGAGAAATGTGGAAAGGAGCTGCTTCTCAGTTCTATTTCAACATTAAATATTGCCATTAATATCGTACAACAAAATCTACAGACCTATATTCAGCACTCGAGATTTCAAATCTAATAGCCTAACAACAGTACTCATTTATGTGGATTTATTTAATTGCATTTGCTTTCTGGAGTCATCATTGAGCTGCTTATTTATTTTCTGTTGCTTAACGTGTAATTACATATTCAAGTGAGAGATTTCTCTGGGTGAATAGATAAATATTGACACCCCATGGCTGTCATTTTTTTTTAAAGAAAGCCATTTTAAAAATAAATTTTGTTTTGTACCTGATCCCATGGAATTCCTACTTATTATGTAGAGTTAAAATTACTTCTACATTTCCCAACCACCAGGGGATGATTATGTGAACCTCTCACTGCCTAATCTGTACAGGTCTGGAAGGAATACTAGTGACTGAATTCTGAGTCAGCTATTACCTGTCGCTTGTGATTTTGTGAAAGTGCTGGATTTGCACAGTTCAAATCTTGACATTGATCCTGTTAGACAATATGATCATGGAGTAACGGAGATCTGGTAGAGCCGTGGTAGAAATGGACAGGTTTGGTATTAGTGCTTCAATTCACAATGTTGCCGTATATCACAGAGGTGAACAAGCTTGTCTTTCGGGGCAGCGGTTATGCAACTCTCTCTTCCATGCCATTCTGTGAATGTCAGATAATCAAACAGTAAGAAGAGAAAGATTTGCATTTGTATAAGTGTTTTTCACAAACACTGGATATCTCAAAGTACTTGACACCACATCCTGTGGAAAGTTTTGTTTTAAAAGAAGTACTTTTGATGTGTAATTACTGTTGTAACGTAGGAAATGCGGCAGCGAATTTCAGCACAGCAAGTTCTCACAAAACGACAAGAGATTGTTACACAAATGTATAAAATTGTCAAGCTGAAGATTGCTCCACACCTTGATTACTATGGTCTTAAAGTGAGACAGATACCACCACTGGTGGCAGTCTGAGGCTGGCAGCATTGGAAAGTGAAAGGAATCAGTTGATTTGACTAGATATAGGGGATGAAGCAACGGTAAATTGAGTAAAACTCTAGGATTCCATACCCCTTGAGATGGGAGCCAGGGTGAGTGAGGTTCGAGGCTATAGTGAGGCCTGAAGAAGACACCTTCAAGTTATTTCTATTCATTCATGGGATGTCGACATTGCTGGCTGCACCAGGATTTATCCCTGATTAGATTATAAAATGTAGGAGCAGAAGCAGGCCATGCAACTCATGCTCTGCCATTCAATGAGATCATGACTGACCCGATAATCTTCAACCCAACTTTCCTGGCTTTCACTAGAACCCTTGATTCCCTTACTGACTAAAAATTGGTCTCTCTCTCTCAGCCTTGACCACCTCCACCTTCCCCACTCACTCCCGCCTTATCCCACACTCCCTTGCCTCCTGCTACCCTGTTTCATACTTCCTCATTCCCCCATTCCACACTCGCACTATTTCTCTAATTCCACACTGTCACCCTCTTCCCCATCCCACACTCTCTCCCCCTCTTCCCCACCTCACACATTCCCCCACTTCCTCATCCCACACTCTCCCTGCTTCCCTAATCCCACCCTCCCCCTGCTTCCCTAATTCCACACTCATCACCACTTGCCTTATCACACACTTGCCCCCCGCTTGCCCATCCCACTCACCCCGCTTTCCTAATCCCACCCTCTCTCCACATTCTACTTTCCCATCTGTCACTCCTTCCCCCACACACTATTCCCTTTCCTCCTCCCTCACACTCCATATACACTCCTCATATCCCCCCTTCCCCCATTCCCTCCCCCTTCCTCTCTGCCCTGGAGAAAGTCGTGCTGAGCTGCCTTCAAGAATGGATGCTGTCCTTATGGAGTAGGGACACCCATAGTGCTGTTAGAAAGGGAGTTCCAGGATTTTGACCGAGCGACAGTGAAGTAACAGCAATATAGTTCCAAGTCAGGGTGGTGAGTGGCTTGAGGGGGAACTTGCAGGTGGTGATGTTCCCTTGCATCTGCTGCCCTTGTCCTTCTAGATGGTAGAGGTCAAGTTTTGGAAGATGATGCCAAAGGAATATTGGTGAGTGAGTTACTGTAGTGCATCTTGCAGATGGTACTCACTGCTGTAACTGAGCATCACTGGTGAAGGGAGTGAATGGTAACGGTGGTGGTTAGGTGCTAATCAAGCAGGGCTGCCTTCTCCTGGATAGTGTCAAGTTTCTTGTGTGTTATTTAGAGCCGCACACATCCAGGCATCGTGTGCCTAACTTGTGCCTTGTAGATGATGGACAAATTTGGGGAATCAGGAGGTGAGTTAACTGCTGCAGGAATCCCAGTCTCTGATCTACTCTTGTGGCCGCTGTAATTATACAGCAAATCCAGTTTGGTTTCTGGTCAGTGGCGGCTCTGATGTTGTTAGTGGAGGTTTCAATGATGGTAATGCCATTGAGGGCGGCACAGTAGCTCAATGGTTAACACTGCTGCCTCACAGGAACCCGGGTTCAATTCCACCCTTGGGCAACTGTCTGTGTATTTGCACATTCTCCCCATGTCTGCGTGTGTTTCCGCTGGGTTCTCTGGTTTCCTCCCACAGTCCAAAAATGTGTAGATTATGTGGAATAGCCATGCTAAATTGTCTGTAGTGACTAGGGATGTGCAGGCTAAGTGGATTAGTCGTGGTAAATCCAGGGTTACAGGGATAGAGCAGGGGACTGTGTCTATGTGGGATGCTCTTTTGAGGGTCAGTACAGACTGGACAGGCTGGTGGGCCGAATGACCTCATTCCACACTACAGGGATCCTATGATTGTATGATTGTCAAGGGATGATGGTTAGATTCTCTTTTATTGGAGTCAGTCATTGTCTGGCACTTGTGTGGCAGAAGTGCTACTTTCGCTGACAAATACTTTCACTGAAGAATCAGCACTGAAAATTAAAATAAGGATTGGATTGCTTTGCATTTCTAGCTGTTTTTTATTCCAAATTTGGAGTGTTTGACGTTTCTTTTTCATATCCCAGCAATAACAAAATAGCCTGAACGACACTTGTAACTGTGTTGGCACTGAATTCTTTCCATGTTTTAGTGGGTGAATGTCCTCCTGTAACTATAAACCAGCCTGATGTTCTCAAGGTGTAGAGCTGGATGAACACAGCAGGCCGAGCAGGAAGGCTGACGTTTCGGGCCTAGACCCTTCTTCAGAAACGTCAGCCTTCCTGCTCCTCTGATGCTGCTTGGCCTGCTGTGTTCATCCAGCTCTACACCTTGTTATCTCAGATTCTCCAGCATCTGCAGTTCCTGCTATCTCTGACGTTCTCAAGTTCAGTCTCTAGACTGTGGGCAATTGATCGATGATCGTTCAAGCAACCTTTGCAATGTGCCGTTGAGGTTAGGGAGTTTGAAAGCCATTCACTCTTCATACATCTCACCACAGTCCAGTAACTGGGAATTGTGCACATATATAGGCATTGTTTGAGAACAGAAAGGGACTTGATTATGATGCCTTTAAATTAGAGTGGCCATTTGACACCAAAAACAACATTTGTTTATATAGCACCTAAATACAAATGTCTCAAATTGTTTCACAGGAATGTAAACAGACAAAAATTGGCACTGGGCCAATTGAGGATACGTTAGGCCAGGTGACCAAACGTTTGATCAAAGAGATGCCCAATGTTAAAGAAGGAGAGGAAGGTGGAGAGGTTCAGGTAGGGATTTCCAGAGCATAGGCAGCTGGGGTCATTGCGGGCAATGGTAGAGTGAAGGAAGTAAAGGGTGGTGTAAACAGGGCCGAGATTTTCCCCTTGTGAGTGGGTACCTTGGGAAGAGGAGAAGTTAAACAGTCAGGGTGCAGGGAAGTTTATTGGCATTCTTATTAGCGTCGAGGAACATGATGTAAAAGGCCATGATGTGACTGAGTGGAGCCAGGGTAGGACTCTTCTTTCAGACTGGTGGTGAGGGAGAGATTTCCAGCCTGGACTTGGTTCAAACTCTCCTGCTGCCTGTAATGTGCCGCAAATAAGCCATTAATTCAGATCAAATCTTCAACAGCTCCAGCAGAAATCACGCTGGCATTGTTTACAGGCTGACACAGGCTGTTTCATGGTCTCTTGGAGCATCACCGGTCCTGCAGTAACACTGTGTGATGTTTGTTCCCCGTGCCTGCTTGGAAATGGGGGACTCTTGCTCAGAGCGACAAAAAGCTTTCATGACAAGCCAGACTGACAGGAATGAAAGAATTTCTCCTTTGCCTTCTCTCTCTCTCACACACACACATCCCGACAAGTTCATAACACAGATGGGCGCTTTTTTATACAGTGAAAAGCATTGTTTTGTGTGCTATCCAGCCAAATCATACCTTCTATAAGTACATTGGGCGAAGAGAACTGAATTCAGATACAGCTGCAGGAGAAGGTGCAGAGAAAGATCGACTCTTAATATATGAAACATATTTTGTGAGTTGATCCTTTTGATTTTAATTTCCCTCCTGCGGATTTTTTTTGCTGTCACACACCCACCCTCCCCCCTTCAACCCATCACCCACCCTTTGGGATGTTCCCCTTGGGAGGGAGCTGTAACAATAGGGCTGGGTTCCCTCTTAGACGTTGAGGTGTAGTATTCCTGGATAAACTCGAGGATGGAGATATATATGTGTGTGTGTGTGAGGAAGTGTGTGTGTCTGTGAGGAAGTGTGTGTGTCTGTGAGGAAGTGTGTGTGT
>NC_063346.1:14052688-14070993 GCF_021869965.1 Rhincodon typus
AATTGGTAGAAGAATTTAGTGGAACTGTTTATGTTTGGAGGCAATCCTGGAGTAAGGTCACTTGGTTCCCTGCCCATCACCATTTCATTAGTGCCCTTTGTGCATCTTTTTCTGATCCTCTGAATATGCTGGCACCTCCTCCTGATCATTTCCAGTTCAAAACTAATTCCTATGTAAGATTTTTTTTGTGTGTATTACTACACAGCCAGTTGGGAAAAGGAGGGATGAGGTTGTGAAATTGCAGTCTTGTTTTTGTTAGTCCTTAGCAGCCAACATCTTAGGGAATTCTAAACGTGTTGTTCTTTAGATTCGCTACAGGCCACGCACCAGTAGCCACAGGTTACTTAGAAAACAGGAGGATCCCAGTCATCCCATCATATCTATGACTGCTCTTTAGCAAACAATGCGGTCAGTCCTATTGCCCTGCCGTATCCCTGTAAGTGTATGTCCTGCAAGGTTCATCAGTTTCGAAGAACTCCTGTTAGAACTCGAAACATTAACTCTGTTTTTCTGTCTCCACAGATGCTGCCAGACCTTCTGAGTTTCTCCTGCACTTTGTTTTATTCCCCTCTAGTTCCATGGGGGAAAGCTGTAAAATATTTTCACATTCTGTAGAGTTCAGTGCGGAGGTGTTTACTGTGGTCAGTATGTGTTCTGATGCGTAATGGGCTGAATGGCCTCTTTCTGTGCCCTAAACTGATGCATTTTAGATGCATTTCCAATGCAGTTAAATCTGCCAACCATACCTCTTTCCTCTGTAACCACCCCACCCTTATTGTTTCTTTCCTTATTTCCTTTCCTGTTGTGACAGTGCCTCATTGACAACAATCCACCCATTCATCCAAAAAGTCACTCATTCTTCCTTTAAGATATTTCCACTTGTCAGGGAATCCAAAGTAACTGGAGGTAATGTGAGATAGCCACTGATAACTACAGTTGGGAATTCTAGAGAAACCTTTATCCAGAGAATGATGAGGCTGTGGAATTAATACAAGTAATGGAGGTGAACAGCATTGATGCTTTTCAGAGGAAGCTAGGTTAGTACATGAGTTTAAAAAGTGCTAGAAGAATAAGCTTTTTTCTAATTCATTCCTGGAATTTGTGATTCGCTGGCTTGGCCCATGTTTATAGCTCATCCCTAGTTTCTCTGGATAAGATCGTAGCGAGCTGCCTTGTTGATTTGTTGCACTCCATTTGGTTTAGGTACATTCACAATGCTAAGGCCAGATGGGAGGAGGCTCATGTTGAATATAGACACCAGTAGAGTGCAGTTATAATGATTGTCCTGTATCTGTGCTGTATATTGTATGCAATTTATGGGAAAGTGAAGTAATCGAACTCAGAGCGTTCCTTGATTTTCCTATTCCACAACTTTGGTCTTATGGGTCCTGTTCATTCATGTATTTTTCTAGACAGCTGTCAGTAAACTTTTATAAATGTAGATTGAAGTGGGATCTGGGTGTAGCAAAGGTGCAGGAGACATGAAATTTGATCTGATCACATCTTAACCCATAGCCCCATACCCACTTCCAGCAGTCAGGAAATAAGTTTCCTGCTTCTTTCCCAGCCTCATGGCACTGAGACCAGCTTGAGAGTTCCAATGAGTGTCATCTGCTGGCTCATTTGAAGCTGATGTGATGTGGGTGACCTGTGTAGGGCTTACACTAGACCTGTGCCTTCAATACAAACATCTGATCAAAGAACAAAGACTGGTACAAAACAAGAACAGATCCTTTGGCCCACCAAGCCTGTGCCAACACATGATGCCTTTCTATATTTTTTCTTTTATTGTCCTATCTGCCAAACCCACAAAATGTCTTTATTTTCTTTTCTTCTCCTAAATGAAAAACCTTTTGCATCAATGCGTAAGGTAATCTTGGCCTCAGTTCCACTTCTCTGCCTGTTCCCCATAACATTTAACTCCCTGAAACGCAGCTTTGAATATATTCCGTGCCTTGGTCTGCACAGATTTTTGGGGTACAGAATCCTAGAGATTCCTGATCTTCTGGGAGATCTATCAGTTATGATCAATTCTAAAATTGTATTGCATACCATTTCTTACTTCCCGTAGTGTTAGTGAAGACAAACGCAGAAGATTTACGTTATCTCTCCATTCTTTATATTGCTGCATTGTACTTCTAACAGAAGTGATTGCCATAGTGTTTAAATTTAATTCAAAGTTCATGGGATGATAACCACACTGGGTGCAAGCAATCAGTTGGCCTGATCCTGCTGGATAGCGTTTGGCTAAAATAACATTAATGACCTAAAAAGTAGAATTTAATCTGGAGAATCAAACTGGAGGGAATTTCCTTTATCCATGAGGAGATAGCATCTTATGATACAGGTGTTGGCTCGCTCGCCGAGCTGGCTTGTTTTTGTTCAAACATTTTGTCACCATGCTAGGTCACATCATCATCATGAAGCTTCATCAGAGGCTCCACTGATGATGTCACCTAGCATGGTGATGAAACATCTGAACGAAAACAAACCAGCTCGGCGAGCGAGCCAACGACTTAGCCCACAACCCGAGCTACAGATCTTTGCCAATACTTTAAATCTTATGATACAATTTTGAATTCCCCAACTTTCCTATTGTTCAGGTTATTTTATCCAGTGAATCCCAAATTTGAGCTTATTCTGTGCTTTATTCGCTCACATCGCCTGTGACTTATTGTGTTAGATGTCAGAGCAAATGAGCAATATAGCTTTAAGCAACATGCTCATGATGATGTCACTATATCAGGGCATGTGATCCAATGGTATAAAGCTCTCAGGTTCAATCTTACTGACCTCTGACCTCTTGCAGCATGGCCTGCTATGGGAGAGATACAGTTAATCCACATTGCTTTGTTGAGCCCAAACACCAAAGTCCCTGTGATTATGGTGTACAAATGTAAATATTAGGATCTGTAAAAAGAGCTCATTGAATATATCTGTACTACATGAGCTCCACCTTATTTATGTTTCAAGAGTTATAAGTAGCACAGCCTGACAGTTGTAGATCTTGAGCTGACCCAACATATATCATGCTATCATGGCAGTCTGGTACTAAGTAGCAGTAACCTCTTGTAAAAGCATTCTCACTGAACATCAAACAGCTTCAGATCATAGAATTTTCCGATAACCAACTGCAATAAGTTAATGTGAGGACAGTTCTCTAACTTAAATGGCCAGGAGGCAGATTTACTTTCTTTCTATTTAAAGTTCAAAATCTACCAAGCTAGAAGTCATCTATCTCTTTTATACAAAAGGAAAATAAACAAAGGTTCAGTCTGCTTCTTGACCTAAATGTTAAGGTAAAGCAATCAAGGAAACTTCTTATAGGTTCAGAAGCAAATTCCACGACTTAAAGGCTTCCTGTGGACTTACAACTAACATTACCAGCCAAATAATTCTGTAAATTTAACAATGCTGACTTTCTGTTTGTGAAAAAAAGATATTTTATACACTAACAGGTGATTTTCTGACTTAAAGATGCTTACCTGTGTGCAGTGGTTGGTCAGTTCTTCCCTTTTGATTCCTATATCCAGCACCAAAACTGGTGTGATGTAATCATTCCTGTTTTGGTGCAAATTCCCCTTAGTGACTGAAACTGGCTACAACAGCCTTTATCTCTTAAAGGCGTAAAACCTGTACTCAGCAAACCTTCTTAATGAGGGCCTGAAAAATAAAATAAAATAAAACAGAAGCATCAGAAGGAAAAATATAAAGGAATAAACAAGCCCTGCACTCTGCAAAACCACTGACCATCGAGGAGAAATGGAAGGTGAACGACTTATTATGGATTGGGTGGGGGAAGTGACATCTTTACGAAACGTCAGCTATTTAAGCAACATATGTCACTTCACTCTGTAGATCAAGCCATAAGTGATCCTGAGAGGATATCTCTTGGAATATTACTTGTTGTTAGGAAGAAAGGCTTTCACAGAATTAAGCACATCCAGCCTTTCTAAGGACAATACGAATGATCCAGCAAAGATCTGGGAAGAACTTGAGGACAGACTCAAGGTACAAATCAACTTTTGGCTTAACAGACTCTAACCCATGCTGTACAGTCAGAAACCCCAAGAGTCCATTGATTGCTCTGTTACC
Source organism: Rhincodon typus (assembly GCF_021869965.1). Taxonomy (NCBI): domain Eukaryota; kingdom Metazoa; phylum Chordata; class Chondrichthyes; order Orectolobiformes; family Rhincodontidae; genus Rhincodon; species Rhincodon typus. The sequence goes on from NC_063346.1 coordinate 14,056,784, forward strand.
AGATGCAACAGCAAAGGGTATGATTGTGATTTTTCTGAGGAAGGATGTGCACAGAGTCTAATTGAGTTGGAAACCACCTCTACTCTTATCAAAGCCTTCTGGAAAACTTCTTGGGCAAGAAGCAAGGCCATACCATGGATGTCTTGCTGGAAGATGGAAGCCTGCATGAAGCCGTAGTGATAGACCAACATTAATTACATGCTTTGGACGCAGACAATGCTATTGTGACTCTCAGCAAAGTGCACCATGCCAGCAACATCTGACTTGGATACAGTTTGTAACACTTACCCAGAAGTTGTCCAGAGTTTCTTCTGATTTGCAAAGCACCCATGTACAGAAAATCTAGTTTCTAAAGCAAAGCCAGAGCCCAGAACATGACCCAGGTGACCAACAAGGTGGTAGAATACCACCAAGCTGGCAGCAAGCTGGAAAGTCATCCAAACGTACACAACATAGCCATAAAGTGAACAACCAACAAACTGAAAAGCAAGCCTTTCATGTAGTCAGTTCACACATGCCAGTGGTATAAGCTGAGTAGAAGCTATTATGACCATCACTATTCTTTGTCCCCAAAAGGCACCTTGAAAACTAGAATTGATACAGGACCTGGTGCCAACAAAGCACCACAAGGCATCCTGTAAGAAATATCCCCAACAAATGATGTTTCATAGTACAACCTACAAAGGGGCAATAAATGCTGGCCCAGTCAGTAGCGCCCGTGTCCCATAAATAAATAATTACTGATCGTGGTGCTACGTTGCAAAAGAACAGAAGCCAGCTGACACTGATGTATGACACACCTATCATGCATAAGGAGACCGGGAAGAAAACTTTGAAGAGGATTGTATAATGATGCTGAGTGACAGAAACAGTAGCAGAAGTTGTCAGCCAAATGCAACCGAGAATACCTGGACCTCTCCACTTGATATTCAACCACCAGAACACCGTATCTGAGTCTCTGAATTCTTTGGGAGTACAGGAATCACCCTTATCAGTAAACCTTAGTTTAGATTTGGGTTTGAAATTCTAGTCCTCAAATACTTGTTTCCTCAGTTGTTCCAAGTCCGAGCTGAAATATTGGACACATGTTTACAGATGTGCATGAATGCACCCGAAGAAGAGGCTTCAGATGAGGCTTAATCGTGATTCCTCATTTGCGGAAAATCCTGCCGATTGTTTCTGTTAGGGCTCGTCCCAGAGTTCAGGAGACTTCTGGGACTCTGTAGCCCATGGAGGTCTCCAAATTAGGAAAGTATTAGTGCATGAAAAATGTTTTAATATTGGAATGAAAAATCTAGTTCCATTATGAGTTTGATTTAAGTTTGACTCCATGGAAAAGCCATACTTGCTTCATATTTTTTTCCTACCTAACTTGTTTTGCTGGCCAACTTCAGTGTTAAGAAAGTATAGGATCTAATTTCAAGTAGTATCTTCAGGTGCATGTCCCTAGGAGCCACTCTGATCAAAACTATCTTTGTAAAGTTTACAACATACATAATTAAACGACCGACAGCCTATGGTGATTACAAGGCAGGATTCTAGTTGCAGGGTTAATTATAATCTGTTTGTGGTCCATTTTCTCAGTTAAAGGCTGTAACTGAACAGAGCTATCCTACTCCCTCAAGTTGTATTGTTAAGAACATTACAGTATAACCTGAAGTGTTACATATTTTGCAACAAGGACGAGGTATTAACAGTCCAAGTGGAGCTCACTAGGTTGAGATTAGGAGCAGCTAACTCCATGCATTGTTTCCTTTTCCTTTCCAGGTGATAAGGATATATTTGGACAGCCTGGATAAAGAGGTGTGTTTCAGGGAATGTCTTAGAGAAGGAAAGAAGAGACAGCAGGGTTCAGGGCAAGAATTCCAAAGCTTAGCAGCTTGGCAACCAATCATGGACCAAAGAAAATTGGGGATGCTCAAGATGCCAGAATTAGACGAATATTGAAATCTCAGAAGGTAGTAGGACTGATGAAGATTATGTAGATAAGGAAGGACAAGACAATGGAGGGATTTTAGAAAGAGTTTGGGAGTTTGAAAATCAGGGGACTGTCATAAAAATACAAAGCTCTGCAACAGCCCGGTGACATTTTGCTTATTTTGAAGCTGGACACACTCCTTGCTGTGATGGAGTCTTTCCCTGACTTGAGGAGTAAGGGAAAGCAAGTCTGTACGATGTCTGCGTGTGAGCCTGGCAGGATTGGAGGAGCAATAATTGCAGAGATGCTGCTTTCCCTCCCCACTCTAACCCCAGACCAAACTTTACCAATAAAGTATTGTGGAGAAAGAGGATCCAGCTGGAATACTGAAGAGTAAGGAATCCCGGGACGTATTCACAAAGTACTGTTTACCACAGCTTAAATAACTACACATTCCTAATAAGGTTTCATTCTTGTACTGAGTGAGAAGTTGGGAAATTTCCTCCTCCTACACCCTGTGTCGTTAATTGGAGCCCATGTAGCAGAATTTGTATTTGTGAGGGAGGTGACAGTTACAAATTACATCACAGCGGCATTTCTTGCATAATGATTCCAAAAGAGAAATCACTTATATCCTTTAATCTTCTTCCTCTGTCTCCCCATTTCCACGGCTGCTGCCAGGATTTTCCATTCAATTGTTCCATGTGGCTCTGACACAGTGGCTACTATTTCCCCTGACAAAATAAGAAGAAGGAACAAATGGGAGGATCCAACTGCTAATTGTGGCTGGTACACAGTGGTCAGCTTACATCAAGTTTACAGATCAGAATGAGGCCATTCAGCCCATGTAGTCCATGGACATGTTTATGCTCCACACGAGCTTCATCCTGCTCTACTTCATCTCCTTCCATAAGCAGAACATTCTCTTCCTCACTGCCCCCACCCCCAGTGGCGTCTAACCTATTCATTGCCAATTATATGGTAATGAGGTCTATACACTCTCTGTGTAAAGAATTTTCTCTTGTTAATTGTCTTATATTTATGACCTGCAGTTTTAGACTCTTCCGCAAGTGGAAATTCTTTTTCTTCCCTAATTCTTTTTGGGATTGCAGGCCTTGCTGGAAAGGCAAACGGTTGTTGCCCATCCCAAACTGCGCTTGAAAGGGTAATGACGCGCCATCCTGTTGTACAGCTATGGTCCAACTGGTCCAGGTACATATACAGCACAGAATCACTGGATTGTTACAGTGCAGAAGGAGACCATTGGCCCATCATACTACTGTCTCCAGGATTTTTGACACTGAAGGAACAGCAATATATTTTAAATCAAGATGGAGTTTGGCTCGGCAACTTGCTGTGTGGTGGTGTTCCAATTCATCTGCTCTCCTTGACCTTCCACATGGCAAAAGCCATGGGTTTGGGAAGGAGCTGTTGAAGGTGAGTTGGTGCAGTACCGATGGTACACACTGCATCGCTGGCGAAGGGGATGAATGGTTAACTTGGTGGGAGGGATGTGGGAGACTATTTTATCCTGGGTGGCTTTTTAGCTTCTTGAGTATTGTTGGAAACACACCCATCCATCCCAGTGGAGAGTATTCCATCACACACCTACTTGTGTAGATGGTAGGCAGGGTTGGTGGAATTAGGAGATTAGTTACTTACCACAGAATTCCTGGATTCTGACATGCTCTTAGGGTTTTAAAAGAAGTCGCTAGTCAGATGGTTGATGCACAAGTTTTAATTTTCCAAAACTCATTAGAGTCATAGAGTTGTACAGCATGGAAACAGACCCGTCAGTCCAACATGTCCATGCTGACCAGATATCCTAAATTAATCCAGTCCCATTTGCCAGCATTGATCCCATTTATCTCTAACCCTTCCTATTAATGTACCCATTCACATGCCTTTTAAATGTTGTAATTGTACCAGTCTTCACCACTTCATCTGGCAGCTCGTTCCCTACATGCACCACCCTCTGCTTAAAAAGTTGTAGATTCAGGGAAGGTTCCTGTAGTTTGGAAAATAGCTAATGGAATTGTTTTATTCAAAAAGGGAGGGAGGCAGAAAACAGCAAACTATAGACCAGTTAGCTTAACATCTGCCAGAGGGAAAATGTTCAAAGTTATTTTTAAAGACATGGCACTTGGATAAGTTTAAGGTAATGAGGTACAGCCAACATGGTTCTGCCAAAGGGAAATTATGTTTAATTTATTAGAGTTCTTTGAAGAAGTAACTTGTGCTGTAGATAAAGGGGAACTGATGAATGTACTGTACTTAAATTTCCAGAAAACATTTGATAAGATGGCACATCAAGAGTTCTTGTAGAAACTAAGAGCACATGGTGTAGAGGTAACATGTTGGCATGAATAGAAGACTGGCTGGTGAACAGAAAACAGAGAGTAGGAATAAATGGGGCTTTTTCAAGCTGGCAGAATGTCACAAGTGCTGTGCAGGGACCTGAACTCTTCACAGTTTATATAAATCAATTGGATGGTGGGACCAAAGTTGTGGTCGATAAGTTTGGTGATGCCTCAAAAATAAGTAGGAATATGAGTTATGAAGAGGTCACAAGGAGCCAACAAAGGGATATAGATTGGTTAAGTAAATGGGCAAAGATCTGCAAGTGGAGTAAATGTGGGGAAGTGGGAAAATGTCCATTTTGGCAGAAAAATTTAAAATGAAGCATATTATCTAAATGGTGGATGGTTGCAAAGATCTGAGATGCAGTGGGATCTGGATGTCCTAGGGCATGAATCACAGAAGGTCAGTATGCAGGTATGGCAAGTAATCAGGAAAGCTAAAAGAATATTATGTTTTTTTGCAAGGAAAATTGAGTGCAGGAGTAGAGAGGTTATGCTTCAGTTTTACAAGGCATTGACGAGACCACATTTGGAATACTGTGTGCAGTACTGGTCATTGTACTTAAGGAAAGATGTTAATGCATTGGAAGCAGTTTGGAGAAGGTTTACTGGACTACTACCTGGAATGAGTGATTACCTTGTGACAAAAGGGTAGACAGAGGGTTGAGAATTTCTTGAATTTTTTTCCTCAGAAGGCAGTAGACACTGTCGAAACTTTAAGGCAGGGTAGATAGATTCTTGATTATCAAGGTGATCAAAGATTATTGGGGATCTGCAGGAATATAGAGTTGAGATTAAAATCAGGTCAGCCATGATCTTACTAAAGTTGTGCCTTGTTCATATGTTCTTGTAGTCACAGTATTAATGGTTGGGAACTCCTGGGATATTGATAGTAGGGATCTCCGTGATGATAATGCCAGTGAATGTCAAGGGACGAAGGTTAATTACTCTCTGGTTGGCGATGACTGGCTCGTTATTAGCCAAAGTTGATGTCTGTCCTGTCAAACCCATTCATGATTCTATCAGGTCATCTCTTCAAGAGAGAAGTCACAGCCTGTCCACTTCCTTTTGTTTTTATAACTGTTCAGTTTTGATATCATTCTTAAAAATCTTCAGTGCGGTTTTTCGATCAAACATTATGACAACAACTTGATTTTTAAAAAAATTAGATAATTTTTCGCCCTGAATCTATTACAATAACAATCAGATTCAGGATGCAAACACTGCAAAAATTACCAGACTTCTGCACAGCTGCCATTGGGAGGATTAAAAAAAAATTCTTCATATGTAGCCAGCTGCATGATAGCCTATCCTGAAAACTGTGTCCTGTCCCTCTTTGTTTTCACTTCATCTTTTGAAGGCACCAACAGGGCTGTACAGTTCCGTGGCTGCTGGTCATCTGCCAAGTGTCTGCTGTTTATACAGTGGATCGAAAGACTTGCAATTTTTAAATCTTCCTCATGGAATGTGCTGGCAAGGTCACCTGTGTCCATCCCTAATCAGCCTTGAACTCTGTAGTTTGCTGGGCCAGTTCAGGAGGGCTGTTAAGGGTCATGTAGACCAGACCAGGTAAAGACGGCAGATTTCCTTTCTGAAAGGCTGCTAGTGAACGAAGAAGGGTCCCGACCAAAAACATCAGCTTTCCTGCTCCTCTGATGCTGCCTGGCCTGCTGTGTTCCTCCAGCTCCACACTGACTCCAGCATCTGCAGTTCTTGCTATCTCTGCTAGTGAATGAAGATGTGTTCTTAATAACAATCAGCAATAATCTCCTGGTCACCATCAAACCAGCTTTTAATTCCAGATTATTAATTTAATTTAAATTCTACCATCTGGCGTGGTGAGATTTGAACCTGTGACTCCACAGCGATAGCCTGCGCCTCTGGATTGCTTTACCATTACTCCATCATCTCCCAGAAGCATCTTTCACAATTTCAGGATGTACTAAATGGTGAACAGGGCTTTGGGGAATCAGGAGGTGAGCTTCCTGCTGCAGGATTCCTAGCCCCCTGACTTTTTTTTTGCAAACCACTATCTTTGTAAGTTTGGTCCAGTATCTGGTGCATTGAAAGCTCCAGGATGTTGATGGTGAGGGATTCAGCAATGATAGAGATTGCAGGGTTTGCCAGTATAGTGGTTATACAAATGAGCCAGTAATCTAGGAGTCTGCACTAGCAAGGTTGGGACCACGATTTCAAATCCCACCAATGGCAGAACCTGAACTAGGATTCAGCCTTTACAAAACTGATGGCAGTGGAAAAGACCGTGAAGTTGTTAATTTGTTGTAATAACTAATTGCTCTCATGCTCTTTGGCAAACGAAGCCAGTCATCCTTACCCAGGGAGCCTCACCACCCTAAAGCTAGTATGGAAATCACCAGGTTTCATGAGCTATTCTCACCACATGGTGGAGAGCACCCTGCCATTGGGAAAAAAAAATCATGATGAAGGAGGCTGTTAATTGAGGGTCTAATGCCCTCCCCAGCTGAAACGAATAAACTCAACCTGCCTGGGGATCGAACTGCTGACCTTCTTGAGTTGGGTGGCTCAGTTCTGCACGCACCAAGTACCTGAGCCAGTTCGGGTTTTGTAAGGTACTTATCCCATCCTGCCACTGATCTCTTCCTTTGAGAAGCAACGTGGAGGCTTTTCAGGGTAATTCACCCGTTATGTCGGGGCTGGTTTGATAGAATGCACATTTTTCTGAGCAGGATTGTTAAATATTACAGGGCTTGCTCAGTACTGCCACTCACTTTGTCGATGCAGCAACAGGAGACAACATAAAAGAACCCAGAATACAAGCTACAGTACCAGTCATAGCTCTTGATAGAAGTTAGGTTTGCTTGCCAGAATTCACAGCAGCTTCCTGTAGCAATGAAATACAAAAACTGCCTATATATTTCAGGTTGGAAATGTTGATTGCAGAATTTCACCAGTAACCACTGTTCACCAATGACTTCCTGTTATTTGATTCTTAATTTATAATTGTTAAGAATAGGAATGAAGAAAGATTGGACTTGCATTTGTGTAGTGCCTTTCACTTCCTCAGGACAACACCGTAAACATCTCAGTGAATTAATTCTTTTGAAGTGTGGGTATGTAATAAGCTCGGCAGCCAATTTGCACACAGGAAATGCCCATAAACATGAGTGAGATGAGTCATGTAACTCTCTGCTTTGAGATAGTAGGAACTACCGATGCTGGAGTCTGAGATAACAAGGTGTGGAGCTGGAGGAACACTGCAGGCCAAGCAGCATCAGAGGAGCAGGAAAGCTAATGTTTCAGGTCTGGACCCTTCTTCGGAAATGGGAGAGGGGAAGGGGGCTCTGAAATAAATAGCCGGGGGGTGGGGGGGGTTGCGATGACACAAGGTGGATAGAGGAGCAGATAGGTGGAGAGAAGATGGACAAGTCAAGGAGGCGGGGATGAAGCCAGTAAAGGTGAGTGTAGGTAGGAAGTGGGGATGGGGGTAGGTCAGTGAGGAGGCTTTGGCATTGTCTGTTGAATTGTAATCATTGGTCAGAACGGCCAAGAAGATTTCCCCTCCTTTTTAAATGTGGCCCTGCTCTGAGCAGGCAGGTAGGACCTCAGATAAACAACAGCATCTCAGGCCAGAGCAATGCTTCCAACAGTGCAGTGTCTGTCACCTCAGATAACTTGCTCAAGTTGCACAATGGAAATGATAAGCTGTTGCCTCAGAAACAGATTGTGTACGCTGCAAAGCTGGAGGGGAGCATGAACCATTCAGTGGCCAGAAGCTCTAACCCTTTCATTCTCTCAGCATCTTGAGGCCTCCAGCTTCCCTTCAAAGTATGTTCTTGTGGATTCTGCAATTCATTATAATCTCAAGGCCTGTAGCCTCCCACTTTCCCCTGATAATCAATCTTCCTTCCACTTGGAGCCAATTGTTGATTCAACTTGAAGGCTGGGACACGGTGACACTGCTTGGCAGCTTGTTGTGTCTGGGCAGAAGTGTAGGAACATCTGTGGGCTTAGCAGATGACCTCTGCGTTTTTTGAGTAGTCATTTGTCCGATTCTGGACCGGACACTCCCAATCTTTTGTTTCTCGAGCTGGCTACAGAGAAATCTCCTCAATGTGAACCGCATTCCTGGATTGGGATTTAAAACAGAAGGTCGTTTCTTCTTGGTCTTTTTAACGCTTCACTGTCTTCTGCTGTGGAGGCGATATTTATTTCTCGTGAACAATTATGCAAGTTGCATCAATCACCTGAATTAAAAATAAACGACTCAATCCACATCTCTACATCCCCAGCCCTCAGATCGTTTCTGAAACTGGCAAAATGCCTTTCCCGTAGCATTTCGAAAGGGTATTTCTTGACTAGACGTTGCCCAACTTCGAGGGCTGAGGTATACATGTGAGAGAAATTTGTTGAATTTGATGACCTGCTGTGTGCCTGCTCTAATTCCAGGAATTACTCAAAATCTCAGTCTGAATGGAGCCCAGAACAAGGAGCTGTGGATAAACAGCTATTCCCATAATGTTAAAAACACATAGTGAATTTCCATCTGGCCATGCCATTTAAGTCTGAAGCAATGTTTTTAATTAGAGTGTTTCTGTAAAGCACAACATCTTCATTTGGATAGAATGTGGTTAACAGGTCGAGGAAAATGTGCTTATTGTTCCAATGTTATCTGCCATCTCCCTCCCTCTCAGCATCCACATTTTCTCAGAGCCCTGAGTTCATGTTCGCAGTGTGCTGCGGTGCTGCAGTGTCCTCAGGTTTACCTTGAGTACAGTAAGGACAACTGTGAAGTCTAAAATTGCTCAAGAGGAGGGAAACAGAAGCCGGATTTCCCATTTCTAATTGTTAACCCTGCAGACACTCGTATGAAAATAGAATCACTGTCCAATACTTGTAGAATTATATACAATTCAGCATGAGGCCATTATTCCCATCCTGTTCCTGCAGGCTCTTTGCTGGAGTAAACAGAACCAAACTCTATTTCTTGGATGCTGTCGGAGGGATTTTTCTAATTTCTGCTGTGTCTCTTTTCATCCCCTTCCCAAGTGATTAACTGATCCACCAATTGTTTAATAATCGATTGTTAAGACCTGCCAAAATTTGAACTTATCATGTTCACTCTTGAAATGTTTATTCCAAAAGGAATGCAACAATCAAAAACAGTTAGGGAGTGTGGACTATGTTGTTGAAAACTGAAAGATGTTTTTCCATCTAAAAATGTCATTAGAAAATGATTTTAATGTATGGTTTTAATTCCTATGGATGTAATGTTCTTAGCCAAATGATCAATGGAATATTCATTAATCACATAAAAACAATTGCTTGTCATGTTTTGCTAACTCTAGTAGTTAATAAATCCCTGACTAATCTGCATGTGCTGAAGTTCGGAAGTTAGATGTTTGCAACTTATTTGAAAAATTCGCAGGATGCAGACTGGACCTGCATTTATTGCCCATCCCTAATTGCCCATTGATCTGAGCGGTTTGCTAAGGCCATTTCAGTAGGTACTTAAGAGTCCACCACATTGCTGTCGATCTGGAGTCACGTGTAGTCCAGACCAGGTAAGGACGACAGATTGCCTTCCCTAAAGGACATTAGTCACCATAGAATCATAGAATCCCAACAGCGTGGAAACAGGCCATCCGGCCCATCAAGTCTACACTGACTGTCCAAACAGCATCCCACCCAGACCCACCCCTCTACCCTATCCCTGTAACCCTGCATTTCCCATGGCTAAGCCACCTAGCCTGCACATCCTGGGACACTACAGGCAGTTTACCGTTGACAATCCACTTAACGTACACAGCTTTGGACTGGTGAACTATGTGGATTTGTACAACAATGGTTGCTATTCTGTAGCTCTTAATTCCACATTTTTTGTTAAATATTGAATTCACATTTCACCGCCTGCTGTAGCAGGATTTCAGCTGATGGTCCCTGAGCCTGAGACTCTAGATTATTAGTCCGGTGAGATTACCAGTTTATGAAAAGTGAGGGATGTTTTCAGAGATTTTAAAATGTTCATTTTTGCTTTCAAAGCCCTCTGAGGCTTCAGCTGCCCCTATGTATATAACCTGCATCAGCCTGGCACCCTCTGATGTCTCTGCACTCCTCCAATTCTGGCTTCTTCTGCATCTCTGATTTAAATCTTGACACAGTTGGTAGGTCAAGGTCTGAATTGTCTCCCTAAATCTTCCTCCTCCTTCAGAGCATACTTCAAAGCCCATCTCCTTGAACAAGCGTCAGGTTGCCTGCCCTGATATTTCCATGTGGTACTCTGTCTCAGATTTTGTTCAGTAACACTCTTGTGAAGTGCCCTGGAATATTTTACTACTATTAAAGATGCTCAATAAATGTAAGTTGTTGATGGGTCATCATCCATGCACTGGCTTAAAGATAGAATTGCAGATTCATGATAACAATAAGAATTAAGGTTCAGGATTCCGTATGGGAATTGTTACTGATCTGTAGGAAGAGTGGCAGGCAAGTTAATAATGTTGTACACTCAGCACACTCAGTCACAAGCACAGAGAATAACAGATGTGGAGACAGTTTCAGTTTGAGACTACAGTCTAGTTTAGAATATGCGTACTGTTTTGGGCCCTGAACCACAGAATGTGTGAAACCCAAACATATGAACAAGAAAGGACAGTAGGCCATTCGGCCCTTTGAGCCCACTCCAACATTCAACAAGATCATGACTGATATGAGTTTAACCTCAACTCTACATTCCTGTTTACCCCCTATAATCTTTCATCGCCTTTGTAACCAAGAATCTATCTACCATCAAAAATTACAGACTCTGCATCCGCTGCCTTTTGAGGAAGGGAATTCCAAAGCTTCACAGCCCTCTAATGAGGAAAATGCTTCTTCGTCTGTCATAAATAGGTGATCCTTTGCTTTTAAACTTGTTCCACGTTCTCCCACAAGAGGAAACATCCTTTCCACATCCTCCTGGTTGACTCCCCTCAGGATCTTCCATGTTTCAATTAAGTCAGCTCTGACGCTTCTAATCTCCAGAGGATACAGGCTGAGCCTGTCTAGCCATATTGATTGATTTTATTGTCATGTGTACCGAAGTACAGTGAAAAGCTTTATTTACTAGCAGTGCAGGCACATCATCGTAAGCAAGGACATCCAGATCATAGGGTGAAAAAGAACTAGACAGAGGCATACAGGTTACATTGCACAAGGCGTGTGCTAGGATGAGCAACATTAGCAAGATCAGCATTATTTGAAGTTAGAGAGTCCATTCATCAGTCTAATAATGGCCGGGATGAAGTTGTTCTTGAACCTGTTGGTGCGTATGTTCAAGCTTCTGTGTCTTTTGCCTGACGGAAGAGGTTGTAGGAGATCATTATCAGGGTGCATTGGGTCTTTGATGATGTTGGCAGCCTTTCTGCAGCAATGAGGTGTGTAAATGGAGTCCATGGATAGAAGGTTGGCTTCTGTGATGGTCTGGGCTGTGCACACCACCTTCTGTAGTTTCTAACAGTCCTGGGCAGAGCAGTTGCCATACCAGGGCGTTATGCACCCAGACAGTATCCTTTCAATGGTGTATCTGTAGAAGTTGGTGAGGGACCTTATGAACTTGCCAAATTTCCTGAGCTGCCTGAGGAAGAAGAGGCGTTGCTGTGCTTTCTTGACCGTCACATCTACGTGGGAAGTCCAGGACAGATTGTCGGTTATCATCACTCCTAGGAACTTGATAGTCTCCATGCTCTCTACCACTGCTCCGCTGATGTAGATGGGGGCGTGATTTCCTCCTTTCTCTCAGAAATCAATGATCAGTTCTTTAGTTTTAACGACATTGAGAGAGAGGTTGTTATCATTGCACCACATCACCAAGCCCTCTAGCTCCTTTCTGACACATCGTTGTTTGATATCGGTCCTACCACAGTGGTGTTGTCAGAAAACTTGTAGATGCTGTTTGTACAGAATTTGGCAACACTATCGTGGGTGTACAGGGAGTACAGTAGGGGCTGGGGACGCATCGTTGGGGTGCTCCAGTGTTGCATGTTATTGTGGAGGAGGTGCAGTTACCAATCCTCACTGATTGTGGGCTGTGGGTCGGAAAGCTGGGGGTCCAGTTGCAGAGGTCTCAGTTTTGCGATCAGTCTGGAGGGCATAATAGTGTTGAAGGTATTCGAGGTATTAAGGACAGTGACTACTTCTATAGACAGTATTCGAGATACAATCTTACCAATGCCTTGTATTTCTGAAGCATAACCGCCCCACTCTTGCATTCAGTTTTCCTCACAATAAAACATAACGTGCTATGAACTTTCCTGATTACCTGCTCCACCTGCATACTAACCTTTTGTGAATCCTGCACTAGGACACCACCCCTCTGCGTTATCTGTAACCATTAGCCATTTAAATAATATGCTTCTTTAATCCTTCTACTGAAATGGACAATTTCATATTTTCACACATTTACTCCATTTATAGATCTTTGCCTGCTCATTTGACCTATTTATATCCCTTTATTGGCTCCTTATATCCTCTTCATAACTCACTTTCCTATCTATCTTTGTGCCCTACCAAATTTAGCTACCACACCTTCCATCTGTTCATCCAAATGCTTTATATAAACTGGAAAGAATTGAGGTCCCCACACTGACACCTGTGGCATGCTCCTTGCAACATCCTGCAAAATTAAAAAAGTTCATTTATTCCTACTCTGTGTTTTCAGTTAACCAGCCAATCTTCTCCTCATGCTAACACTTCGCTTGCTACACTGTGAGCTTTTATTTTCTACAAGATCCTTTGATGTGTCACCTTACCAAATGCCTTCTGGAAATCTAAGCACAATACATCACTGACCATAGATCTCTGGGCAGATGGGGTAGAATGTCCCATGAGGTCATGGGAGCAGAAGTTGTAGATTTGCTTCCTTTTCTCTGTGTCCTGTTGCCACCCTGTCTCGTCTGGAACCAAAGTGTGAAGCATCGATGGGTAGATTGTCACCAATTCGAACATATTTAAAAATAGCTCCTCCCAGCCATTCATGTCAATGATACTGTGCTTCTGAGTGTCTTTGTAGTATTTTCTTTGACCTCCCCTGGAACACTGGCCAATTGATAACTGAGAGAACAGGACCTGGTGTGCGGTATCCACTGTCCTGCCATCTGGACTCAGTGCCCAGTCTGTCATCGTTAGTTTTTGCACTAGATTTGGCCAGCACACTGGTAGAGCTTGCTTCAAGAAAGATGCTGCTATTTGTCTGGATTCTTCCACTAGTGAATGGTTGGTCTGTGACTGAACACCATTCCTTTGCCCCATGACTCTATAATATCGTTCGTTAGCAAGAATCTTTCAAACCCAGACTTCACAATTGAGTCAGGATCAGTTTAAGTTGTTGGAAGGGAGTTTCAAATTCCCCGCTTCCCTTTGAGCATTGAATTGTTTCCTAATTTCACTCCTGAAAGGTTTGGTTCCAATTGTTTGGACCGTGCCCCTTAGACCTGGGCTCTCTAACCAGCCGTAATAATTTCTCCCTGTCCACTGTATCTTGTTGCCTTGTTATCTTGAAAATTTTGATCAAATCATCCCGAAGGGAATGTGACCCTAGCGTGAGTAATCTCTTGACCTAATTTAACTGCAGGCATCTAAGGATTAATCCCCATTTTAAGAGTGGGAGCTTGCAGCATTTACTGGGCATCATGGCAGGATATGGCTGGGTAAAAAAAACAAAAACAAAGTTGCTGGAAAAGCTCAGCAGGTCTGGCAGCATCTGTGAAGGAGAAAACAGAGTTAACGTTTCGGGTCCGGTGACCCTTCCCCCTCCACCCTTATGGCTGGGTAAAAGTGTGCAGGAATGAAACATAGATAGTAGGAACTGCAGATGCTGGAGAATCTGAGATAACAAGGTGTAGAGCTGGATGAACACAGCAGGCCAAGCAGCATCAGAGGAGCAGGAAAGCTGACGTTTTGGGCCTAGACCCTTC
>NC_063346.1:14075993-14076855 GCF_021869965.1 Rhincodon typus
CTAATGTGCTTGTTTCTGACGTACCCAAATAACAAATGAATCTAGTGCATTCTGCAAAAAAAAATTCATAAATGTCTATTTGGTTGCTGCAGTGGAGATCTGCTGTAAATTCCACTTCCACATCCTGGTTGTACAACTGCGTGGTTTAGCAAAGGTCACATGACACCAGGTTACAATCCAACAAGTTTATTTGAAAATGCAAGCTTTTGGAGCTCAGCTCCTGCTGAGTTCTCATCCTCAAACCGGAATTTAGTGCCAGACTGTTCGACTATAGAGACGTCATAGTTGAGGCCCGTGTTGGGCTCCCCCACACACACTCTTCAGTAGCAGGCTGTGCGGAATAAATAGCTGGAGTGAGAGCCCTGGCTGTAGGAGGTTCACTGGACTTGAAAAGTTAACGTTGTTTCTCTCCCTACAGGAGCTTGCCAGATCTGCTGAGTTTCTCCAGCGTTTTGTGTTTCCGGTTTCCCACATTCACAGAATTTCACCTATATCCTGGCTAATGTTTCCCTCTCTTTGTCCCACGGTAAGGACTGGGGTGGAGGAGTTGCAGAGTGGGTAGGGAAGCAGGATCGAAGTTTCCAGCCCAGCCGAGAAAATGGACTAGAAAAGAAATAAGTAAGTTGCTGTCTTTCAGATCTGAAGATGCAAGGGAGGAGACTCGGACAGCTGTGCTGGTGGCTGAGCCTCTTCAAAAACCTTCTGAGAGCTTTTTAGAGGAGGCTGAAATCTGAGATACTCTTTATCAAAGCTCCTCCTGTTTCTTTGCTGTCTGTGAAACTCCTGCTCCCTCTAACACTGATACAGACATTACACCCACCCTGAGGCTCCCTCTAACACAGATACAGACATTACCCCCACC
>NC_063346.1:14076865-14112736 GCF_021869965.1 Rhincodon typus
CCCACCCTGAGGCTCCCTCTAACACAGATACAGACATTACCCCCACCCTGAGGCTCCCTCTAACACAGATACAAACATTACCCCCACCCTGAGGCTCCCTCTAACACTGATACAGACATTACCCCTCTAACACAGATACAAATATTACCCCCATCCTGAGGCTCTCTCTAACACTGATACAGACATTACCCCCACCCTGATGATCCTGCAGACACAAACATTATGCTAAATAAAAACTGGAAAAACTGCAGATACTGTAAATCAGAAACAAAAATAGAGTTTGTTGGAAAAGCTCAGCAGGTCTGGCAGCATCTGTGAAGAAAAAGATCAGAGTTAACGTTTCGTGTTCGGTGACCCTTCCTCAGAACGGTTCTAACCCAAAACGTTAAATGATTTCTCTGCTCATATGCTGCCAGACCTGCTGAGCTTTTCCAGCAACTTCTGTTTTTGTTACAAACATTATGCCACCAGCTGCAACTGATTGACCCGTTTCTGTTTCGATATCAATTATTGACTCACTTGTTGGCAAAACTCAATTCTGACAAGTGGTCTTTGTCTTCCCAACCAGCACGGTGGCTCAGTGGTCAGCACTGTTGCCTCACATAGCCAGGGACCTGGGTTCGATTCCAGCCTCGGGTGACTGTCTGTGCGGAGTTTGCACATTCTCCCTGTGCCCCGGTTTCCTCCCACAGTAAAAAGATGTGCAGGTTAGTTGGATTGGCCATGGGAAATTGTCCCATAGTATCCAGGGATGTGTAGGCTAGGTTGATTAGCCATGAGAAATGCAGGGTTCCAGGGATGGGATAGGGTGGTGGGTCTAGGTGGGATGCTGTTTGGACTCAATGGGTCAAAATGGCCTTCTTCCACACACTAGGGGTTTATATGATTCTAACTACATCTGAACTACTACAACTACATTTGAATTGATGTCAATTGGGTTATGAATGGGTTCTATAAGTTGATTTGTACACAAGTTGGAACACAATATACTGTGATATAAAATAGGTGTTTGTAAGTACAGGAAATGTTCATATCTGATCTTTTAAATTGATATTAATACACCCGTGTATAAGATTGAATAAATAAGACATTTGTAAATCGAGGACCGCCTGTATTTCTACTTTCATCCCGACAGTGTTCGACTACTTTCCTTGTGGCTGTCTCTCATGCATCGAACCTAAACCACAAGATCAGTCATGAAGGCACCACAACTCCTCCTCATTGTGCTCATACCAGTGCCAGTGTTCTTTGTGTCAGGACCCTGCTGGCAAGAGTGCCCTGGTCATCAAGACCCCACTGTTCCACAAGCTGTCACAAATGTAAAATGACCAATTTGGTCACTAAGATGGTTAATTTGCCTGGCTTTGTTGGCTAGGATTAAGAAACTCTCACCAGATTCAATCAATAAATAGGGGAAAAAAACTTATTTGTTATAAACAAACTTATTCAACAAGTCGCAAAATGGTTTATTAACTGCTACAATGTACACTTGAGCTATATCCCCTTCAAACCCAACCCCCCACACACACATACACACATACTCACTCATTCACAGACAGAACAGATGAGACTGACAGCTCTGCATAAATATCATGAATGAACAACATAGACAGAAAGGAACACATTGTGTGCATGAAGAGTGCACCCCACAAGGCTGGAATGGCGTGACATCCTCAACCCTCTTCTCCTTTTTTGGTGAAATTATCACATTTCTGTTGACCATCAAATGATAAACAGTCCTTGATCTGGTAGCTGGTCATCTGGAATTAGCTCTGTGCTTGTATTAGAAGTTCGTGTTTTTAGAGTCTTTAAGTGTTTATTTTTAATCACTTATAGAGGGTGAGAAATAGAGAGACATGCCTTTCCTTGAAGGCTTTCTGGAGGTCTGTGACAAGCTGCAAGTTAAAATGAAATCAAAAACTGTTGCTAGGCAGCTTTTCAACCAAAAGACACTTGGTGTCAGTTCTGAGGAAGGGTCACTGGACCCGAAAGGTTAACTCTGTTTTTTCCTTCACAGATGCTGCCAGACCTGCTGAGCTTTTCCAGCAATTTTGTTTTTGTTCCTGATTTACAGCGTCCACAGTTCTTTCGGTTTTTACTAAGTGCCGGCTTGCCTTGTCTTACAAAACTATCAAATTCAATGTCTGCAGAAATTACATGACCTTGTGTAACTGATAAATGACCACCACATTGTTCCATATTCACCTTCAGATTGCAAAAACAACAGCCAGTACATTCTCTGCAACATAGCAGCGTCCCAGTTCCATTTCCCCAGTTTATATTCTGAAACATATATGTCATCTTTACACTTATAAGACGACTTCACTGTACTTGATCTGTTTGTTACAGTACCTTTAAGATTCCGCGAGTGTATCTTCAAGAGTGCTCTGCTTGTATCCCAGTCTGTTATCCCCCTGTCCAGCACCCACCTTTTAAATGAGAGTCACAGGATAACAATCAACCAGGAGCCCTAGTCGTCTCTCTGCAACCCTCCATCTCCTCTCTAGGCTCAAATGAAGAATTCTTACCACTGTCTCAGGTGAAACCAGGAAAGACTGGGATTTGAGACAGTCTGTAGGCTTTCGGATTGAAGTAAGTTGGTGGTACTTGAATTCTGAAGCCAGTAGCTTCAAAAGCAGTTCCAGGCCTGGCAGATGTAATCGACAGCAGTGAGGATACTGCAAACATTGTCATACAGCACTGCCATCTTTCAAATGGTGTCTCACTTTAACCCTTATCCATCTATTCAGGTGAATGTGCAGGACCCCATTGGCAGCGTGCAAAGAGCCGGGAGGTATTCCTGGTATTCCAGCCAAACGGAGAGGCTGGTAAAATGTGTCTTTGTGATTTGCGGGTTCTTGCTCTGTGTTGATTGCCTTCTTGGCAACAGTGAATACACTTTATTGAATTACTTATAATCAGCTGTGAAGTATTTGGGACATCCTAGGGAGCTGAAGGGCACCATATAAATTAAAGATCCTTCTTTGTCTTTGTCAAGCCTGTATTTGCAAGGCCATTGTTGGAATTATCATTAAAAAAAATAACAAACTTGGCTTTTGTAGTGTGTTTTTACTAAATTAGACATGTATTCAATTATTTCACAATTCCTGCCTTTAAAACCTTGGCCTACGCTGCAGATATGTGTTATTTTTGTGTCACAGGATTCTGCTTTTTTTTAACAAGTCAGTTGCTCTCGGATCAAACTCCCTCTCCACTGCCATGCGTGCCAGTCCACAGAGTGTTGGCGAAAAGTAGTTAGGGCTTCTGTTCTCCTTTGTTTGTGCTGTTCTGCTGCCAGCCATGAGCTGGTTTAGTACCAACTGTGGCTCAATGGGTAGTGTTCTCACTCCTGATTCAGAAGGTTCTTGGTTCGAGTCCCACTCCAGTTCAGTAGTGCCAGGGGGGTGCTGCTTTTTACATGAGACATTAAATTGAGGCCCTTCTGCACCTCTTGGGAAAATTGTGGGAGATCCCATGGCACCATTTGGAAGGGGAGGTGAATTTTACCAAGCAAAACTTTAACCCTTGACCAACATCACCAAAATAGTGACAGAGAATACAGGAGAAGCCAGAGGTTCAGGCAGTGTCTGTGGCGAAAGACACAGAGTTAACGTTTCAAGTCCAATATGATTCTTCAGTTCGTAAGAAGAGTCATTTTGGACTTGAAGCATTACCCCTGTTTATCTCTCTATAAAAATGATACCAGACCTGCTGAGTTTCTCAAGCACTTTTTTTTCAATCGAAAGCACCCACAGTACTTTGCTTTCAGTCACTGTTATAGAACATCTGGCCATTTACCAGTTTGTGGGATGTTACTGTGCTCATTCTGGCTGTCACCTCTGCTACATTGCAACAGCGACTGCTTTGAGCAGCATAGATATCTCAGATAGTTGGACATGGTTACAGAGATGGGAAGACGTTTTGAAATTGTGGATGAGAATTTTAAAATTGAGGCACTTCCAGAATGGCAGCCACTGTTAGCCAGCCTTCAAGAGGGGGCACTACTTTCGAGCAATATCCAAAAAAGAAATTGTATAAATGGAGAACAACAGGTTGACAGTAGTTCCAGGTTTGTTAAGTGCTCTGTTAGCATTTGAGTAACAAAGACTGGGAAGATTTCTACTTTCAGTGTCTAATCTGTCCTAAGTTAATGGAATCTGAAATAACGTCACTGGAGTAGCAATCCACTAGCTCAGGCTAATGCTATGGGTTTGCATGTTCAAATCCCACCATGGTAGTTGGTAGAATTTAAATTCAGTTACTAAATCCAGAATATAAAGCTAGTTGCAGTAAAGATGACCATCGAACCCTCATTTATTGTTGTAAAAGTGCATCTAGTTCTCAAAGGCCTTTTAGGGAAGGAAGGATGGAAGGAAATTTGAAATCCTTACCCAGTCTCGTCTACAGGCAACTCCAGATCCACAGTCTTATGGTTGATTTTGAACTGTTCTCTGAAATGACCTAGCAAGTCTCTAGGTTCAGGAGTAGTTAGGGACTGGCAACAAGTGCAGGTCTGATTTCTATCTGAAATGTAGAAAATTGCCCAGGTGTATTGTATCTACAAAAAGCAGGATAAATCCAACCCAGTCAATTACTGCCCCATTAGTCTACTCTCAGTCATTAGCAAAGTGACAGAAGGTGTCGTCAACAGTGCTCGTCAGAGGTCAGTCATCTCACTGTAAGAGTTCCTCAGGCAGTGTCCTAGGCCTAACCATCTTTAGCTGCTTCATCAATGACTATTGCTCCACCATAACGTCAAGTGGGGATGCTCGCTGATGATTGCACACTGTTCAGCACCGTTCACAATCCCTCCGATACTGAAGCATTCAATGTTCAAATGCAGCAAGACTTGGACAACATTAAGGCTTGGCTGATAAGTGGCAAGTAACTTTCACACAACACAAGTGCCAGGCAATGATCATCTCTAACAAAAGAAATGCCATCTATTGCTGCTCGATGTTCCATGGCATTTCTATTGCTGAATTCCCCACCATTCACATCCTGGGTTAGCACGGACCAGAAACTAAGCTAGAAACAGCCGCATAAATATTCTGGCTACAAATGTAAATCCAAATCTGGAAGTTCTGTGGCAAGTAACTCACCTCCTGACTCCTGTTCAGCCTCTACAAGGAGCAAGTCAAGAGTGTGATGGAATACCTTCCGCTTGCCTGGTGAATGCAGCTCCAGTAACACTCAAGGCATTTGGCACCATCCATTACAAAGCAGTCTGAGGTTGTAGACTTGCTCGCCAAGCCTGTGTGTTTGAATGCAGATGTTTCGTCACTCTGCTAGGTAACATCGTCAGCGTGCCTCTGGTGAAGCGTTGGTGTTCTGTCCCACTTGTTATTTATATGCCTCCCTTTGCTGAGGTGGTTGGTATCACATCCAGTTCTGTTTCTCAGTGGTTTGTATATCGGGTCCAGTTCAATGTATTTGTTGATGGAATTCCTGTTGGAATGTCAGGCCTCCATAAATTCCCTGGCTTGTCTCTGTTTGACTCGTGCTATTATGGATGTGTTGTCCCAGTCAAATTTGTGTCCTTCTTTGTCCGTGCATATTGAGACTATAAGGAGCACTTATACGGAGTTTTTAAAAGGAGTAGATACCCAAAAGGCGTAATTCGCTGTTACCTCTACGACAGACCACAGCAAGAGGACACAACACGGCCAGACACACTCGTCACTCTACCGTACATCAGGGACATATCAGAGATGACCACAAGACTACTCAGACCCCTAGGTGTCAGGGTCGTCCACAAACCAACAACCACCCTGCGACAGCTACTGATGAACTTAAAGGATCCCATACTCACAACCAATAAAACTAATGTAATATACAAAATACCATGTAAGGACTGTGAGAAACACTACATGAGCCAAACTGGAAGAAAACTGACAATACAGATACACAAACACCAACTAGCCACCAAGAGACATGACCAATTCTCACCAGTCTCGGTACACACGGACAAAGAAGGACACGAATTTGACTGGGACAACACCTACATAATAGCATAACCCAAACAGAGACATACCAGGGAATTCCTGGAGGCTTGGCATTCAAACCAGAACTCCATCAACAAACACATTGAACTGGACCTGATATACAAACCACTGAAAATCAGAGCCGGAAGTGATACCAACCACCCCAGCAAACCGAGGCATATAAATAACAAGCAGGACAGAACACCAACGCTTCACCGGAGGTGCACTGATGATGTTACCTAGCAGGGTGACAAAACATCTGCCTTCAAACACACTGGCTCAGTGAACAAGTCTAAACATGATCCACAATCTGAGCTACAAATCTTCTCAAAAACTTTGAACAAAGCAGCCTACTTAATTGGCACCTTATCCCACACCTTCAACGTTCACTTCCTCTGCCACCAACGCACTTTGGCAGCAGTGTGTACTATCTACAAGATACACTGGAATAATTCACAAGGATCCTTTGGCCAAAATCCTGGAATTTCCTCCCAAAGCACTATGGGGGTAGCTACATCATATGGACTGCAACAGTTCAAGAAGGTTGCTCACTACCAACTTCTCAAGGGCAAGGAAGGATGGACAGTAAATGCTGGTCTAGCCTTTGATGCCCACATTCCATGAATGAAAAACAATAAAATAAATAGTAATAGGCTCTCGCAGTTTTGGTTTTATCCATACAGGGTCATAAAAAGTTTTTAAAAATCATCCAGTGGCCCCCTTCTTGTAAATATACATGGGGCAATATCTGATCATGACCTTCTCTGACTGGCTCACACATGAGGAGAGACAGCAGACAGACTTACCAGGATGTTGTCCATACTCAAGGACCCTTATCCAGCAGGAGGAAATGTGAAACGTGGAAATGGAAGTGGGTTGGTGGAGTGGATAGTAACAATTCCACTGTCAGAGGGACTGGGAACCAAGGATGCAGATTTTAAGTAATTATGTAGAGTCATTCCGATATGAAAAGATGGTGGAAGCTAACTCTCAAAAAGGAATTGTAGATACACAAAAAATGACATAATTTGCTTGGTTATGGTGAAGGAGTGGGGCTAATTTCATAGCACCTTTGATGAACTGATTGTGGAATGACTGTTTTTAATTTCATTCAGATTTAGATTTCGGTTTTATTGTCGCATTTACTCAAGTATGAGGGACAAGAGGACAGTGAAAAGTGTACAATGTAGCCTCACATGGCATCATCTTAAATACAAAGTACATAGGTACAAAATCCTCAGTTACAGAAATAGAAAAGTAAAGAGATAAGGTAAAATATTCAGTACTACAGTCATCTTAGCCTAAAAGGAGAAAAATAAAGAAACAAAGTCAAAATGTCAAACATTATAGTCCTTTCTTAAGCCATGGGCCTGCAGGTGCTCCAAGCTGGGATTTCTCTCCTCCGTGCTGGTCATGCTTTCACCCACACTGGGTTAAGATCCGCCTGGGCACACCAGACTTCACTGCCACTTGTAAAGCTTTTCTTTTTTTTAATTCATTAACGGGATGAGGGCATTGCTGGCTAGGCAGCATTTATTGCCCATCCCAAGTTGCCCAGCGTCATTGCTGTGGGTCTGGAGTCACATGTAGGCCAGACCAAATAAGGATGGCAGTGTCCTCCCCTAAAGGACATTAGTGAACCAGATGGACTTTTCCCAACAGTCAGCAATGGATTCATGGTCGCCATTAGATTCTTAATTCCAGATTTTTTTTTAATTGAATTCAAATTCCACTATCTGCCATGGTGGGATTTGAACCCGGGTCCCCAGAACATTATCTGGGTCTCTGGATTAAGAGTCCAGCGATAATATTGGTAGGCCATCGCCTACCCAGCTTCAGCCCTGACCGCTGCATTGTGGCCAACCACCACTGCCTCTGCTCGCTGCCTTGCCATTGCCACCATCGGGCTTGCACTGGGCCCCAGCTGCCTTCTTTTGTAACCTGGCATTATTGGAGTGAGAAATATCTGATCCCTATTTACTCGGTCTAATTCCGACTAGGTGATGTTTGCCAGAGCATATTTTATAAAACGGTCCTCTTCAGATAAACACGTGCCAAGTGTATCCGAGCATGGAATTCCAGGCTGGTGAATCATTTCCCATTTCCACTCTTTGTTTGGAATTTCTTATAACAACACTTTCACACATTTGGCAACCTTGGCTTTGTGGATGGGTCCCAAGTGAGTGCAGCAGAGGGGCACCTATTATGGAGGGCCTGTGGAACTGAGATGGCCTGTCCCCAGTCCGAGACCGTGTCTTCGGAAAGCACTGCCTGCTCAGTGGGAAATAGTATCCAAGGCACACTCCAGTACCAAACCTCAGCCAGCTAGCATTCAGACTGTAGAAGACTTGTCAAACACAGGAAAGACTAATTTTGTTACCATGTACATCATTTCCTACTGTTCTTCTTGGAGGCCAATCACAAATGCCAACTATCCCCCATCTCCCACTTGGGGCCAATTACATTTACCATTGCCTGGGGCTAAATATGAGATTTATCTTGTATGTATAGCTCAGCTTATATCTGGATGAACACAGTGACCCATTAGGTATGTAATTTCATACTCAGTGTAAGACCATGATACCATCATAAGGTGTAGGAGCAGAATTAAGCCATTCAGCCCATTGAGCCTGCTCCACCATTCGTTTATGGCTGACATGTTTCTCAACCCCATTCTCCTGCCTTCTTCCCATAGCCCTGATCCCCTTATGAATCAAGAACCTAGCTATCTCTGTCTAAAATATACCCAACGACATGGCCTCCACAGCCCCCTTCAGAAATGAGTACCACAGATTAACCACGCTCTGGCTGAAGAAATCCTTTCTCATCTGAATTCTAAAGCATCGTCCCTTCCCCCTGTGGCTGTACTGTTGGGTCCTAGTCTCTCCTACCAGTGGAAGCATTTTCTCCACATCCATTCTGTCCAGGCCTCTCAGTATTCTGTAAGTTTCAATCAGATACCCCCTCAATTCTAAAGTCCATCAAGTACAAACCCAGAATCCTCAACCGCTCCACATATGATAAGCCCTTCATTCCGAAATCATTCTTGTGAACCTCCTCTGGACCGTTCTTAAGGCAAGCACATCCTTCCTTAGATATGGGGCCCAAAACTGCTCACAATCTTCCAAATACAGTCTGACCAGAGCCTTTTACAGCCTCAGCATTACATCCCTGCTTTTGTATTCTAGTCTTATCAAAATAAATGCTAACATCGCTAACTGAACCTACATGTTAACCTAAAGAGAATCCTGAACTAGGACTCCTAAATCCCTTTGTGATTCAGATTTCCAAAGATTTTCCCTGTTTACAGACTAGTTTACATCTCTATTCTTCCTACCATAGTGCATAACATCACACTTTCCCACATTGTATTCGATCTGCCACTTCTTTGCCCTCACTTCTAACCTGCCCATGTCCTTCTGTAGCCTCCCCCACTCCTCAACACTACCTGTCCCTCTCCCTGGATGTTTCTGTCATCTGCAAACTTAGCAACAAAGCCCTCAATTCCTTCATCCAGAAGCCAGTACTACCTGAGTCCCGCCCCCATTTCCGACAGATCTCATTTTCACCCTTAGGGAAAAGTGGGCGGGGCATGCCTCCCGCATGAGGGAATCTTGAATTGGGATAGGAGCTGTAAGGGTCCATGGAAGTAAATGGTTGGCGGGGTGGGGTTCATAGGTTGGCAGGGGGGTCTTGAGTTGGTAAGGGAGTGGCCATGATGGAGGATGGTACTTGACAGCCACCATAGCTCTCTGACCTGACTCCTGGTGTAGGGGGCAAACTCCTTTCTATTCCCCCCCCTCCCAGTGAAGATTGTATGAATCAGCTGGGAGTACTGAGCTGGGAATTTCTCCAACCCATGCTACCAAAAGGTTACAAATATTGAAACAATAGCACAGAGAGAGGCCATTCAGCCAATTGTGTCCATACTGACTCTCTATAGAACAGTCCAATCAGTCCTTCTCCCTAGCTGCATCCCCATAGACCCTGCAAATTCATCTTCCTCAAGTGCCCATTCAGTTTATTTTGATTCGTTGCCTCTGCTTCCATCATCCACATAGACAAAGTGCCCCAGGTTGTTATCACTCACTGTATAAACATTCCAACCCTGCAACTCTCACCCAGATCTGTCTTTCTTGGTTCATCAGCTTTCCTCTATCTGCCTCATCTAAATCTGTTATAGTCGTGTACACCATTATCAGTATCCTTTGCTTTAAGTAAATTCAAATAATCCTGGAAAAACTCCCCTGTACCTTCTTGAGGTCCCTCCCATCTCCCTGAAAGTCTAGTGACCCATGGGAACTACAGAGCAGCAAAACCAAAAGGAAGGGGAAAAAATGTTACGGATAAATTTGTGAGTCAGTTGTGCATTTGAAAATGTGGTTGGGTGGCTAATTCTGGCAGTGAAACCTCACTGGACCGCCAGTTAGGAGCTCAGTCTCTGACTCACACTGGTAGCTCCAGAAGCTCAATGCTCGTGGCTGTGACCATCATATCTGTCTGCTCACAATGGTGGCCAACTCTGGGATCTCTGGTTTTTCTGGCAGCACAGGGGTTAGTCTGACAGGAAGGGCAGAGGCGGAGAAGGAACCCTGACTGCTTAATGTTAGCTACAATCAAAACTGACTAAAAACCCTTCAGTTTTCTGTTGCTGAAGACCTTCTGCACTAAGCACTATGCTGCACCCTATCCTGACTTGGAAATGAATCTTTCTTCCATTATTGCCATTGGGTCAAAAATCACAGAACTCCCTCTCCAACAGCATGACCTTCATCGCCAGAGCTTCGGCAGTTTTCAGAAAGCAGCCCGCCACCAGCTTCTGAAGGGGCATTTAACAATGGACAGTAACTAGCCATTAAGTGTGTAAAATGCTGATGGGTTTGGGGGGTGGTTGGGGTTGGAGTGCGCAGTATCGAAATTGCCAGAATTCTGTGGAGAGTTTTGACAATTGCCAGAATTGTTCCTATTGGGTCAGATTTCTACTGAGTCCTGTCTCCCACACACCAACCCTCCCCCCTCCCCCTCCAACCCCTAAGCTCTGTGAATGTTTGAAGTTGTTGAGATGATCTGTCGCTGACAATGCAGGAGCCTTGAGATGGTGAAGTGAGACCAGATGGTTCCAGGGTCTGAACATTGTGGCCTTCTTCAGTGGAAGACGAGTTTCTACCAGCTTAGTTCTTTTTCAAAAAATCTTTTGTTTGATGTCGGCATCACCTACAAGGCCAGCATTTACTGCCCATACATAATGGTCTTTGAGAGCGTGTCGCTCCCTCAGGCATTTCTGTTGAGAGTCACCTACATTTCTGGGTTGAGTCCAGGGGAGATGGTGACCTAGAGTGAATGTCTCCAGACTTGTAGGCTCAGAATAAAGTTCTCATGACGGTAGTTCAAATCCTAACATTGACAGTTGGTCAGTTAGTTAGTAAGACTATAAAGCTAGCATCAGTAATGGTGACCATAACATCTGTGATAGATTTTTGCAAACTATTTGTTCACAAAAGTCTGTAAAAACCCATTGCGTTCGTGAATGTCCTTTTAGGAAGGAAATCTGCCGTTCTTACCTGGTCCAGCCTACATGTGACTCCAGACCCATGGCAATGTGGTTGACCCTTCAATGCCTCTGAAATGACCCAACAACTGGTTTAAGGGCAGTTAGGTATGAGAAATGTTTGCTGGCCTTGCCTATGATGCCCATATCCCAGGAAAGGAAAGGAATGGGAAGGAAAACTTAGGGCAGACCAGGTAAGTGGGGCAAGCTTCCTTCCTGACAGTTTGTGAACTAGTTATTATTTTTTATAAGACACCGCTCATTTCATGGTCATCATTGCTAAAACCGGTTTTGAATTCTAAAATTAATTGAAATGATCAGAATTCAGTTTCCACCAGCAATGGTGGGATTTGAACTCATGCACCCAGAGCGTCAGTTTGGGACTTGGAAATTATTAGGTCCAGAAACTTAACCACCACCCCACCATCTCACCTCTGAGGAAACAGCCAGCTGTTAGTATGAGGATCACATTGTATTTATTAGAAGGGAGACCGCGATATTGTGACAGGGCCCAACAGCCCTGAACTTCTCTCCTCACTTTCTCAGTGGAACAGAATGTTTGAGTGAATCATCAGTGTCGGCTGATCTCTCAGCTCTTAGTCAGCCCTCTGGGAAATAGCAGGGAAATTCCAGGAGTTTGTAGGAATCCAATTTTCCAGGATAATGCTTAAGCAGGCAGGTTGTGAAGTGGATCTGTTAATGCTTGAATTAAATGTTGACTCAGAAGGCAAAATATACATTTGCGCTCAGTATCTGATCTAGTTTTCAAACCTTTTTATGGTTCTTGGGATAAAGGACAAACAATTCTTTCTTCCTCACCCACTACCCCACCCTCCTCCATCACTACCGTACCCCTCTTCTTTCACTCACTCAGTCCTTTGACCCTTCTCTTCAATGCAGTCACCACCCTACCTTCCTGTATCACTCTCACGCACACACACAGTTCCTACTATCTCTCCTACACTCTCTATTGCTCACTCAGAACCCACATCCCTACATCGCTCGCTCACTCCCATTCCCTCCTATATAACTCTCATTCCCATTTACACTTCTATCACTCTCTCTTTCACTCCTTGATCACTGACAAACTCCAATTCTATCCCCTATTATTCACTCACTTCCGTTTACTCTTCGATCACTTCCTCACTCCTACTCCCTCCTCTATCACTCTCGGATTCCCATAACTTTCAGCTTATTAGTTTCATGAAGGGAGCTTTGAGCAAGGAGAATAGGAGGGGAAGAGATTTCTTTTGTTCATTCACAGGCTGTGGGCGTTACTGGCCAGGCCAGCATTTATTACCCATCCCTAATTGCCCAGAGGGAGTCACATGTAGGCCAGACCAGGTAAGGATGGCAGTTTCCCCCCTAAAGGGACATTAATGAACCAGATGGGTTTTTCCTGACAATCAGCAATGGTTCCATGGTCATCGTCAGACTCCTAACTCCAGATATTCATTCAGATACCACCGTGTGCTGTGATAGGACGCAAACCCAGGTCCCCAAAACATTACTGGCTTTCCTGGATTAATAGTCTAGCAATAATACAACTAGACCGTCACCTCATCAAAATACTTAAGGGGTTAAATGTAGAATCCATTTGGTGCACTATTGCCAATTGGTTACTGCTTTTCCCTGGTGCAATGAAGCTTCAAACCTATTTGAAAGGAACGGAAACCTTTAGGGTTGCGCCAGTGTTATAAAAGTTGCTATATAAATGTATAAATTCCGTTTCTTGCCAAGCATATGGGTTATGCAGCATAAGCATATAGACTGTAGAGGGCAATCTAAGACTGCTATACAACTTCTGTCACTGCTACTCAGCACACTGACTGCTCTACAAACAGTTGAGATACATCTGAGAATTGACTTGTACAAGAAAAGTACAGGGTCTCCCCAGTTCCAGCATTCATCGACCTCAAGGGGAATGACTAGCTTCCAAGTATGTTCTTAGTTTGAATGTGGGAGTTGCTTCCTGTGTTATTAAGTGTTAGGTTGCAGCCTGAGGACTGTGACTGTCTGAGCAGTGAGTCCTGTTGTTGGATGGACTTTGATTTCATGTACCCACAATGGTTCCCACACTTTGTCCCGAGCAGTTAAAAATATATGGCTCATGATCGACCATCAATTGTATTGGGAGTAGAGTTTTGGAAAACTACTGTTATTACACAACACTAGCAAACACATGCTTGAGCTGTACCTTTGGTGACCTGGAATGAACTGAAAATAATTATTATTTCTGCTTGATTTTGATCAAATAGCTGAATTCAAAGTTCACTGCCTGTATGACACTCAACCATTAAGAGTAAGAGGTTCCAGAATTAGAACGTTTTTGCTCTGTGGTGAGCTAAGAAAGAAAGACTTGCATTTATCTGGTGACTTACACATTTCACCATGTTCCAAAGTGCTTTATTACTGCCATTGGAAACCTCAGATTGTTGTCCATGCTGTCACATCAGAAATGTTCCAGATCATTTGTGCACAGGAAAATTCCACAAACAGGAATATGGTCATGATCACCTAATCCACTTTTGTAATGTGATTGATGAGTAAATGTTGGCCACACTGCTTTTCAAAATAGGACCGCGCAATCTTATATGACCCTCTAAGACGACAGATGGGCTTAGTTTTTTGTTTGTGAATCTCATCCAAAAGGCAGCATTTCCGAAAGTGCAGCCCACCCTCAGTATTGCACTGGCAATGTCAGCCTGGGTTTTGTGTTCATGTCTCAGAAGTGCTTCTGTTCTCTCTGAGTTGGGAAGGAATCAGCCGAGGTTCATGTTTGGTTAATAACAGGTTTAGGCCCCTGCTGCTTTGCTAGCCCTGATCCCCTTAGTGTAATTCCCTTTTCAGGTTGACGTAGGAAGAATAATGACTTGGACAACATGCCTGTAGCTGATAGGCTGATGCGTCCCTAGCCCGCCACCACGTGGAAATGGACCAGGCTTCCAATCCATCCCTTCAGCGGAGAGGAATGGAGCAGAACTGGAGGCCGCACAAAATGAGCAAGTTTGGTGGGGCAAGTGGTTATGATGGAGCACTGCCTCTAGAGGGCACATAGTGATAAGGAGTTCCTCCTGTTGACTGCAGAATTGGAAAGTTTCTGTTGACACTTAATGCAGAATAAAAGGTAAAACTTGAAGCCACCAGATCACTCAAGGAGTAGCTCAGAATGTCTTTCATTATCAGCAATACAGATTGTTATGGAATATTCTAGAGGTCAGAGGGCCGGAAAGAGTTAAACAGAAAACCAGCAGGAATTAAATATTTTAAAAGTAAAGGTCAACCCGATAGATATATGTGGCATAATCAAGAGTCATAACAAACCAAGAGACTCAGAAGATATCTTGTTCAATTCTGGACCTTGTTTGTCTCTTGAACCCTGAGACATCGAGAGCAATTAGGGAAAGATTTTATGTTTATATCGTGCCTTCCCTGACCTCAGCATGTCTCAAAACATTTTACAGCCAATTAAATACTTTTTCAAGTGTAATCCCAGTTGCAGCGTTGGAATTTGACACAGTAATCACCTTCAGTGTGTGTGTGTGCTCTGTGTGTGTGTGTGTGTGTGTGTATGTATGCTGCATGTATCTCTGTGTGTTTGTGTGTGTATGTCTGTGTGTGCGTGTGCCGTGTTGTGTATATGCGTTTTGTGTGTGTACATGCGTCTACTATGTGTGCATGCACGCACCTGACAAGATGCTGATCTGCTCAGGCTCGGAGATCTATTACGATCAAATGGCAGGTCACTGCTCAGTGTCTGAGTTCACACTTGGATGGTGTCCGTAGCAACATACGAAATGGGATCAGGAATAGGAAAGAGGTCCCTTGTTCCAGCACGGCTGCCATTCAACAAGATTATGGCTAAGTTTCCATCACCTCCAATTCCTCGCCTACTCCCATCTCCCTCAATTCCCTTGTTTGAAACATCCATCAGTCTCAGCCTGGAATGTATTGGCATGGATGATTCCAAAGATTCACAACCCTCTGACTCATGTGAGTTCAGGCACATTGTTATCCCTTGACTGACATTTCTAAAAATGAGATAATCTAATAATTCTCACCATCTGGGCTCACACCTGAAAATGGCTGTGGTCCAGCAAGAGTTTGCACGTTTGAGGGAAGGGGATGAGGAATGGGAAGGGAAATCAATTAAACAGTTACTAAAGAGCTCAGTATACGCGTTCCACTATTAAACCTGAAAGCTTCTTTTTTGTCTCATATGAAATGATTAATAGGGGAATCATTCTTAGTCTGTAAACAACGTCCAGCATAAGGCTTCTCATTAAACCAGTTGGCTTTCCTGCCACAATTTTCACAGTGAGTCAAGGGGTCTCACTATAACCTAAACACAACAGAGCCTTGGACCATGCCTGTCCAGCACATTTACTAAAGCAATGTATCACATGATGAATGCAACTCAAAACCATTGTGCTCCTCACTGATCCTGTGGAGACTGGGCTCAATGGGAAATTGGGTAGCTGCTTGATCACAATAAATTCCAACTGGGTTATAGGACAATAGTGTTTTAGTGCCATCTCTTTTGAGCTATGTTATCTGTCAACATGACTGCAAGGCATGTGGGATCAGAAAATGATCACTACATCACTTGTACTATCCTCCATATGTTTTATGCTTCTTCCTTTCTTAAGTGTCTTATTTTCTGTCATGTTTACTCTAAAAGATTTCTTTCTCACCTTTATAGATTTGAAATATTACCTGACTAATTAATCCTTGTCTGTCCATGGGGTATTAAACTGACCTTTCTGGCCGAGATATATAGTTGCATGGTACTATTGCTAGACAAACAGGGCAGTGCCCCCCAGTGTTCTGGCTGAATTAACATCATTAAAAAATAGATGACAAGGCAGATGTGGGATTGAAAAACTAGGGGCCATTGATAAAAGGTAGAACTCTTCGTCTAATGGTCACTAACAAAACTGAATATGAAATTCAGGAAATGCTTCTTTACACAGAATGTGGACCTTGCTACCATGTGGAATAGTTGAGGGGAATAAAATAGACATATCTTAGGGGGAATGGATAAGTATATGAGGTGGGAAGAAATAAGAGGAAATGCAGATAGATTGAAAGATGAAGATTTGAGTTTGAGTTGATTTATTGTTATTACATGCACCTAAGTACAGTGAAAAGTTTTGTTTTGCAAGCATACAGGCAGATCATAACATACAAGGAGATACAGATCATAGGGTATTTAGACAGAGCAAGGCATAGAAGGTTACAACTGTACAAGTGGTGCACAAAAGCAAGATAAACATTAGATTAGAAATTAGAGAGGTCCATTCAGCAGTCTAATAGCAACAGGGAAGAAACTGTTCTTGAACCTGTTGGTGCGTGTGTTCAAGCTTCTGTATGAACAGAAGGGTTGGAAGAGGCTTGCATGGAACATGTACACTATACAGAATGGCCTGATTCTGTGCAGTAAATTCTGTATAGCACATTACATGATTCAATTCCCAAAATATTGTA
Source organism: Rhincodon typus (assembly GCF_021869965.1). Lineage (NCBI taxonomy): Eukaryota > Metazoa > Chordata > Chondrichthyes > Orectolobiformes > Rhincodontidae > Rhincodon > Rhincodon typus. The sequence goes on from NC_063346.1 coordinate 14,093,885, forward strand.
TTAGTGCATTACACTATTTACTGCCAGCAAGGTTTGGAGTATGCTGCTTGGAAAAGAAAGATTTGCATTTAGACTTTTCAATGATCACCAGATATCTAAAGTGCTTCACAGTCAACAGAGTACTTCTGATGTGTAGTCGCTGTTGTAGCATAGGAAGGACAGCAGCCTGTTTGCACACAGGAAGCTCCCATGGGTAGTCGTGTGATACTGATCAGATCCTCTGTTTTTGTGATGTCGGATGAGGAGTAAATATTGACCAGGCCACCTGGTTTAACTCCTGTGCTGTCCTTGAAGTGATGCCATGGGATCTTCTACATCCACTTGAGCAGGCAGATGGAGCCTCGTTTAACGTCTCATCTGAAAGACATCATCTCTGACTAGGCCACAGGGTTTCGGGAGGGAGAGTGTGCTGTGTGGCATTGGTGTTCCTTAACAGGACCCGGGGCTCGAGGGAGCTGTTGTATTTAGGTTGGGACCCAGAAGACATGGGCAAGGAGTACTATCTCAGTGCTGCACTGACAGTGCAGCATCCCTCAGCACTACTGGAGAGTCAGCCTTGAACATTTTGTGCTCAAGACCCAAAAGTAGACTTGAACCCAGAACCTCACGATTCAGAGATGCTGAGCTAACACTTTGGAATTTTCTCACTGGCTTTGAGAAACCACCAACTTTAAAAGTCAACTCTTCCATAGCTACCAATCAAAGGTTCTGAGAAAGTGATACAGCCCCTATAAATCGTAGAATATTTATTGAAGAAATTGCCTACTTAACCGAAAGAAAGGTAGCATTTTGGAACAAAACCATTCTGTGGTCGCCATGCATGACCCTTTGTTTTCCGGAGATCAATACATTGCAGATTAAGAATAAATCAGAGACCTACAGATTCCTCACATGGTAAGGACTTAATTGATGTTTAAAAAGAATGACAGCCATCTGATCTCTTTTCAGCTCACCAGGGGAGTCAAGGTTTTAAATTAATTGTGATCAGTGGGTGTGTAGAATTATGAAGCTCTCAACTCTCTGCTCATTTATTTAGACTTCCTGGGTTGCCAATGACATCTGTTTTACTAAGGGTGATGGGTAACTTGTGTCATGGATGGATTCAACATTTTCTGTCTACCTCACCCGCATTGCTTTCTGCATAATGGAATTGTATTGTGTGAAGAAAGTTTTGCCAAGTGAACATGTAGTACCTCCTTACACACAATCTCCTCGTGTCTTTGTCTTAACCAAGAAAGGAAAGATGCTTTGACAACTCATATGAGTCCAAGCAGATTTTCCCAAAGGCAGAAATTGGAAACAGCTGAGATGCTTTTGTGGCACCTAAATGAGAGAAGAGAAAGTATTAATGAATGCTTTCATTTCAGTTCATCGTCTTTTAAAACTGTAACAGCCAACTCTTGAACCATTTGTGGGAAATTCCAAAGACAGAAATTGCTGGAGAAACTCAGCAGCATCTTTCTGTGGAGAGAAAAAAAACAGAGTTAACATTTCAAGTCCAGTGACCCACCTAATCCACCTAACCTGCATATCCCTGCACACTGTGGGCAATTTAGATTTGAACTATTTTGTTTTTATTGAAGTGAAGTTCCACTTGTTTTGATTGAAGTGAAGTTCCACTTGTTTTGATGTTTTTATTTGTCTGATTGCCACTCAGTAGAGTCCAGCTTCACCCTTCCCTTTTGCAACAGCAACTTTTCTGATTCTAGGGCAGCACTTATCCCATGTGTACAATCCCTCGGCAGCACAGACTGTCCATTCAGCTTTTACTATTAACAGTTAAGGCCTAACTTGTGACAAGAGCCTTATCATGGACCAGCCAACTGCTCAATGTATGAAAAGCATCGACCACATTTGCAGCAACCATCATTGCATGACTTTAGAGTAAAAATGGTGAATAAAATGGCTCACTTGTGGCCATTTGTATGGCTTAGCCACCCGGCCTATACACAGTAGTATCCCAGCTTCAAGGATCATGTAGAATCGCAAAGCTTGACAGAAGGAGTCAATTTGCCTCAATTACTATGTGCTATATCTTTGAAAGGAATCTAATTAGTCCCACTCCTCTGGTTTTCCCTCCAAATATGACCTTTTCAAGTCTGTATCTAGTTCTTTATTGAAAATTACTGTTGAATCTGTTTTCACCATCCTTTCAGGCAGAGCATTTCAGATCTTAACAACATGCTGCATCCTCACCTCCCCCTGGTCACCGATCTTCAAGTTTATGTTTACCAGTTTTCCCATTCTCCTTGCCTGTGGAAACCATTGCACTCAATCACTCTGTGTTTGTAATTGATTTGTTTCAACCCATTCATTTTTATATATCTGGATTTGTTGATTGTAAAGTATCCTTGTATTTTGATGCAGGATTTATGGTAGATAAGGTAACAAGTGTGGAACAGCACAGTGGCTCAGTGGTTAGCACTACTACCTCACAGCACCGGGGACATTGTTTCGATTCCGTCATTGGGTGACTGTCTGTGTGGAGTTTACACATTCTTCCTCTGTTTGCCCTCTGGGTGCTCCGGTTTCCTCCCACAGTCCAAAGGTATGCAGGTTAGATGGATTGACTGTGCTAAATTGCCCACCGTGTGCAGAGAAATGCAGATTAGGTGGATTAGCCATGGGAAATGCAGAGTTGAAGGGATAGGGTAGGGGGATACGTCTGGGTGAGTCAGGTTTCCAGGCTCACAAAATTTGAATAGGACGAGCTGGTCTATGAGAAATATACACAGCAGGGACCCACCAGGGTTTACCCAAAGTTCAGGGTATGATAACCCAGAGCATTTCCTCTATATCAGCTTGGAATGACAGGCTCCTTACAGTCTAACATAAACAGACCTTTGGGACATGTGGAGCACTTGGGGAATTTTCCTTTCGAGTTGTTTTCTGCAGGCAGTTGTTTCCCTACCCTTCACATCTTTTGTTAATTGCCGAAGAGATCTAACATACTGTGCACCATTTGGTCAAACTTTGCTCTCTGTAGCACCCCTGTGGTAATTAATGACATTACAACTGCTATTCCTTCAATGGGTTCACTACACTTCTTGATACTACTGAGGCATAATGACTTGGAATGTTGACCTAACTACGCTGAACTGAGGCAGCAGTGGGAGACCTAGATCTGGTTTTAGAACCTCCAGAATGCTGGGAACATCGGTACAACTTTCTGCTCCAATTTAGTACCTAGCCACAGCTCATAGAAAGTGAGAAACCTCTGGAAAACTGAGGATTGGATCAAGTTGGGCCTGCTCCTGACATAGTCAAACCGCTGCCTACTAACACTCTCTACCTTTATGTGTGGTGAATGACCACTAGGCTGAGGTACAGATGGGCTACCGACACCTATTGTACCACTGTCAGGTCAATGCCACTGTCTTCTCGAAGCAAGGCGAAGATCAGTTTCGATGTTATTGCATTATGGAGACTTACACATGGTTAAAAGACTCCAGGGGAAATTCGGCTGCAGAGTAGTTAACATGGTTTGAGTAATCAGCCTATGTACTGAGGAGTTCTGCTGGGACCTCTGGCAAATAAAGGGAAAAAATAAACCAGACAGTTAATTGAAGTGAATGAGGTGATTATTCCTAATTGAGTAATCAATGTTGAATTAGAAAAATTGCAGACGGTTCTTAATTGTTCCACCACTTTCATCGATCCTTTGTAAGGAATCTCCAGTTGCATTTGATTAAAAAGGGTGGTGGTTGGCTTGCAGAGAGCATCTGAGTCAACACTAGTAGTCTTCAACATTTGTTAACATGATATCACAAGTACAGCGGAGAAATAGAGAACAGCAGAAATGAATAATTTAAAATTAACTATGGTAATGTGTTGCCCAGGAACTGCCACAAATCCCTTGTGTTTAGGGCTAATACACCAGTTTGATTTGACTTGAGCTCAATATTTAATTGTGACAACAGAGCAGTGTTTAATTAACAATCCAGGTTTACTTAAGAATTAGATGACAGCACACTGGACATATTTAAGCACTCGATTATTCGAAAGTGAAATCCTGCTGGGAGGGAAAAGGCAGCAAACAAAGATTTTAATTGGATTTATTGTTTTAAGGCCTTTTTTAATATGTGTAAATATCTTATTTTTGATTCAAGGCTATAATTATCTTGCATTTTACTTGCGTGTGTGTGTGTGTACATGCACACCTGTAATTAAGGTTAATAACTGTCATTAAACCTAACTCGACAGTAGGAAGATTGAGTACAAGCTTTCACAATGACTGAATGAAAGATTACTTTGAGGCCTCTCTAATCTAAAGAATCATTCAAAAAATGCATCTTAAAGACTCCATAATTGGAATGCTTAAAATCATGTTTCACACCACCAGTGTTGTGTATCAGGCAGTGACAAGGTGCAAGACAGATGAATTCCTGAAGAAAAGCTTGCATGAATCAACCATGCAGATCCCTGCTTTTTCTTGATTGCTGTCATGTGATCATTTATGACCATGTGAGCAGGCTTAAGGGGACTTTGATTTAACTTGGCACATGAAAACTGGCTGTTCGAGGTTGAGACATTGTATGGGTTTCAAGCAGGAGTTGGATATTACACTTGGATCAGCAGATGGGATCAGCAGATATTGGGGGGAAAGCAGGATGATCAATCATGATCCTAATAAATGGCGCTGAATTGAAAGGACTACTCCTGCTCCTATTTTAATATTTCCATCTCTGACAATGTAGCAACCATGGTTATTTCATGGGTGTTACTCGTCAATGATATGTTCCTGCCTGTCCAACATGAACCCACAGTATTCCTGGCTCAGAGACAAGTATTCGATCAATGGTTGCAGCTGGACACTTACCTCTCAATGGGCTGTGGGAGTTGAAATCGGTACGAGTAGAGCTTGGACACGGCTTGTCGGATGTAAAGAACGGGAGAGAGATGGTGAAAAGGGAGCGAGGGCAACACGGTGGTTCAGTGGTTAGCACTGCTGCCTCACAGCCCCTGGGACCTGGGTTCGATTCCACCCTAGGGCAACTCTATGTGGAGTTTGCACATTCTCCCCGTGTCTGCGTGGGTTTCCTCCGGGTGCTCCAGTTTCCTCCCACAGTCCAAAGATGTGCAGGCCAGGTGGATTGGCCACAGGAAACACAGGGTTACAGGGATAGGGTAGGGGGTGGGTCTGGGTGGGATGATGATTGGAGGGTCAGTGCTGACCCAGTGGGCCTCCGTCTGTGTTGTAGCGATTCTATGATAAATATGATGAGCAATTATATCAAGTATGACAGAAAAGCCAAAAAGGACATATAGACAGGGATCATGGCTGTGTAGTTTTCATCAGATTTGTTTCAATCCAATAGGCAGGTGTTATTTGGAGACAAAGACGAGCTTCAGGAGCTTGGTAAAGAAAGTGGGGGGTGGGTGAGAGATGTGAATCTAAAATGAAGTGGATGAAGGAACCTTCCCTGCAGAGAGATGATGATAACGGCAGTCTTGAGGGATGCAAGGACTGTGTCAGCATACAGAGATAGAGCAGCAATATTGGCAGAGATTGAAATGAATTTGATGGTCAGGAGTTGAGACAGCAGCAGATCGAAGGAATAGTTGATGGACTTTTGGATGGTGTTCGAATGCTGATGGTGGAGTTGGTAGTGCAGACAATGGAGAGCCTCACCATCTCCCCCTGACATCCACGGGTTATATCACCCCTGAATCATCATCATTGACATCCAGGGGGTTGTCATTGACTAGAATCTTAATTGGACCTGTCATATAAATACTGTGCCTACAATACAGGTGGGTCAGACCCTGGGAATTCTGCAGCAAGTAACATATTTTCTGACTCCCCAAAGCCTGTCCACCATCTATAAGGTACAGATCAGGAGTGTGATGGATGAGTGTAGCTCCAATAACATTTGGGAAGTTCAGAATCGTCCAGGATAAAGCAACCTGCCTGATTGGCACCCCGTTGACCATCTTGAACATTCACTCACTCCATCACTGCAGCAACACACCAAGCCTACTTAGACAGCACCTTCAGAGCCTATGACCTATTTTAGAAGGACAAGGACAGCAGAAACATGGGAACACCACCATTAGCAAGAGCCCTTCCAAATTACACACTTGTTGACTGGGAGCTATATCACTGTCACCATCCTAACCATTATCACCATTCCTTGGGTCATAATCCTGGAAATCTCTTTCTAACAGCACAGTGGGTTTACCAAGACCACAAGGACTACAGTGATTCAAGAAGACAGTTCATTACCACCTTCTGAAGGCTATTACATGGATGGGTAACAAATGTTCGTCCAAACAGCGATGCCCACATCCTCTGAAAGAGTAAAGCAAAAAGAATTGATGCGAGCTAGAGTAAGGCTGGGCACTGCAGCAGCAGCTCAGGGGTCCTGAATTTTGGAAACAAAGTAGTATTTTGTACTTCGGGTTTATCATTAGGAAGAGGGATGTGAAAGGGGTGAGGTGTGTGGCAATACTATGGCTTTAAGAAGTGTATTTTGGCCTTTTTCTAATGAAGAAAAGTTGAGACAGAAGTTCCGAGCAGTATGCTCCAACGCCAAAAATGTAAGCAGCTCGTGAGGCCTTGGGTTTTTTTGAAGTTGGAACAATAAAAGCAGCCTGAATGGGTGGAGTCACATTCCAGCAGAACCAGGATTTGTAGGTTTAGCTTTCTGTAATTGCTGGCATCTTGAAGCTGGATGTGGAAGCCCTTATTCCTCTCTGTGTTACAGCTAAAAGCTGGGGTAGTCTTCCTGCTGCTAGAATTGCATGAGACAATCTGTTTTACTGAATTTGCCTTTGCCAAGGGTGTGTTTATGGGATGTTACTATATTGGAACAGCTAATTAGTAGCATTTAATAGGTATATTACTTTGTAAAGCATTTCAAAAGAGTTACAATTAAGCCAATTCTTTTATTTTTACTTTGTCTGTATTCTAAAATTGCTTAAAATTGAGTTGTTTGACTAATCGAATTGCATCTAGAACACAATGCCTTATACTTATCTTCAAAATAGGCAAATGTTGAGGTCTAGGCTATCTTCTTGATATATTTTGAGGGAGTTTGTGTGATGCATAATTGGTGTCACCTATGCAGCTGAGTGTTAGTAGCAAGGGATAGGCAGAGTTTGTACGTCTGGGGTGTATGGCCAAGTGCGTTATTCTACACCCCAACGTAATATACCATGGGTCAGATCTTTGGATGGTCAAGGGAGGGTGAGAGGGGGCAAAGGTGAGGAGTTTGTTTGAAGGGGGAGAAAACAATTGTAAAGTTGGCTTGGTTTCCTAGTCTTTGCATAGAGTCTGCACCAGTAATCCCCTACCAGACAGAAAGACAGTAGCTCAATCACAGGAACAACATCACTTGGTTCCTCTTCCAAGTTCCACACCATCAAACCTGGATGTAGACTGGTACATAAACATCAAAAATCTTGGAATTCCCTACCCAACACTATTTCCAGGAGAAGATCCGTTGCCACCTTAAAGGGCAGCGGAATAGAAATGACAGACGTAAGAAAACTCACTGAAAAACCTGAAATAATAACAAAAATCCTGGCTGTCTGACTATTAAACTTTGCATACTAGCATCTCAGCTGTTGCTGTTCAGTGACCCATAGTGAGCTATATGTCACCATGCTTCTGTGAGTACCTGATTTATTGTGCACTGAAATTGATTTTGCAGAGTTGAAATGCATTATGTAATAACACTAATCAGCATTCTAACACACAGTATAGGTAAATAATTTACCTTTGAATTAGCTTACTACAGCTCAACATCAATTCCTTTGGAGTGCTACTAATGTCAACTATTTAAAAAATCTATTAGTGAATGTTTGGTATAACTGGAAGAGTTGCTGATTCATTATACTCCTTTTAAATACTTGTTTAGTTCTCTGCTTAACTGTTTATAAGCCACCGTGGGTCTAGCACTGCCTGTTCTGAACATAAATGAAGACTAGGTCCCATTTTCCTTTTGACACTGAGTCATTGCACAGCCAATTTCTGGTTACGGTTCAGAACATAGAACAGTACAGCACAGGAACAGCCCAGGAATATGACAGCAAAATAAACTTATCCCTTCTGCCTTGGTCCATATCCCTCCATTCCTTGCATATTCACGTACTTATCTAAAAGTCCTTTAAATGCCCCTCTCGTATCTGCCTCCACCACCACCTCTGACAGCGCATTCCAGACTCCTACCACACTCTGTGTAAAAATCTTGCCCCTCACATCCTCTTTGAGCTTTCTCCCTCTCACCTTAAATGCATGCCCCCTAATGTTAGACATTTCAACTCTGGGAAAAAGATTCTGACTGTCAACCCTATCTGTGCATCTCATAACTTTATAGACTTCTATCAAGCCTCCCCTCAGCCTCCGCTGCTCCAGAGAAAGCAACCCGGGTTTTTCTAGCCCTCGTTATAGCTCATACTCTCTAATCCAGACAGCATCCTGGTAAACCTCTCCAAAGCCTCCATATCCTTCCTGTAAAGTGGTGACCAGAATTGAACCAAAGTCTTAGAAAGCTGCAACATGACATCCTGATTCTTGTACTGAATTCCCCAACCATTAAAGGCAAGCATGCTATATGCCTTCTTTACCACCCGATCTACTTTGTGGCCTCTTTCAGGGAGAGAAACACAGAATGTGAAGCAAGCCTGATTTATTCACCTCATGGCTGTTAGGTGTTTAAATGCAACCATGAACAAAGCAGTTAATTTCCAGCTTACAGTATTCTGAACTATTCTGTCGACCAGTGTCCTGGTGAATTATATAACCAAGGTTGTGATGGGGCTTTAAGCTAATAATGGGAAGAATAAATGTTCAGTTGAAGGCAAGCTTAGGGAAGAGATGAATGATAATCAAAGTGTGACAGGAAAGGGTAGAAAATATGTGGAGAAAAGTATCAGAATAGCTCAGAATGTCAGCATAATCCACACAAGGAGATATTGAGATTATGACCAAGCAGCTTAGTCAATGAGTTGGATTTGAAGGAGTGCCTTTGTTAAAAACAACAGCTGCATCCTCTGATAAAAACTCAAAAAATCTCAGACAATAAGGATAAATATACTCGATAAAGGATTTGTTGTTGTGCCTGGTCAGCTCAGCATTGCATGATTCTCTGCCTTGTTGAGTTCTCTGCCAGATGGTAGGTTTGACCCACAGTACTGAGCCCCCACCACAGGGTAAGGAGGCAACTCCTGATTCCATACCAGCCAGAACGGAGATGGAACCCCATGCTGTTGGCACCAATCTGATTAGCACTGGCAAGGGGGAGGCGATGGCCTAGTGGTATTATTGCTGGACTGTTAATCCAGAGACCCAGATAATGTTCTGGGGACATGGGTCCGAATCTTGCCATGGCAGATGGTGGAATTTGAATTCAATAAAAACATCTGGAATTACAAATCTAATGATGACCATGAATCCATTCTTGATTGTCAGGAAAAACCTATCAGGTTCACTAGTGTCCCTTTAGGGAAGGAAACTGCCATCCTTACCTGGTCTGGCCTACATTTGGCTCACAGGATGAGGGCATTGCTGGCTAGGCAGCATTAATTGCCCATCCCAAATTGCCCAGAGGGCAGTTAAGAGTCAACCACATTGCTGTGGGTCTGGAATCACATGTAGGCCAGACCAGGTAAGGATGGCAGCTTCCCTCCCTAAAAGACATTAGGGAACCAGATGGGTTTTTCTGACAATTAGCAATGGCTTCATGGTCATCATTAGATTCTTAATTCCAGATATTTTATTGAATTCAGAGTCTACCATCAGCCATGGCAGGATTCAAACCCATGTCCCCAGAACATTATCTGGGTCTCTGGATTACCAGTCCAGTGATAATACCACTGAGCCATTGGCACCCACCCCTGTTCTCCTAGCTCAAAGACAGGAACACTACCACTGTACCACAAGTGCTTCTCCCAGTGGACGTGGGGATAGTAGCCCTAAGTGGCTGAATAATGAGCCTCTTTGGCCAGTGGATGTGTTTCCCTTCTTGATCCCAGTCTTGCTGCTGACTGAATGGGGTTGGCAAGTTTCCCCACCAGTGCGAATGGATCACGAGATTATCCCCCCAGGATTCTGAACGCTTGCCTGCTATGTTTAAATAGGTTAACTGTGTCAGGGAGAGGTTGGAGAGTAGGGGGTCTGAGCCACACAGTGTGGACAAGGCTCCTGCAGCACTGGTATCTTTTCAGTCAAGAGTTTGTGTTTGTATTGAGGCTGATACTGGTTGTGTGATGTAAAATGGATTCAAACCAGATGGTGAAGGAGCAGTAGGAGTCACCATAGTCCATACAGGACCACAGGGCTACTCTTGCAATTGAGAGAGACTAACGTACGAAGCAGGACACCAATGTTTTACACATAGAATCCCTACAGTGTGGAAACAGGCCCTTCAGCCCAACAAGTTTTCTTTGATAGTGGGTGTATATTCATGGGATGCAGCCTTAAAGATCTCAGCCTCCTCACTACTACCCCAGTGCTCCTGCAAACTCTCTGTATATGTGATCCTAATCCATAATCAACACAGCTCATCACTCTTGTACCCTTAACAACATAGTCAACAAAGCGTTAAGGTATGAAACCTATAGAGTCAGCACAGTACACCCCACTCATGGTTATATGAAATAATCCTCAGTCCCCCATCCCCCCACCCCAGTGAGGCTATGAAATGCCAAGGCTCCTAATCCTGACCTGGTCTAAATGCTCATGTCCAGAGGAAAGGACAAGGCCATCCGGGGTTGGACAGTAAGTAGGACATTGCCAAAACTGACTATATACTCATAAGAAAACAAAAAAGAAATTGTTAATTTGCTTTGTGAAAGAAGACTGTGGATCAAGTGGAGGAGTCTCTGCGTCTATTTGGATAGCCTGTTTCACAGAACTAGCACAGACACAATAGTTGAATGATTGTTTGATTCTGTAGGAACAAGGCTTTGGTGGAATCATGAAATGCCATTCAGCCCATTGAGCTCATGCTTTCAGTTCTTTGTAAAGGCTCTGACCCCTCCTGTGAGAGCCGGTTTCCCTGTGCTTGAAGAATGATTCGCTAGCACTCGCTATCTTGGTTCACCCATTGAAAGGCTGAGGTCCTGGAAGATACCTTGTGCTCGTCGGCTTAGACAGAATTTGCTGTTTTTGAGGCCATGAGTTGAGGGGGGAGTGGGTCAAGGAACTTACAAAATAAAGAAATAAAGTTTAGACTCTTGTGCTAGCTCGGTCTGCAGACAATGAGCCTTCCTGTGTTTTTTTTTGTTATTGTACTAGATGATAAACTGGAGCTTTCTTTGAACACATTTATTAAGCTGCTGCTCATAGTGTAATAAACACTTTATAACTGTTGGAAATGATCCTTATTATGCCAATCCCTGGTGTTCTAGCACTTTGCCCCTGGACCATCTGTGAGTGCTAAAAGCAACTGCACAAATGCTGCTATATAGCTCCAGCCAACAAGACAGAATGCCAATACTTTTTGTTTAGCAAATACTTTCTTTCATTGGGTGCATGCATCACTGGAAAGGCCAGCATTTATTGCCCATCCCCAACAGCCCTTGAACTGAGTGGCCTGATCAGCCATAGGGCAGTTAAGAATCAATCACATTGCTGTGGGTCTGGAGTCACATGTTGACCAAACCACATTAGTATAGCAAATTTCCTTTCTCTAAGAAACATTTGGGAACCTGATGAGACTTTGGTGATGGTTTCTCAGTCACCATCGCTGAGACCAGGCTTTCAATACCAGAATTTATCAGTTGAATTTCACCAGGGAATTGAGTCCTTGCGTCATATGATGTGCCATATCTTAATCCTCCGGCATTAGCCTGAGCCTCTGGATTAGTAGCTCCAATGAAATTACCACTGTTATTGATAAAAGGAACCTTCAGTCACTGTGCCTCCATAAATGCAGACAAAATCCAAATCTTGACATGCATCATGTGACTTCAGGGCCAATGGGCACCAGCTTATTTCTAGGTAAGGCTGTGCCACTAACTCTAACCTATCCCAAGTGGCAGCACAGCTTCAGAAAGACTCCTTTAATAAGAGTCTGAAAGCATGTTATAAGCATAAAACCTAAACACCAAAGCATATCTGATAGTTGTTGTCCAGATGGGAAGATATTAAAGGGAATTAGTCACTTTCTATTAATCTGTCACCCCTTTTGGTTAAAGTGACTTGCTAGTATTATAACCAGACAGAATCAGCTTAGTAAATACTTCAGAGGATGGTTGTCATCACTGGTGACACCGGAGTTCAGCTCTCTATTGTAACATAATACTTATTGCAAAGTTCCTCTGCTGTAATTACCATCTGCCATCTCAGCCTCAAAGCCAATATCCGTTTTCCATTGAGTCACAGCCCAGTGCAGATACCAGTATCATATGTTTAATGGAAGCTACATAAGAATCTCTTGACACCTGTCAAAAAGATCAAGAACACGAAGGCCTATCCTTTGGTTTATCTGCTTGAAAATCATATTTCCTGATTTATCAGCGGTGATGAGGGTTGTGTAATCTGAAGCAGGGTGGAACACACAGATTCAGAATCCTGGTTTAAGTTTCATTACAAAGGGCCATGGGGCCTTTCATGTCCCTCCAAGAGGCCTTGATCGAATGTTTCATAGAATGCTTCACAGTGCAGCACCCTCCTTGGTACTGCAGTGTCAGCCCTGAATTTGAGCTCAAGCCATTGGAATGGGACTTGGAGAGCCAGCTAGCCACCTGAACAGCAGCTTTTGCAGAATACTCCAGCTTACATCAGAAGCTCTCTGCCCAGTGTGAACAATTACATTTCCCTTTGCTCCTGTGCTCCATCCTTCAGTAAAGGTAAAGTTGCTATAATCCCACTGTCTCATTAGAGAGAGAGAGATGACTGGTAGTGGTTTAAACCTGAGGGTCACTACGCCTCAAGTGAGGGGAGGGGTTGAGAAGGAGAGTCGTTCTTGGTAACAAGAGCAGAAATTGCTAGAGAAATTCAGCAGGTCTGGCAGCATCTGTGGAGAGCGAAAGCAGAGTTAACGTTTTGGGTCTAGTGACCCTTCTTCAGAACAGGTTTCTGATTCTGAGGAAGGGTCACTCGATCCGAAACGTTAATTCTGATTTCTGTCTGCTGATGCTGACAGAGCTGCTGGCCTTTTCCAGCAATTTCTGTTTTTGTTTCTGATTTCTGGCATCTGCAGTTCTTTGGGTGTTTTGTTTTTAATTTAGTGCCCTTCGTGGTAACCTCAGCTAGGGCAGGAATTGAATGGGTCACTTTACAAACCAGCCATTCGGCCAACTGAGCTAACCGACACACAATCCTATGCACGAAAATAAATTCCCTGCCTCTCTTCAGTCCCAAAGAAGAGTTCTATTGGACTTGAAGCATTAATTCTGTCTTACTCTCTCTCTCTCTCCACAGAGGCTGCCAGACCTGCTGAGTTTCTCCAGCATTCTTTCCTTTTCTAAGCACCTGTCCCCCCAGTAGTGTGTGTGGGTGGTGATTACCTTTAACCTGCTGCTACAGCATTACCTTTTCACAGCCAGGCTTGTTAGTGCAGGGCCCTGATTCATAGTGTTCCAGTGGTATATCTGAGGAAAGCAGGTCATTGTTCAAACAAACAAGGGCTAGTTAATTAACTCAGTTTGAGAGAGAAAAACGAGTGAATCCTTTTGTCTACATCCCCGCTGTGTGACTGTGAAGCAGTCCTGTTTGTGATAATTAGGTTTCCTTTATGAGATTTTGACATCGTGCCTTTCCCTTCCTTACTTGTCACTTAGCTTTTTCCTGTAACAGAGAAAAAGTAAGCTGCACTGTTCCTCGCCAGCTCGCATTGTCGAATGGGAAGGAGGTTGTGGAGAGAGGATAAAATGGTGTGTGTTTCATTTAAGTTGATCTCAGAGGAGATGGTCTTTGTCTGATCTCATTAACACCTTCCAAGTGGTGTTGCTGTGAAAAGCTGCCAGCTGCAAAGAGCTGATGTCTCCCCTAATGAACACCCACTCAGTCGTGAATACATCAGGAAGTTAACTTCTTGTGGATCTCCATGGGTGACTGCGGATTGTGGACCTGGGTTGAGGAGCCTGTCTGTGGCAGGAATCTGAGAACATTATAATGTTTTGATTTTTAAAATTCTCATCCTTGTGCTTAGATATTTCTATATGTTGCCCCTCCCTATCCATGTAACCTCATATGTAGGATCGTAGTATCCCACCCAGACACAAACCCCTACCCTATCCTATCCTATCCTTCTACTTCCTATGGCTAATTGACCTAGCCGGTACATCCCTGGACACTATGGCCAATCCATCTTTGGACTGTGGGAGGAAACCGGGGCACCCAGATGAAGCCCACACAGACACAGAGAGAATGTGCAAACTCCACACAGGCAGTTGCCCAAGGGTGGAATCAAACCTGGGTCACTGGCACTGTGAGGCAGCCATGATAACCACTGAACCACTGTGCCATACACCCTCCAGCCTTAAAACCCTGCTTCTCTAATTCCAGTCTCTTGCAAATCCCTGGTTTTAATTGCTAGACCGTTGAAGGTCGTGTCTTCTGTTGCTAAGTTTTGGAATTCCCTCCCTAAACCTCTCTGTTCCTCTACCCCCAAGATGATCCTAAAAACGACCTTTTTGACCCTTTGCTTCCCCTGCTGCCCCTTCATTGCATCTAGCATTAATTATTGTTTGATAATGCTGCTGTGAGGCATAGTGCCAAAGTTCTACAATGTTAAAGGTTCTATATAAATGCAAGTTGGTGTTGAAGGCTGCATTGGGTGAATGGGAGAGCCCAAGTTAGGATATTAACAGTAAAAATTTCAACCAGCACTGTTTAAAGCAAAGCAGATTAATCAGCCCTTTATCAAGGGAGAGCTATGGTCCCTGACGCAGAGGCTGCTACATTCATGGACAAAGGCCACTTCAAAAATAGAATTCCTTGAATGGATCTATCTGAGGTGTGTAATTGACAGGTATTTCAAGTTTTTTTTATTCCCATTTAAGTCACGTCAAACATTGAGCAGAGACTACAGAAAAGGTAAAGTTAAGGTCGCCATAGTCCCACCAGAAAGAGACAACTGGTGGTGATTTCATCTGAGGGTCACCACTCCTCAGGTGAGGCGAGACGTTGGGAAGGAGAATCCTTTATAGTAACCTCAGCTGGGGCAGGAATTGAACCCACACTGCTGGTATCACTCTGCATCAGCCAACTGAGCTAACTGACCAAACAGGTAAGCAGGTGTTGTTCATGCAAAGCCACTATCACCTGGCTGACTGTGGGACTTGATTACTCAAAGAATCAGAGAACCCCTACAGTGTGTAAAGAGGCCATTCGGCCCATTGGGTCCGCACTGACCCTCTGAAGAGCATCCCACTCAGACCCAGCCCTCTACCGTATCCCCGTAACCCCGCCGTTGTACACAATTTGGCTGCTATACTTCTTACATTAACAAAATGGCTACACTTCTAAAGTATGACCATTAGTTGTAAAGTAATTTGGAACATTCTGGGGTTGTGAAAAGTCTTATGTAACTAGAAGCCTCTCTTGTTCTTTACTGTCCATCCCAGATATTGACTTTGAACCCACTGAGCATTATCTAGGAGTACTGAGAAACCTCGATAGGATAGAGATCCCATTTCCAGTTTCATGTAGGAGCCTCCGACACCTTTCGGCAGATAAAATTGTTTCTGAGCCCTGTTACTTCTAGCACTATGTTCACTCTTTGAGGCCTGCTGCTTCAACATTCAGTGTGTGAGCCTCTGTCTCTCTCTGCCAACCTTTTAACCCTTTGACTTCTCAGCTGAAGAAAGCTCGCTTTGAAATTCTCATAATTTAGATATCTGAGCATTTCCACCGTGCCTTTGTAAAAGGATTAAAGGATTAACTAACTAGAGATAACAAGGTGCAGAGCTGGATGAACACAGCAGGCCAAGCAGCATCAGAGGAGCAGGAAGGCTGACGTTTCGGGCCTAGACCCTTCTTCAGAAAAAAAAACTAACTAGAGGCTTGGAACTTTTCTTCACATGCTAATGCTGCCTTAGGCCTGATGACCAGGCATTGTACTCTTAGGTAAGTTCTGACTTTGGGTGAGGTGATGTGTTGCAATCTCTAATGGCCGTCTTAAAGTTGATACAAGCATCAGACTACGTGGAATTTGACATCTGAATGCTGACTGAGTTCTGTTTGCAATCGGAGGTGGTTTTACATCTTGTGCACTGGGCTAACAATGGCTGACCAGTTGAGTGAGATCTTTGTGTCCCCAGTACACTGACACCCCAGTTCAACTGCTGATTCATGTCAACTTGGGGTGGCCAAGTCTGTTTGGACATCCAGAGGTTTGATCACATAGCCACATGTGAGCTCTACCATCCTGGTGCTATCCTACTGGGTCTCCCACGACACAGCACACTACGCAGCCCTCTCCTGCCAAATCAGAAAACAAATGAACTATTCATTAGCTATTTGAATGATGATTGACTGCCAGTCAAATCAGGCTTCTTTCTCCCCTCTGTGACGTTTTTATAAAAAAGCCAAGACAACTCTTTAAGCACCCTCTGATTTTCAGAATCAAAGGGGCAAATGGAATGACGTAACGTTATCTAGTCTTAACCCTGTGTTCTCAATAGTGTCAATCTTTAAGGGGGAGGAGCAGAAATAGACCATTCAGCCCATCAAGTCTGCTCCACCATTCAATGAGATTGTGTCTGATCTGATAATCCTCAACTCCACTTGCTTGATATTTCCTCACAACCCTCGATTCCCTCACTGATGAAAAATCTATCTCAACCTTGAATATCCTGAATGACTCAGTCTCTATAGCCCTCTGTAGAAAAGACTGCCATGCCTAAATTAGAAAAGTTAAGTTTCGAGACCCAACTCCAGACGTTTGAATGCACAGTGCAGGCTGACGCTATGGTGCAGTACTGAAGGAGATCCACGCTGTTGGATGTGCCATCTTTCAGATAGGACAATAAACTGAGAGTACTTAAATTTTCTTATGTAGCCAAAAACAATTTTATGGCACTATTTCGAGGAAAAACAGAAGAGTTCTCCCTTGTGTCCTGACCAGTAACTGTCATAGGATCCCTGCAGTGTGGAAACAGGCCCTTCGGCCCAACAAGTCCACACTGATCCTCAGACATCCCACCCAGAACTATCCCCCTCTACACACCCCTGAACACTACGGGCAATTTAGCATGGCCGTTCCACCTAGCCTACACATCTTTGGACTGTGGGAGGAAACCAGAGCATTCAGAGAAAACCCACGCAGACATGGGGAGAATGTGCAAACTCCACACAGACAGTCACCAGAGGTTGGAATCAAACCCAGGTTCCCGGTGCTGTGAGCAGCAGTGCTAACCACTGAGCTACTGTGCCTCAAACAACATCACTAAAACAAATTAAAAGTCTTGGTGATCAATATAGAAAATGCTCAGCAGGTCAGGCAACATCTGTGGAGAGAGCAACAGGATTATGTTACAGGTCTCTGACCCTAACGTTATCCGGGTTGCTATATACCAACTTGCTCCTGTGTTTTCTGCTTTGCAACAGGGTCACCACTTCAGGGGTATTTCAGTTGCGGTTCTGTTTCTGAGCTTTTTCACTCTTGAGGCAGCTATATATTGTGAAATTGGTGTCACATTTAACACTCACTGAAGTACATGAGGATCAACAGCTGGAGTAGGCCACTTGGCCCTTCAGTCCTGCATGCCCATTGAACAAGATCATGGCTGACCTGATGATGATGGTCCCCACGCCGTCCTCCTGTCAAACCTTCTGACTCCCTGCTTACTCAAGATTCCATCGATATACCTCTGCCTTAAATATATTCAATGACCCTGCCATTGGGTGTGTGGTTAACAAGTGTTTTATCTGGGTCGTGCATCAGTGAGAGCGGTAGGAGCTACAGCAAAGCCCTTCTAAAAATATATATCTGACTGCAGTTTGTGCCGTTTTAGCCCAGATCTCAGACGTAGGCAACTTTTCTTTGATGAACTGCATGTGCAGTCTGCTGTAGCTTTGGTCACTTGGCTTAAAGGAATTTGCAAGTGGTGCGGTGACATGCAGAGCACATCACTTGTTTTTGGTTGGGAAATGGAAAGGCTGGGAAGGGTGTTTGTGTGAATGAGAGACCGTGGGGAGAGGCTGCAGATGACGGCATTAACCCAGCAGCATATGGTGGTGATCTTGGTGTCCAGGGTGAGGTGCCACAATCCCACCTTGTTCCTGATCACCATCACCCTTCCCCTTTTGTGGACCTCTTTTTCTCCTCCTCCCGCACAAAGAGAAAACTCCCCTTTCTCCCAAAGGACGTGACCTGGCTGAAAAGGCACATCTTGTTTATCCTGATTAAATTCCTGCCAGCTGTCCTCGACACCCAGCGGTTGCTGTGGTAACCTTCTCTCTCTCTCTTTCTTTCTCTCGTTCTTTCTCTCTTTCACTGTGTGTTTCGATAGCAGCAGGCTGACTGACTGCCAGCTCCACCTGAAATGTGAAGCGAGCAGCTGCTCAAACACTCTGTGCTTGATAAACACAACCTTCCCCGTGACCTAACACACAGTGCACTGACACTAGAAGAATGAAACGCCGTTTTTTTCGCTTCACATGTTTTATCTCGGAGTCTGCCTCGTTTCTTCTGTGTCACAGCATCTGTGCTCCTGACAGAGCCCCTCATTTGTGTTTGACCCCACTCACACAAACACCCACACCCCCCCCAACACACCCACACCCACCCCCACCACCACACCCCACCCCACACATACACACACACCCCCACACACACACACACCCCCCACACATATACACACTCACACACACACACACCCACAACCCCCCAACACTCCCCCCACCACACCCCACCCCACACATACACACACACCCCCACACATACACACACTCAC
>NC_063346.1:14113136-14116881 GCF_021869965.1 Rhincodon typus
CACACAATCCAATACATACGCGCACCCACACACTCACACAGACACAAACTCACATATGCACATACACACACACACTCACACACATACATACACGTACACATACGCACACTCACAAACACAGACTCTCTCACACACACACACATACAAACACACACACACCTCCATACACACACTCATCCATACACTCACACTCATGCACACTCACTCATGCATACACACACACACGTACATATATACATACACACACATACACATGCACTGACACTCACATACTCTAATACATTCATGCACATACACACACTCACACAGACACAAACTCACATATACACATACATACACATATACACTCACACACATACACACATATACACACACACACACACACACACACACACACACACAAGTGTGGCAGGAGGTAGAAATGAAGATATTGGAGCAAAGGCCACCTTCTTCTTCACCTGAGCCTGTGGAATTCTATGCCACAAGAAAGTGGATGAGGCTGAAAGAAAGCCAAATGTAGTTCTTAGGGCTAAAATGGTTCAAAGGTGGCACGGTGCCTCAGTGGTCAGCACTGCTGCATCCGAGTGCCAAGGACCCGGGTTTGATTCCAGCTTTGGGTGACTGTCAGTGCGGAGTTTGCACATTCTCCCTGTGTCTGTGTAGGTTTCCTCCGGGTGCTCTGGTTTCCTCCCAGATTAGGTGCACATCAGGTGTACTGGCCATGCTAAATTGCCCATAGTGTCCAGGGATAGGCGGGCTAGTTGGATTAGCCATGGGAAATGCAGGGTTAGAGGAATGACTGGGTCTGGGTGGAATGCTCTTTGGAAGGTCGATGTGGACTTGATGGGCTGAATGGCCTATTTCCACACTGTAGAGATTCAGTGATTCTTAGATACAGGGAGAAATGGGAGCAAGGCACTGACTGGGGAGTCCAGGACCAGGGGATCACAATCTAAGGATAAGGAGTAGTTCTTTTAGGTCAGAGACGAGGAGGAATTTTTTCACCCAGAGAGTGGTGAACGTGTGGAACTCTGGCGCCTGAAAGTGTTGAGTCCAAAACATTGAAGACTTTCCAGCTGCCCCTCACCACCTCTATTAACCAGGGTAATTTTCCTCTGATGGATGGAATGTTCCTGGGTTCTGGTTTGGGAGCCTTTGGGTATTCTGAACATTGGTGCCCCCTGGTGGAGCTGGGACTGGACCTACGCAGGTGAGTGCATAGCCGAGGGGCCGGACTAGTTCACCCAGAATGCAACCTGGCTGTTCAAACCAATAGCCACTGGGACTCGGGCTCTCGCTCCAATTGGAGCTCGAGTGTTGGAATGTTGTCTCCAAGTGGAACGTCTGTTTTGCAAACACCTTGAGGCCAATGAGAGCGGGTCAGTGCAAACTGAGCCCAGCCCCCTTGTAGGCATGGGCCCCAGCATTGAGCATCATGTGTTCCCCTTTCCTGTGCCCCAAATATCTTCAAGGCTGACAAAGGGTCATTGACCAGAAATGTTAACATTCTCTCTCTCTCCACAGATGCTGCCAGAGCATGCTGAGCATTTCCAGCAATTTCTGTTTCTATTTTTCAAGAACTGGAGTTGTGGGGTGGAGTAGAATTGGTGTGAAAGTGAAACAAAAGGATAAAATAATACTCTTTTGAGGCTTTGTACAGTCACTAAATGATCCATTGACACAGAACAGAGAGGAGGAGGAATTTCTTCAGCCAGTTTGGTGACTGTATGGAAATCATTGTCGCAGAAGGCTGTAGAGGCCATGTCATTGAGTTTGTTTAAGACAGAGATAGCTAGGTTCTTCATTAGTATGGGGATCAATGGCTATGGGAAGAAGGCAGGAGAATGGAATCAAGAGACATATCAGCCATGTTCAAATGGCCAAGTAGACTCAATGGGCTGAGTGGCTTAATTTTGCTCCTATATCTTACGGTCCATTTACCCCACTCTCACCAGGAACGTCATTAAGGACAGAGCAAAAAGTCTGACATTAATCTAATTGAACTCTGTATATTTATCTTTTCTTATGTTAATGTTATTTAGAAACATGAGAAGAGGAGAAAGCTACATAACCCCTCAAGTTGGTTCCAGCATATTGCATATCCAAATTACATTTACCTACCGCAGCTCTCTGTTCATTTATCTTACAAATACCATCAATCTCAGTCTTAAAAGCTCCAGTAATCTGTGTGTCCACAGAATTTTATATCAGATATTTCCACTCTCTTTCCCGTGAAAAAGACGCCTCCTGATTTCGTCCATGAGTATTGAAGATGCTTCCCCTCATGAGGATATTTAGAAGACCGGGACACAGTTTCAGAATAATAGGTCTCTCATTAAGATGGAGTTAGCGTTTGGGATGATTGTCCCCAGTGAGCAGTGCGGGCTGGATCATCGAGTACATTCAAGGCTGTTAGACAGATTTTTGATTGCCAAGGTATCAAGGGGGATAGGCAGGAAGCTGATGTAAAAGCTATTATCAGATCATATTGACTGGCAGAGCAGGCTCGATGGGCCAAATGGCCTATTCCTTCTAATCCTTACTTTTTTTTGTGTTATTGTATCCCTTTGTTCTCAAGAGCATGCCATTTCGTTGTATTCATCCTTCCCCTTCTTATCTATGCCCTGCTCTGCTCTTTTTATTTCAAAAATATACTTTATTCATACATCATGTGTAAGTAAAAGACAAGTACCACAGGTCTGTGCAGAATTTGCAGTAGTATTTTGACATTCCTCGTTCCAGCTGCAATCCAGTTGCAACAAAAGGGCATCATCTAACCATGAAAGGAAACTGTTTACATTCTCTTAAGGCAAATGAGGGTGTCTTGGATCTTAATAGACCCTCACTATACTTTGGCAGAAAGACCTCAGACAGTGGTCTTTCACCACTGCCGCTTGGCGGCAGCTGCTCTAGGCTTTAGTGCATACCTCAGCATGTAGTCCTGGACCTTGGAATATACAGGTCTGTCGAGGTCAATCGACAAGTTTCGGGCAGACTAAAGAGTGTCTTTCACCGTGTTGATGGTCCTTCAGGCACAGGCAATGTTTGTCTTGGTGTGCATCCCAGGGAATAGCCTGTGGGGCACAGAGTCCTGCATCATGGAGCTGTTCAGGACGAACCTCGACAACGACCACTGCATCTCTCTCCAGACCTACTTTGCAAAGGCACATTCCAGAAGGGGTTGCCCTCCTTACATGACATAGCTGGCAGAACAGGGAAGAAACTGGGAAAGGTCAGTGTTTCATTGATTGCTCAGAGGAATTGAGTTGGGCTCCTTGCTGTGAATATGTACAGACTCTGTGACCTCCGGGAATTAAACCAAAGGAGGTGAGTGTAATGCTAAATTACAACCAGAAGGTGTCATTTTGGACTCACAGTGGTGACTGATGGAGGTTTCTTTCGGGAGGGGTCTTGAACTTAAACAGGGTTCAATGTGTATTACTGTAGACGATCCAGACTGGGGTAAAAGCTACTCAGAACCAGAGTTGTACTCATCCCAGCTTTAACAGAGGAATGTGAATGTTAAAGTCAACTGCGTCCTTTCCCACCTCTAGTTATTTCAAAATCCTGGCGCTAGTGTTGAGCCATATTCTTCCTCTCCTCATTCCCAGGAGAAGCTGAACACACAGTAGGCTTAGGAGGAGGCAGGCTGAGGAGGAGGGAGGACGAGGAGGAGGGAGGGCGAGGAGGAGGCAGGGCGAGGAGGAGGGAGGACGAGGTGGAGGCAGGCCGAGGAGGAGGGAGG
>NC_063346.1:14116891-14118442 GCF_021869965.1 Rhincodon typus
CGAGGAGGAGGGAGGACGAGGTGGAGGCAGGCCGAGGAGGAGGGAGGACGAGGAGGAGGCAGGCTGAGGAGGAGGGAGGACGAGGAGGAGGCAGGGCAAGGAGGAGGCAGGGCGAGGAGGAGGGAGGACGAGGAGGAGGCAGGCCGAGGAGGAGGCAGGGTGAGGAGGAGGGAGGGCGAGGAACTGCAAAAGTGGAGCAGGCCTTTCCCTGGGAGGAGGAGGCAGGGCGAGGGGTTGCAAATCCAGCACCTGTTCATACATATGTCCCAGCTGTCAGTTTTTTAGAGAGAGGGACAGAGAAAGAGAGACAGTGCCCTGTTCATTAATAATGCACATTTCAAAAAATTCTTCAGTTAGGCCTGGATTGTGTGGTTATGTTTCCATGTGTATATGTGGTGAACTGTGAGTGAATGTGGTCATTGTGTCCATATGCACAGTGTGTGCCTGTATATATGTGCACAGCCGATATGTATGTGTGTGAATGTACTGCATATGTGTCTGTGAACATGAGTGTGCGTGCGTAACTTAAAACTCATTCCTGTAGCTGCAGAAATTTAATTTTATTGAAACTCAGAAACACAGAATGCCATAGTACAGACAACAAAGTACAACCTTTCCTGCTTGGCAATAGATGTTCAAACTGGAACAGGGAGTACACAGCAGGAAACATCTAGAGAAAGAAGCTTGACTAATTTTATTCTTAGTCTCCCATACCATTCCTTCTTCCCGAATCCTCTTCAAAGAAAGAAAACAATTGCATTCATATAGTGAGATAACAAGGTGTAGAGCTGGATGAACACAGCAGGCCAAGCAGCATCAGAGGAGCAGGAAAGCTGACATTTCAGGTCTGGACCCTTCAGAAATGGGGGAGGGGAAGGGGATTCTGAAATAAATAGGGAGAGCGGGAGAGGCAGATTGAAGATGGATAATGGAGAAGATAGGTGGAAAGGAGACAGACAGGTCAAAGAGGCGGGGGTGGAGCCAGTAAAGGTGAGTGTAGGTGGGAAGTTAGGGAGGGGATAGGTCAGTCCAGGGAGGACGGACAGGTCAAGGAGGCGGGAATGAGGCTGGTAGGTAGGAGATGGGGTTGGGGCTTTAGGTGGGAGGAAGGACAGGTTAGGGAGGCGGGGACAAGCTGGGCTGGTTTTGGGATGCAGTCAGGGGAGGGGAGATTTTGAAGCTTGTGAAATCCACATTAATACCATTGGGCTGCAGGGTTCCCAAGCGAAATATGACTTGCTGTTTCTGCAACCTTCGGGTGGCATCGTTCTGGCACTGCGGGAGGCCCAGGATGAACATGTCGTCCAAGGAGTGGGAGGGGGAGTTGAAATGGTTCGCGACTGGGAGGTGCAGTCGTTTGTCGCAAACCGAGCGTAGGTGTTCCACAAAGCGGTCCCTGAGCCTCCGCTTGGTTTCCCCGATGTAGAGGAGGTCGCATCGGGAACAGCGGATGCAGTATACCACATTAGCAGATGTGCAGGTGAACATCTGTTTGATGTGGAAGGTCTTCTTGGGGCCTGGGATGGGGATGAGGGGGGAGGTATAGGGGCA
>NC_063346.1:14118542-14129689 GCF_021869965.1 Rhincodon typus
GGAAGTGTCGGAGGATGATGCGTTGGATCCGGAGGGTGATGGGGTGGTACGTGAGGACGAGGGGGATTCTGTTTTGGTTGTTATTGCGGGGAGGGGGTGTGAGGGATGAGTTGCGGGAAATGCGAGAGACACAATCAAGGGCGTTTTCGACCACTGTGGAGAGGAAGTTGCAGTCCTTGAAAAACGAGGACATCTGGGATGTCCGGGAGTGGAATGCCTCATCTCAGGAGCAGTTGCGGCGGAGGCAAAGGAATTGGGAATAAGGGATGGCATTTTTGCAGGAAGGTGGGTGAGAGGAGGTGTATTCTATGTAGCTGTGGGAGTCGGTGGGCTTGAAATGCATATCGGTTTCCAGGTGGTTGCCAGAGATGGAAGCAGAGAGGTCCAGGAAGGAGAGAGAGGTATTGGAGATGGTCCAGGTGATCTTAAGGTTGGGGTGGAAGGTGTTAGTGAAGTGGATGAACTGTTCGAGCTCCTCGTGGGAGCACGAGGCGGCGCCGATACAGTCATCGATGTAATGGAGGAAGAGGTGGGGGATAGGGCCAGTGTAGGTACGGAAGAGGGATTGTTCCACGTAACCTACAAAGAGGCAGGCATAGCTTGGGCCCATGCGGGTACCCATGGCTACCCCCTTTGTCTGTAGGAAGTAGAGGAATTGAAGGAGAAGTTGTTAAGGATGAGGACGAGTTTGGCTAAGCGGATGAGGGTGTCAGTGGAGGGGGACTGGTCGGGCCTGCGGGACAGGAAGAAGCGGAGGGCCTTTCGGCCATCTGTATGGGGACTGCAAGTGTATGGGGACTGGACGTCCATGGTAAAGGTGAGATGTTGGGGACCAGGGAATCGGAAGTTTTGGAGGAGGTGGAGGGGATGGGTGGTGTCACGGATGTAGGTGGGGAGTTCCTGGACCAAGGGGGAGAAAATGGAGTCGAGATACTTGGAGATGAGTTCGGTGGGGCAGGAGCAGGCGGAGACAATGGGTCGACCAGGGCAGTCAGGTTTGTGGATTTTGGGAAGGAGATAGAAACGGGCAGTGCGAGGTTGGGGAATGATGAGGTTGGAGGCTGTGGGTGGGAGGTCACCTGAGGTGATGAGGTTGTGGATGGTTTGGGAGATGATGGTTTGGTGGTCGGGGGTGGGGTCATGATCAAGGGGACAGTAGGAGAAGGTGTCATAGAGCTGGCGTCTGGCCTCAGCGATGTAGAGGTCAGTGCGCCATACTACAACTGCACCTCCCTTGTCCGCGGGTTTTATGATGAGGTTGGGATTGGAGCAGAGGGAGCAGAGGGCTGCACGTTCTGTGGGGGAGAGGTTGGAGTGGGTGAGAGGGGTGGAGAGGTTGAGGCGATTGATATATTGCATTTATGTAGTGGCTGGGATGACCTCAGAATGTCCCAGGGAAGTACTTTTGAAGTGCGACCATTGTTATAATGTAGGAAATATAGCAGCTAATTTACGTACAGCAAACTCGCACCATTGACAAAATGGTGAGATAGGCTGAGGGATAAATATTAGGGAAGACACTGGGAAGAACTCTACTCTTCTTTGTAGTAGTGTGTTTGTGTGTGTGTGTGTGTGTGTGTGTGTCTGTGTGCGTGTGTATGTGTGTGTGTGTGTGTCTGGGTGTGTGTGTTTGTGTGTGTGCATGTTTGTGTGCACATGTGTGTTTGTGTATGTGTGTATGTTGTAGCAATTGTTAAGCGATCAGCGGAGATCAGCCAAAGATCCAACTTTGATCTATTCTGGCTTTTCCAATTTTAATGTCGTCATGTATCTACATTTCTGAGCCAAGGTCACTAGCTAACCATCTGGAGGGGGAACTTTGGCTCATTTTCGCTTTCTTATACAAGGCCTTCAGTGGCCAATTGTAGCAATTCAAGAGCTATTTAAGCAACAGTTGGTTCCTATATTGTCATGATCCTGGAGTCTTTCACAATTGGTGATTTAACATGGGCCAAGTATCTTGTGAGCTTGCTCAGCTCCCAGATTCTGAGGAAGTCACAGGCTGCTTTAGACAGGGACATATAGTAACTCCAGCTTCATATGTGAGACATGCATACCTTTCAGTTATCACCTTAGATGAACTGGCTATTTTCGCTTTGTGATCTTACTGCCTGTTTGACAGGGCAGACAACAAGGTAGAGAATAGCACAACATCTCAGACCACTGCAAGTGCATTTATCATGCCTCATGGAGTTAGTGTTCTATAAATCAAGGCCAGCTATTCCCAGTTTCATAAATGTTACCCGACTTTCAGACCCAGGCTGACAGAAAGCGCAGATCAAGTTTCTGAACTTCTCAAAAATCACTATTTATTATTAAAAATTATTATTTATTATAGCTCCACTTAAACAATTATGAACCGTGGACATATAACTCCACTAATTGAACTTCTAACTCCCTTATACATTCTCCCTTAGTCATACAGGCTTGGAAAAAAGTGGATGATATGGATGGAGGGAAAACTGGAAAAGTAATTCAATGCTCTCTGTTCACAGAATGTTTTGAAATGTTTCTTCTGATCCTTGCGCTAATCAGAATGTTGCTTTGCAATCCTCCTCCTGTGATTTTTTTACTGGTTTATAGCAAAGCATAGGGTGACTGCTTCAACTCAGTTTGGAGCTGGAGGAACACAGCAGGTCAGGCAGCATCGGAGGAACAGGAAAGTCAACATTTCAAGTAATGATCTTGTCCTGATGAGGGGTCCTGACCTGAAACATTGATTCTCCTGCTCCTCTGATGCTGCCTGACCTGCTGTGTTCCTCCAGCTCCACACTGTGTTGACTCTGACTTCCAGCATCTGCAGTTCTAGCCATCTCCTGCATGGTGACTGTTTCATACTTATAAAGGTCTTTGGCGTACTAATCAAAACTCACAACTTACTCAACTGCTGTAAGAAAAATACAGTAGACTGGTTTTCTTCAGGCTTAAAATGAGTTTTAAAATGTAGAAAATAGGAGTTAGAATAGACCACTCAGCCCTTCAAGCCTGTTCTGCCATTCAATATGATCATGGCTGATCATCCAAATAATTACTATGCTCCTGCTTTCTCCCCATACCCTCTGATCCTTTTTGCTGCACAGAACAGAGAGAGCTCCTGAACTGGGGAAAGGTGTAAAGGCTTCTCTGTATCTTGTTCATATCCCCAAGCTGTTCAGCTACCTGAGAACCAATCACTTAATTGTTGGCAGGGAAAAGGCCTTTGTCATCAATAGCTGGTCACTCACCCACAGGCCAATCAGCTATTTGTTGCCAACCAAAGCTCCATTTGCACGCAAATCTTTGACTCCAGCTCATCTGCAGACTACACTTTAACTACTGCTGGATCTACAAGCTGTGTAAACAATGGTTACAATGAGTGTCATGTTACTTGCTTTCAAAACCTGCATCAATTCCCCAGCAATCCTTGGTTTTAAACATGGTAGTCCAAAGCTAAAAATACAGAAAAATAAAAAGACACAGTTGTTACACATTCGAGATGGAAGCTGCCATTTGGTCCCAAGAATAGGGATTTATTTTGATTAGGAGTTTAGTGTCTCTTACTCTGTTTGATTTGAGTTTCAAGCCCTAATATTACATTAAACACAAATCATCCACCACAGGAATCCTGCTGTAACTAGCATCATTAAATTGAAATAATGAGAATGAACCAAATTCAGAGTTTTAGTTGAGTTTCTGTTATTAAATCACTAAATACACCTGAATGTTTTCCTGCCTTTAGTTGGAGCAGTAGGAAATATGGCAGCTAATTTAAGCACAGCAAACTCCCACCATTGACAAAATAGTCCAATTAATGTGTGAGTGACACAGGCTGATGGATAAATATTGGGCAAGACACTGGGAAGAACTCCTCTACTCTTCTTTGTAGGTGTGTGTGTGTGTGTGTGTGTGTGTGTGTGTGTGTGTGTGTGTGTGTGTGTGAGAGAGTGTGTGAGTGTGTGTGTGTGTGTGTGTGTGTGTGTGAGAGAGAGAGTGTGTGCGTGTGTGAGTGAGATCAGCCAAAGATGCAACTTTGATCCATTCTGGTCTGTACACTTTTGAGCCAGGGTCACTAGCTAACTGTCTAGAGGAGGAAATTTGCCTCAGAAGTGGAGAGATGAGTTGGCAAGAGCAGATTTTAGTTCAGGCACTGCTTACACCCCATTCATCTGATCGATTGATTGATTTATTGTCACATGTACCACAATACAGTGAAAAGCTTTGTTTGTAAGCAATACAGGTGGATCACAGCAAACAAAGGATGTACAGATCAAAAAGACTTAGAGGCATACAGGTTACATTATTTGAGGCTAGAGTCCATTCAACAGTCTGATAATGGCCAGAAAGAAGCTGTTCCTGAACCTGCTTGTGCGTGTGTTCAGGCTTCTGTATCTTCTGCCTGATGGAACAGGTTGTAGGAGATCATTACTGGGGTGCGATGGGTCTTTGATGATGTTGGCCGCCTTTCTGCGGCAGCGAGACGTGTAAGTAGAGTCCATGGATGGAAGGTTGGCTTCCGTGATGGTCTGGGCTGTGCACACCACCTTCTGTAGTTTCTTACGCTCCTGGGCAGAGCAGTTGCCATACCAGGGCGTTATGCCTTTCTGTGGTGCATCTGTAAAAGTTGGTGAGGTTCCTTATGGACATGCCAAATTTTCTGAGCTGCCTGAGGTGTTGCTGTGCCTTCTTGACTGTTACATTTATGCAGGAAGTCCAGGACAGGTTATCGTCACTCCAAGGAGCTCAAGTTCTCAATCTCAGTGCCGTTGATGTAGATGGGGGCATGTTCTCTTCCTTTCTTTTTGAAGTCGATGATCAGTTCTTTAGTTTTTCTGATAATGAGACACAGATTATTTTCATTGCACCACGTCACCAAGCCCTCTATCTCCCTTCTGTATTTTGACTTGTCGTTGTTAGATATCCGTCCCACTATGGTGGTGTCGTCAGCGAACATATTCAGAATTTGGCAGCACCATCGCCATCTAGTGCCAGTCACATAGCAAATCTGTGCAAGCAGCTTTGCAGGAAAGTCATCAACAAAATTTCACACTGAACGACGTAATGAGACAGTAGGACAGTGAAGGAAAGCCTTGGTAGGTTTGAATGAATGCCTTAGAGTTGGTGAGAGAGCTGAAGTGGCTTGGGGAGTAAATGCCCAAGGTTAGGGAGCTGAAGGCGTTGCTACAGATGGGAGACTGATTAAAGGAGGAGACTGATTATCTCAGAGGGTTGTAGGGCTGGAGGAAGTTGCAAAAAAAATTTGAGGGATGGGTGATACCATGGAAGGATTTGGAAATAAGGCTGAGAATTTTACAATTCAGACATTGACTACATAAAAGTTGATGATGAGAGCAATGCTTTGTAATGCTGAGAGCGTGGAATCAACCAGGAATGAACCGAAATTGTACAACACTCAATCGTGTTTTCTACTCTGAAATCAGAAAGAGGAATGTTTGCTCCCTCTCCAACTATTTACCGTCAAACTGATCATAACTCTGTCTTTTATATCTCAGCTTTTCAGGCCTTGTGTGGGGGAAACATATTAACTGGATCAAACCTAACTAACTTCCCACAAATCAGGCTTGGAACCTGTTCCGACTGGCACTGAGCCGAATCAGGTTAATGGCAGTCACTGAGGCTGCATTTTCAACTTTGTTAACAGACCGTGACGTTTAAAGTGGACTAGAGTGCAGTTAAGGTATTACAGAATACCTTCAAAGATTCATGAGTGAAGTGCAACTTGGGTAATCATTCCCCCTGTCAAATTTTATAAATCGGCAAATTAATTTCATTTTGTAAAAACCAAAAGAACTGCGGATGCGGTAAATCAGAAACGGAAATAGAGATTGCTGGAATAGCTGAGCAGGTCTTTCTGTATCTGTGAAGAGAGATCAGAGATAACATCTCGGGTCCATTTCTGAGGAATGGTCACGTGACATGGTTAACTCTGATTTCTCTTCACAGATGCTGCAGGACCTGCTGAGCTTTTCCAGCAATTTCTGTTTTCATTTCTTCCTGTGATACCTCGCTAAAACAACACAACAGAGGCACTTAGCAGTTCCACTAATCCCTCAAATTAGTTAAAAAGCTAGTGCATTATGAGGCAAGGAACAACGTCAGCCCTGGAGCTGAATGTGAGCTGTTTCATAATTTAATAAATACTGATGTTTCCCTGCTGCTGTGGGTTGTTAGCTGACATCTAGGGGCTCCGACAGCTTCCCTCCTCAGGGGAGTAGCAACGTGTCGGGACACTGGTCTGCAAGCAGGTCCAGGCATAGACAGAACAGGTTTGCGGTAGAGACCAGCTGTTGCCCTGTTGTGCTTCATAGTACCTGGAAGCCTGTGCAATGGATTCTTGGCCTCTCAGGCTCACCCTGAGGACCCGTTTACTAATCTGATTGCGAAATCCTTACAGTCGAGTTCAATTAAGACTTCCACTGCCTTCCACTCCTCTTGAATCAGGCTTCCTTGATTTTTGGGTTTCTTGCATTGTCCTGATGCAGGGTGCAACAGGAGTGTGGGCAATGGCAAGTAACCACAGTAGATGGCAACTCTCTGGTTGGGGTGCCAGGTTTGGCAGATCAAAGGGTGCTCCAGTTCTCCCTTCAGTTACCTCCCTCGCCTGTAGTCAGGAAGTCCTGACTTCAAGTTGCAGCCCAGAGTCTTTGAGGACAAATTTCCAGCTGATACTTCCAGCGCAGTACCGAGGGAGCCCTGCATTGTCGGAGGTGTCACCTTTTAGACGGGTGGTTAAAGCAAGCCCCCTGCCTGCCCTCCTTGGCAGATGTAAAAGATCCCACTGAAGAAGAGTCCTCTGTCAGATCCTGGGCTGATACAAATTGCGTCACTAAAAATAGATGAACTGGCCACTGCCGTGTTCCACTTTGCTGTGCACAAATGCAATGCCTACAGGACAACTGCAGCAAAATTTCAAAAGCTCTTGCTTTGCTGTAAAGCACTTCCCTGAGGTCGTGAAAGGTGGTATGTAAATGCAAACCTTTCTTGTTGGGGAGAATTGTCCTGGGTTTTCCTGTTTGCTCTCTGATGACCTTCACTGCAGGGTGCACATGGTCAATGCTGAGATATAGCCATCGTGGAAGGGTCTCGGTGAACTTGCTGGCTCATTCCAGGCAGGACATCCCTCCCGACTTAGAGAGGAATGTGGGAACTGGTGAGGAAGGGAGAAAAACAAATGATTGCTCAAGCACCATGGCTGGAGGGAACAGGTTGGGACAGGCTTGCTGGGCCTTCAGCAGGGAAGCAGACGTCCTACAGCTACTGAGCAAACAAATCTGATCGAGCCCTGCGCTGTCGAGAAGCATTGTTATCTTTGTTTAGGTTTTCCCGGAGCTTGTCAAGGTGTAAATGCCTCGTTAGCAAGCGCAAGCTCTCCCTGTTTCCGGATTAGGCGCTACCAGGGACATGACAGAGCAGCCCTGAGGCAGACTCCAACCTGCAGAGCAGTGTTGCAACCTTTACCACAAACTGAAAAGAGCACTCAGTTCTGCAGCAGTCACTTGGGGTCCCTGGATGAAGGAAGTCGATGCAAATGTATAGGCCCTGGACATGAATTAGCAGTAGGCCGTTCAGCTCTTCAGTTTCCCTCTGCTATTGGATAGTGAAATAACTCCACAGAGACCAGTATCCCATCACTAAGCCACCCTTTATTTACACGGAGAGAGTCCTTGACACTGATCCGGTTTTCTCAGAGCCAGCTGTCAGAGTGAGCAGAACATCTGACACTCCGCTTTATATCTGTCAGCCAGGGCTCCTTGATTGGACCAGATTAACAGCCCCAATCAGGGAACTCCTATGAGGTCCACCTGGCTGACCTCCTTACAATCAGTACAGGTAGGATCATGGTTGATCCAGTTGCACTATCAACTCCACTTGCCTGCTCCCCCACTCCCCAAATGACACTTGATCCCTCCTCAATCAGAAATCTGACAAACTCAACTTGAGGTATGTTCAGTGACCTAGCCCCCATGATTTGCTGGTGGGAAACCTGTACTCTCTGAGAGACCGGAATTGCTCAGTTTTAAGCTGTCAGCCCGCCTTTGACAGTGAGTATCAAGAACCCATCATCAAACTGTCCAGTTAAAGATGGCGGACAGGCTCCTGGCCTAGTCAGCTCTGTGAAACTTCACTAACACCATTGGGTAAGGTAGCTCTCACTGAGTGGGGTGGGGGGACTCAATGGTTCTTCAATGTCTTGAGGGTTTTTTTGCCTTGACCACACTATTAGGCAGTGAGTTCCTGACACCCACCACCCTCTGGGTGAATTTCTTTCCTCAAATCCCATTGGAATTTCCTGCCCCAATCTTTAAAACTTGTGCACTTGTGTTTTTAATAACTCCACTGAGGAGAAAGGTTTCTCTCTATCTACCCTGTCTATGTCCCTCAGAACCTGATAGATCTCAACCTGGCCCCCCTCAGCCTTCTCTGCTTTAAGGAAAACAGCTGCAGCCTCTCTAGTTTCTCTACATTGCTGAATCACTCCGGCCCAGGCAAGATCCTGGTGAACCTCTTCTACACCCTCTCTGCTACAAACACATCCTTCCTACAGTGTGGTGACCAGAGCTGTACTCCAGCTGTGGCCTAACTAACATTATACATGGCTCCATCATAACCTCCTTCATCTTGTATTCAGTGCCTTGACTAATAAAGGCAAGTATCCCATATGCCTTTATAGTTATCTACCTGTCCTACTGCCATCAAGGACATGCACACCAGTCCTGAGAATAAAAGGAACTCAAATAGCTACCTCCTTGCAGCAGAGAGCCTCTCCACATCCAATCTCACTGCTGGAAAAATGCTGCTGATTGATTCACAGCCACCAGGAAGTGGATGAGGCTGAGGAAGCTTATCTGAACAGGATGCTAACCAGGCCCGGAGCCTGTTTCATCAACCAGTTCGATTGTGGTTCATCTGGACGTTGATTCTATGTACTCACCTTCATTCTGCCACTTCTTTGTAACCTTGCCCAACAAAAATCTCTCAGTCTTGGTCTTGAGATTGTCACTTCTTGACTGGACAGCTTTCCAGGGAGGAAGTTGTAGGTTTTTGGGACCCTGAAGAAGAGCTTTAGCCATTCTTTTAATTTGCATCGTTGTGAGCTGACCCCAAATCCTGACGTTTAAAAACCAGTGTCTCCACCAGGGGTGATTTTCAAAACTATTTTGCTCTGAAATGGGGAAGATTATGGAGACAATGTGGCACAGTCTATTGAGATCAGGGCTGGGGCACATAGTTAACAATTGTAATTCATGTATACTGGATAGAAATACACTGTATTGTTTTGGTTTCTCAGTTTACATCATATCCTGCTGGGCCACTTCAATGTAATGTATCCTCAGCTGAGAGTCTCTCTGTCTATTACACTCCATGTTTCTGTTTATTGCAGCCTTCTGTTACTGTTTCAGAGTTTTGCATCTTGTCAAGAGAGTGAGCTTCTTGCTGATACAGTTCCCTGAGAATGATTGGGCCCACATAGTGAAGCTGTCCTCTGAGAGTGGGTGGCTCTGTAATGGAGCTGTCCCATAGGATTGTATATCTCTGTGGTGGAGCTCTTCTCTGAGAGTGGATGCCTCTGTGATGAAACTGTCCTCTGAGAATGGGTGCCTCTGTAGTGGACCTCTCCTCCGAGACTGGGTGTCTCTGTGGTGGACCTCTCCTGTGAGGATGGGTGCCTCCAAAGTGGACCTCTCCCCTCAGGCTGGGTGCCTCTGCAGTGGACCTCTCCTGTGAGGCTGGGTGCCTCTCTACTGGACCTCTCCTGTGAGGCTAGGTGTCTCTGTAGTGGACCTCTCCTCTCAGGGTGGGTGCCTCTTTAGTGGACCTCTCCTCTGAGGCTGGGTGCCTCTCTAGTGGACCTCTCCTCTGAGGCTGGGTGCTTTCTAGTGGACCTCTCCCCTGAGGCTAGGTGCCTCTCTAGTGGACCTCTCCTCTGAGACTGGGTGTCTCTGTGGTGGACCTCCCCTGTGAGGCTGGGTGCCTCTGAAGTGGACCTCTCCTCTGAGGCTGTGTGCCTCTCTAGTGGACCTCTCCTCTCAGGCTGGGTGCCTCCATAGTGGACCTCCCCTGTGAGGCTGCATCCCTCTTTAGTGGATCTCTCCTCTCAGGCTGGGTGCCTCCATAATGGACCTCCCGTGTGAGGCTATGTCCCTCTTTAGTGGACCTCTCCTGTGAGGCTGGGTGCCTCCGAGGTGGACCTCTCCTCTCAGGCTGGGTGCCTCTTTCGTGGACCTCTCCTATGAGCCTGGGTGCCTCTTTAGTGGACCTCCCCTGTGAGCCTGGATGCCTCTGAAGTGGACCTCTCCTGTGAGGCTGGGTGCCTCTGAAGTGGACCTCTCCTGTGAGGCTGGGTGCCTCTGAAGTGGACCTCTCCTGTGAGGCTGGGTGTCTCTCTGGAGGACCTCCCCTGTGAGGCTGGGTGTCTCTCTGGTGGAACTCTTCTAAGAGTGATTGCAGCCCCCAGGTGGAGCTCTTCTCTAAGGCTGGGTGTCTCTGTAGTGGATCTCTCCTCTGAGAGTGGCTTTGGGGGAGCCCTTCTCTAAACTGGGTGCCTCTGTGATGGAGCTCTCCTCTTGAGAGTCGTTGTCCTGATGGTGAAGCTCTTCTCTGAGGCTGGGTTTCTCTGATGTGGAGGTCTGCTCTGACCGTGGGTACCTCAGTGTAGTATAGCCCTAGCTCTCAGTATGTTACAATGCTTACACTCCAGCTGAAAGACCCGAATAGCAGCTGTGACAGTGCGAGGAATGACAACACTAAAATCGTAACTTTTCACCATCTTTCCAGGAGGCAGCAAGAGATTCACTTCTTCTCCTCTTTCACTTCGTCTTTCTCCTTTTCTGTTTTCTGTACATAAGAAAAAAAACTCACGGGTTTAGTGGGAACTATCCAAATGACAGCCCAGTCCGATAGGACTGATTTTGGCTTCGGAACTACAACAACTGGAGTCAATTAGTTTGTTATTTATGAACACATTGCCTCACTGTGTCAGCAGTGACTGTATGCACAAGTAACACATGATTAGGTTTGTCCATGGTGCTAGATAAATGTAATGTTGGTGTCACTGAGCCAGCTTTGTATTTTAATCTGTGCCATTTGAGTGTATCCCTGTACTGGCAGTCTGCCATGATAATGGGGAGTGGTTTGCTTGTATATCTGTG
>NC_063346.1:14130189-14147383 GCF_021869965.1 Rhincodon typus
AGGTTTCCATATCTTTCCATATAAAATGGGGTGAGATGGGGGCTGGGCATTTAACTAACCGGGTTTGGGCTATAGTGTGAGTGCTGGTAGGTTTGTGGTGGGGGGAGGGGAGCTTGGAGGAGAGACTAGCAATTTGTATTCATGGTATTCCTTTTTTTAAAATTATTATTCATTCATGGGATTAGGGCATCACTGGCTAAGCTGGCATTTATGGCCCATCCCTAATTGCCCAGAGGGCAGTTAAGAATCAGTCACTTTGCTGTGGGCCTGGAGTCACATGTAGGTTAGACTCAGGAAGGATAGCAGTTTCCCTCCCTGAAGGACATTTTTTGTCCCCCCAACAATCAGTAGCAATTTCATCACTGTCCTTAGACTCTCAATTCCAGATTTTTATTGGATTTAAGTTTCACCATCTGCCGTGGCAGGATTCGAACCCGGGTCCTCGGAACATTACTTGGGTCTCTGGAATAACAGCCCAGTAATAATATTACAAGGCTGTTGCCTTCCCATATTCTTTGTGCCTCTTGCATTTTTGAGTCATTCTGGGACCGAGAGGGAGGGTGGATGTTGGCCAGGGGTGGGGATGGGGGTGCAGTGGATAGTGGGAGAGAGTTGGTGACACAGGATTGATTGGAGTATGGGTTAAAAAAAAAGTGGAGGAATGGAGGCCGAGACGCTTTGGTAGCTTTCCAAAATGTGAGCTTGCCATCGCTTAGCTCACCTTGCTTCTCTCCAGATTAGCTGCAGTGACTGATGTAGCAATGATTTATTTGGGAACTGTCTTTGTATAATAGGGGCCTTTGAACAAGGGTCAGCTTTCAAGCAGGTGGATACACCCAGCTGCATTTCACTCAGACTGCATTATTAGTCATTCTACTGTCAATTAACACGCATGGTTCCTGTAAAGAGTAAATCTCCATACTGGGACCCCTTTTAATAGGTCAGCTTATCGTGTAGCTATTAATAACAGGCTCAACTTTGATGGCAGTGCTGCAGATGATGCAGTTACACAGTGATAGTGCTGCTCTGGGGGTGGTTTTCCCTTAGCCTGTGTTCTGGTGTTAACTTGAGTGCACCACCCCGTCAACAAACACAACCATTTCTCTAGCCACCCACTAGTGTCCTGCACACCAAACCCCCGCCAGGTACACTATTCAGTCTGTCAGCTTGTTTGCATCAGGCAAAAGCACATCAGCACATAGGGCCATGAAACTATTATTCCTAAAACAAAAGGCCAGCGTCTAATCCATAGGATCACTCAGTCACCTGAATTCCTATCCATCCCACCCAAACCGTTCTCAGGAATGTCCTTTTGCTTTGTCCATAATCTTCTGACCTTTCATTAACCGGCATGAACTTCATCATTGCATCCGACATTCCAGTTTTGCCTTTGGCTGACTAAGGAAAAGACTATTTGATGACCGGGCTCCCAAATGCAGGATTAATGTCAAGGTTTCCCGGACATCAATGGCCTTATACCGCTCCAATATGCTTTGGAGACTTGGACAACCTACACCAGGCTCAGCAATGCACTGGAGAAGTAACAACTTCATGGTAGCCTCCAAACCTGCTGGCAACAAAGGTGGTACCCTAGCAGTATCCTCTCCCAAGCCTATATGCTCAACATTGAGGCGCTGATCACTCAAAACGGCAAGTCTGCTGGGCAGGCAGTGTCATTTGCTCGCTTGGCACCAGGCTCCAAACACAATTATTCTACTTGGACCACGATTGTTGTATGAGACCCCCAGAAGTTCAGCGGCAACTCTTTTGTCATGTCCTCAAAGTATCTTCAAAGGAGTCAGGCAGCCCCACCAGCACATAGAGTCATAGAGTCATACAGCATGGAAACAGGCCCTTCAGTCCAACTCATCCATGCTGACCAAGTTTCCCTATCTAAACTAGTCCCACTTGCCTGCGCTTGGCCCATATCCCTCTAACTTCCTATTCACGTACCTGTCTAAATGTCTTTTAAATGTTGTAACTGCATCTACCATTTCCTCTGGCATTCCACATTCGAACCACCCTCTGTGTGAAAATGTTGCCCCTCAGATCCCTTTTAAATCTTTGTCCTCTCAGCTTAAAAATATACCATCTAGTTTTGAACTCTCCCACCTTAAGGGCACTGAGCAGACGCTGAGCTGTACATCAGTACACTCTGGGCTTGTCGACTAACATGCGAAGAGTTACAAAATAATCAGCGAGCTTTGTGCATGTCACATGTGAGGAAGCTGAAATGGAAAAGATTGGGAAGGGGCTGAGCGTATCGGGACACTTCACCCGCAGCATGCATAGGCGAAGTCAGGGTTGTGGAGAGAGTGCAGTAAGGTCCAAACGCCTCATCCAGCCAACCTTCAGGCACCCCCTGCCCTGTGTTTTGCAGGGACTGCAGATTGTGCATTGCATCCCGAGGAGAGCTCCCAGCGATCAGACTGACAGGCAGAGCCCAACGGTAACAGTTTCCAGATTGGGTGTTGTGTCATCCTTGGTTTGGGGTTCAACCAACAGCAATCTGAATGTAAACATAACCCAATTTACTATCACTGAAGAGCAGGAAGAATTGTACACGCAGAAGGCAATGTGTTTGTGTCAGCTGTTTGAAGGAGCAATCCCGTTTGTCCGTTTCCCCAGCCCTGCAGGTTCATCACATTCAAGTATATATCTGTCCTGATTGGAACCATGGCCAAGTGGATCTCACTGACTATGAGATCGCTGATTGGGATTGTTAACCTGTGCCATTTGGGGAGCCCTGGCTGACAGATATAAACAGGAGTTTCAGAAGGTCTCCTAAGCCTAGGGCCAGGCTTTGAGTGGGCAGGTCACAACCCAGATGCAATGCATATGGAAATAAAGGGTGCCTTGGTGACAGGGTACCGGCCTCTGTGCAGTTACTTCACTATCCAGTTCCTTTTCAAAAGTTACTATTGAATGTGCTTCCAACACCCTTTGAAGCAGGACATTCCAGATCACCACAATCATTGCTTTAAAAACAACCCCTTAATCTCCTTCTTTTTGGCAATTACCTTAAATCTGTGAGCCCCTCCTGTAAGTGAAAACAGTCTATGCTTCCATAACTAATCAGAAGACTTCATTATTTAAACACCATGGTTAAATCTCCTTTCAACCTTCGCAACTTTTAGTAAAGCAATTCCAGCTTCTCTGGTCTCTCCAAAACCTGCAGTCTCTTCTCCGGGTACCCACTCAGTCAGTCTCTTCTGAACCCTCTCTGTCCCTGTGACATCCTCTCAAACTTGCGGCCCAGAATCAGACCCAGTATTCCAGCTGTGGGTTAGTTAGTGACTTATCAAAGTTTAGACTGACATTCTGACTTTTGTTGCCTGTGTTCCTATTTATCAATTGAGTTGCTTACTGGCTCCCCTCTGACAGGACTGATACAAAAGCACGATATACTGTGGATGCTGGAAATCTGACATGAAAACAAAAAATGCCTCAAACCCTCAGCAGGTCCGTGGAAAGAAAAGATCATTGACCTGAAACTTTCACCCATGTTTCTTTCCCACAGATGCTGCTAATCCCATCAAGTATTTCCCCAAATTTCTGTTGTATCCTTTCACCTGGAGTTGGGATGTCGCTGGCTTCTGCTTCCTGGGACTGGGTTGCTCACTGGGAGAAAGACCCTTAATTTTAAATTGAGGCAGCTGCGGGACCAAGTGGGAATGGGAGTTAGCAAGTGGGAATTCCTGTAGTCTACAGCTGGAAACCTCCTACAACGCATGGGTCCCCGGTGATATTGCAGATGCTGTTGCGGAGAGCTGTAACAATATCTGTTGAAGGAAAGCTCCAGTATGGCTCCACAATGTCTGTTGTAATTCAGACCCCTAACTCTCTTAGGATCGTTAACGACAGAGAAAGTCATTCCCCTGACGCTGTGTGAAATATCTAGAGGGAGCACAATAAAGGGTTTACAGAATAGCTGAGTCATCCGTCATGACTGATGCTCCTGTAGCTCATGCCTCCATTCAGATCTCTAACCTTATCTGTTTGAACTGTCTTCCGCCAATATACTCAAACCCGTTGTGAAATGAAACCAGGGAAGGGTAGTTCTGTCACAGGTCTCTGTACAGAGACCTACCATCAGGAATAGAGTGCCTAAGCATCTGAACAAGTATGAGTTTGATCCGAGACAGTCAACATGGATTTAGGAGAAGTCGGTCACCTCTGACTAATAATCTAGCTGCAAGTTTGAGGAGATTCCTTACTTGGTGAACAGGAGAGAGAGCCAATGGATGTTATCTGCCTTTCCAGGGGATATTTGGTACGAAAACACAATGAAAAGTGCTCAAAAGTTGGAGGCAACCTTTTGACATTCCTTTTTACAGGGGAGACAATGGTTTAGTGGTATTATTGCCGGACAGAATCCCAGTTAACATTCTGGGGTCCCAGGTTCAAATCCCACCATGGCACCATTAATCTGGAATTAAGAGTCTTAAGATGACCATGAGCCCATTGTCGATTGTCAGAAAAACCCATCTGGTTCACCAATGTCCCTTAGGGAAGGAAACTGTCATCCTTACCTGGTCTGGCCTGCATGTGACTCCAGACCCACAGCAATGTGATTGACTCCTAACTGCCAGTGATGCCCTCATCCCTTGAATTAATAAAAACAATGGTTTCGTAATTGGATGGGAGGTAGGAGATAGAAAGGAGGGAGGTCAGAAACGTTCTCCGAATGACAGGCTGTGCTGTTCCTGGGGCATCGGTACTGAGGATTAAACTATTAACCATAAGCATCAATGACTAGTGTGAAGAGCTGTATCCTGTAAATTTGCAGATTACAATGTAGGGGGCATTTTAAATTGTATGGGCAGAACCAAAATGTTACAAAGGGATGGAGACAAGTTAAGTGAATGGACAAGATAGAATTCAATGTAAAAAAAATCTGAGGTCACCCACATTGGAGCTAAGACACTTTCTGTGAAGGTGCTGAGGGATTTCAACGTCCAAGTACAGAAAACGCACTAATCATCGGAGAACAGGTAGAAAAGATAACCAAGAGGCTAATTGAATGTTGACTGTCCTTACCTCCGAGCTAGGAGCCCTCAGTGTAAGTCCCACCTGCTCCAAAGGTGTGTCATAACATGTCTGGACAGGCTGTTCAAAAAAAATCTAAAATGTTGGCTTACACCTCCAGAGGCTTGGAATGCAAAGGAGAGGAAGTGGTGATTAGTTACACTGAGCCTTGCGTCAGACCCCATCTGGAGTACATTCTTCTGTTTAGACGTCACATTTCAGCAAGGATATTTTGATATATCAAACATTCACTGGAATACAGCAAAGTATAGGATTAAATTCAAAGTGGGAAGGGCATAATCTTGAAATTGGAGTTAGGTCTTTTTAAAATCAGATACTCACACGAAGGGGTGTGGAGATTCAAATTCCCTCCCTCAAAAGACCCAATGTGTGAGCGTTCAGTTGGAATTTTCTGGAATATCAGCTGATTTTTTGAGAGACATCCATTCAAGAACAAAATAAGGGAAATGGATTTGAAGCACAGATCAGCCATGATCTACGTGAGGGGTGGAATAGGCTTGAAGGGGATGAATGGCCTCCTGCTGTGTCACAACTGAGCCCAGTCCTGTCTTCAATTCTGTTTTCTTGAGCAGGTTTATGTGTGGATGCTAGTGAGTGAGAACCAGTTTGGGTGCAACTGTGTTGCCTCTCCGAGTCAAATTCACAACCTAAGTTCCTTTATTAAGAGCGACCCACTTGGGTAAGGTAACGGAGGGCAGCTGGCACCTTTAGATTCACACAAAGTGAAAACCACAATGAGAATCACATGTGAACCAAAATTGTTAGCAGAAAAGCAAGAGACATTTTAAAAAGAAAGGTCACTGTATCTATGTCAAAAAAATCCCACTCTATTGTACAAGTAAAAAAAAGTTCAAACACTCTTCCTCGTTGCTAATTGAGATTTTGAATATAAATGTCATAATGTAATACGTTCAAAAGGTTCGTTTAATGCCAGCTGTCAATCTTCAAACTAAACCATTTTTCTCTTTCCTGTTACAGTGCTGGGCAAGTAAAGAAATTAAAGACTTGCATTTATATAGCATCTTACAGAACTTCAGAATGTCCTAAACTGCCTTCCACCCAGTGATGTGCACTTGAAGTTTACTTGCAGTTGTAATGCAGTAAACTTGGCAATCAGTTTTTGCAAAGCGAGATCCTGCACAAACAGCAACGTGATAATGACCAGATGATGTAGGTTGAGAAATCTTCATGTTTATTTCTGCTTTCACCAGACCTGGATGCTGCCAACTTGGTCAGATTTGTTGCCCACCCCTAATCGTCCTTGATTTGAGTGGTTTGCTGGGCTGTCTCAGACAGAAGTTAAGAGTCAACCACATTTTATGTGGATCTGGAGTCACATGTAGGCCAGACAAGATAAGCATGGCAGATTTCCCTCCCTGAAGGACACTAGTGGACCAGGTGGATTTTTACAACAATTAATAATGGTTTCACGGTCACTATTACTAAACATAGCTTTCAATTCCAATTTTATTCATTCAGTTCAAATTACACCGGCTACCACAATGAGATTTGAACCCGTGTTTCTGGAGCCTCTCAGCCTCTCGATTATTAGTCTACTAACAATACTGCTACACCATTGCCTCCCTTTGTCCAGTGTTTTTGGTGGAAAGATTACCAGATGTGATCGAAGTTAGTGGTTGCCAAACTAGGTACATGACCTCCACAGAGAGCATACAGAAGGTCCACAACTCAACCTCATGAAAACTGTGCAGGGATGAGATTGTTGTCATTGTGGAATGTCTCTTTGTCAAGCAGGTCCAGAGAGAGGGATGCAGTGGTTTTTGTTGAGGTTCAACCTGAGCAATTTTTTGAAAGGTCCTTTAAGTGGACTTGGGCTTTGCTGCCTGGGTTGACCATCCCTACTTGCCCTGGAAAAGATGGTGGGAGCTGTCTTCTTGAACCACTGCAATAATTGAAGGGTAGGGTACAGACACTTTCATGTTAAGGAGTTCCAGGATTTTAGCCAATCCCAGTGAAGGAACGGCATGTAGTTCCAAGTCCGAATGCTGTGTGGATTGTTGGAGAACATGCAGGTGGTAGCGTTTTTCCATGCACCTGCTGTCCTTGATCTTTGAGGTAGCAGAGTTTGGAAGCCAAGCTTGGGTAAGTTTCCACAGTGAATCTTGTGCATGTTGCTGCGACTGTGTCCAAGGTGAAAGGAGTGAATGTTGAAGGTGGTGGATTTTGTGCCAGTCAAATGGACTGCTGTAGCTGGTCTATCCTGAATACTGTCAAGTGCTCGTTGTGTTGTTGGAGGTACACTCATCTAGTCAAGCACCAGTACTCAATATCCTGCAGGCTGTTCTCAGGGATGTGTACCGAGGTAACCAACAACTGCTGCTAGTGAAACACACTCTGGTTTATCCAAAACTCCCTGGTCTCCCAGTGCAAGGAGCGAGTAATGGAACCTGGCACATTCTAAGGTCCAGGACTCTGTGGGAAAGCACTAAAGCTTGAGGCAGCCTCTGCAGATGCTCAGTGAAGAAGGGCCACTGTTTAAGGCCATCCTGTTATGTTACACTGAGGAACTGGGAACTTTGTAAAACCCCTCAAGCTGTGTGCATCAGAAAATGTTTGACATAAAATATGAATGGATATTGTAAAAATGACCTGCAATAACATGGACAACACTAGTACTCTGCTTAGTACAGTACTAAGTTAGTACTCCTGCTTTCCCCCTTCTCTCCTAATGCTGTCTCTGGGCTCCTGCTCTCTATGCGCTCTTGTGAAAGGTAGACTGACTTATTTCTTTTCTTTAACCTTTTTCAGGAAATATATGTCACTGGCAGGCTCAGCAATGTTGCCCATCTGCTATGTATTGCAAGAATCATTTCAGAGGTAGTTAAGGGGAAATTGCTGGGCCTGGAATCAGTTGTAAGCCAAGGAAACAATTCATGAATCCCAACAAATTCCCAGCGAAGAAGGATTCTAGGAAGAGGATAAACTGACATGGTTAACCAGGGAGGTATCAAACTGAAAGAAAAGAACTTACAATGTGGTAAAGGTTAGTGGTAAATCAGATGTTTGGGAAAGTTTAAAAAGCCAATAAAAGATGACCAAAATATTAATAAAGAGGGATAAAATAAACTGGAGGCAAACTGGCAAGTACCTGAAACATTACCAATAAGAGTTGCTTTAATAATACGAAAAGGAAGAGAGAAGCCACGGAGAACATAGGCTCCTTAGAGAATAAGACGAGGGAAATAATAATAGGGAGCCAGGAAATGGCAGAGGAGTTGAATAAATACTTTTCAACATGGTAGCAGAGACAAATAGCATTCCACAAATGCTAAATAATCAAGGGGCTAAAAAAGATGGACGAAATAACCATAATAATCATCTTTAGAGAAAAAGTACGAGGGAAACTAATGGGACAAATGATAAGTCCCCTAGACCTGATAGCATCCCAGGATTTTAAAGGAAGTAGGTGTCGCGATAATGAATCTACTAGCATTCATTATATTCCAAGGATCCTTAGATCTTAGATAAAGTACCAGAGGAGTGGAAAACTGCCAATGTAATACCCTATTCAAAACAAGTAACTATAGCAGTTAGCTTAACATCTGTCATTGGGACCATGTAAGTCTATTATAAAAGATGTAATAACAAAGAATTTAGAAATACATAATATAATCAAACAGAATCAGCATGGCTTCATGAAGAGGAAATCATATCTGACATATTTATTACATTTCTTTGAGGAGGTAGCAAGTCGGATAGATAAAAGGCAACCAATAGATGTAATATATTTGGATTTCAAAATGGCATTCAATAAGATACTGCAACTTAATAATATAAAAGCCCATGGTGGTGAGGGTGATATATTAGCATAGTTAGAGGATTGGTTAACTAATAGAAAATAGAGAATTGGGATAAAATGCCATTTTCAGGATGGCAGCATGTAACTAGTGTAATGCCAAGGAGACCAGCATTGGGGCCATCATTATTTAAAATAAATAGTAATAACTTGGATGTACTAATGCCAAGTTTGCAGGTGACACAAAAATAGACGGAAAGCAGCTGATGGGGATGACATTAAGAGTCTGCAGAGGAATAAAGGCTGTTTAAGCCCAATGGGCAAAATCTTGGCGGGTGGAATATAATGTGAGAAAATGGGAGATAATATAGTTTGGCAGGAAGAATAAAAGAGTTTAATATTATTTAAATGGAGAAAGAGTGCAGAAAGCTGCAACACAGAGGGATATGGGGATCCTCATGCCTGAATCACAATAAGCTGATGTCCAAATTCTGTG
This sequence comes from Rhincodon typus, assembly GCF_021869965.1. NCBI lineage: Eukaryota > Metazoa > Chordata > Chondrichthyes > Orectolobiformes > Rhincodontidae > Rhincodon > Rhincodon typus. Next base: position 14,139,492 of record NC_063346.1, read on the forward strand.
GGTAGTAGGAAATGCAGTTGGAATTTTGGCCTTTATTTCATAGGGAATGGAATATTAAAATAGGGAGGCCTTGCTAAAACAATGCATGGTACTATAGTCAGACCACAGCTGGAATATTGTGAATAATTTTGCTCCTCTCATCTAAGGAAAGACATACTGGCATTGGAAGTAGTCCAGCGAAGGTTCACAAGGCTGAGCCTTGTGGAAGGATTTTCTTACGAGAAGAGTTCAGTCGGTTGAGCTTGTACACTTTGGAGTTGAGAAGAATGAGAGGAGACTTTATAGAAACATTTAAGATTCTCATGGGGCTTGACAAGGTAGATGCAAAAAGGTTGTTTACCCTTGTGGGTTGTCTAAGACTAGAGGGCATAATCCCAGAGTAAGAGGTCATCCATTTAAGGCAGAGATGGCGATTTTGTTTCTCTCAGAGAAACACCACAGAGGGCTATCAAGATTGGGTTGTTGAATATATTCAAGGCTTAGATGGACAGATTTTGAATCAGTAAGGGAATCAAGGGTTATGAGGAAAAGGCAGGAAAGTGGAGTTGAGGATTATCAGGTCAGCCATGATCTCATTGAATGGTGGAGCAGATTTGATGGGCTAAATGGAGATACCAGGTGAGGACAGCAGATTTCATTCTCTAAATTTCATTGGTGAGCAGATTTATTTGTACAACATAGTCACAATTATTCAGACTAGCTTTATATTCAAGATTTATTAATTGAATTTAAATTCCACTAGCTGCCGTATTGGGATTTGAACCTGTAATATCAGAGTAATCACTCTTGAGTTCTGGATCAGGCAAGCAGTAATGTTATCATTATGCCACTTCCTCTTTACCCCTCCTCCCATCCAGAAAAGCGAGAAGCAGCAGACACACCCATCTTACTGATATCAGTGAATGTAGTGTTAAAAATGATGTAGAAGTAATTTTACAATGGAAAATATTTGCATTCTGAGAATTCTGTAGTCTTATCGTTTAAATGGAAGTCTGTGATTATTAATCAATTTACAAAGAACTTCTCAACCAGAGAAATGTCAGAACCACTGACCTTAAATACTGTATACAGTATCTTGCATACAGTATACAAACAAAGCAGCAGCTCATCAAACCCCACCCTGAGAACAGCACCTAGTTAAGGTTCACATTGTCTTTGAATTACAAGTCGATTATGATCCTTGGCCTATTATTTGAAAGCAGAAGAACAATTTGACAGGTATTTGTGTTTCTAAAAAAAAAGTGTTTTACTATTCCATGCTTGTTTCTAATAATTTTTGAATACATCTTGGATTGTGGACAATTTTTAAAAGAATAAAAGATCTATATTTCTCTGCCCAACATGATAGATGCGTAAGAAGATTAGGTGTGCCATATTCAAGTTGGATCTATGACATTTACAAAAACAAATGAATGAAATCACTGGGGAAGTATCATATTTACCCCCATGTGTAGAGCCAATTTGAACATGAGGTTCATGAAGAAAGAAGTTATATTTACATAGCTCCCTTTTCATGACCTTAGTCCCAATGCACTTAACAGCAACTGAAGTATATAGTGCTTAGGATTCAGTACTCATAGAATGGTAGAGGTCTACAGCACAGAAAAAGGCCCTTCAGCCCATCGAATCTGCAACAATTAAAAACAACCAGCTATCCATTCTCGTTACATTTTCCAGTATTTGGCCCACTGCCTTGTATGCCTTGGCATCATAACTGTACACCTGAATAATTCTTAAATGGGTGTCTCTGACTCTACCACCCTTAGAGGCAGTGAGCTCCAGACTCCCACCGCCCTCCAGATGAAAAGAAAAATTCCTCCCTACAAACCTCCTGTGCCTTACATTAAATCTATGCCCCTGGCCGTTGATCCCTCCACCAAGGGGAATGGTTTCTTTCCATCTACCCTGTTCAGACTCACATAATTTTATACTTCTCAATCATGTTCGCCCTGAGTCTCCTATGCTCCAAGGAAACCGTCTCCAGTCTGTCCAGTCTCTCTTCATAACTAAAACTCTTGAGCCCAGGCAACATCCTCACACATCTCCTCTGCATCCTCTCCAGTGCAGTCACATCCTTCCTGTCATGTGGATTGCAGAACTGACACAATACTCTAGCTGTGGCCTAGCCAACTTTTCATACAGTTCCAGCATAGCCTCCTTAGTCTTAAACCCAATGCTTCAGGTAACAAAGTCAAATACACTATACGCAACAAAAACAAAGTTGCTGGAAAAGCCCAGCAGGTCCGGCAGCATCTGCGAAGGAAAAAACAGAGGCAACATTTCAGATCCGGTGACCCTTCCTCAGAACTGGGAACTATCAAATATACCATATACCTTCTTAACCACTTTATCTACTTGTCCCACTACCTTAAGGGACTGGTGGACAGGCAAACCAAGGTCCTGCTGATCCTCGGTGCTTCCAAGGGTCCTAATGCTCATCATTGTTTTTCCCACGCAAGGCCATCACATTACATTCTAATCATATCTGCCATGAGGTTGAGCTCGAGAAAGAATTAATGATGGGTGGAATGGCTTCCGAATGTTCATGTCAACAACAACACCACTTGCGTTCTTCTCTTCTATTGTAGGAAATCACTCCAAGGCATTTTACAGGAGCATTCTGAAAACAAAATTTCACACCTAGTCACATTAGATACCAGGACAGGTGACTAGAAGCATGGTTTAAGATGCGTCTTAAGGAAGAGAGGCAGGCAGCATGGTTTAGGAGAGTGTACCAGAGCTGAGCCTGTTACAAACAATTTCCCTATGTCTTACGAATAGGAGTAGAGTGACTGCATGTGTGTGAGGTTAAGTGAGAGTGCTGTGATAAATAAGCCATTAGTTGCAGGTTGTGTGTGCTGGGGCAGCTGAAGTGCTGAAGAGAAATGGTGCCAGTGTTTTGTGCTGTGCAGTCTTCACCTGCCTCTCCGAATTGTGAAGGAGGTCAATTTGTCTCCACTGTCTAACACTCTGTAAGAATGTCAAGGCACATTCTGCGAAACAAATGGGCAGCTTCTCTTTCTCTGTGAAAAATTGAATTGTGCATTGTTAAACAGAGTAACAAAAAAAAAGGAGGGTTGATGGAAGACAGCCTGAATTAGGCAGGACAAGTTATCGGTACGCCAGGGGTACAAGTGGCTTGTCACAAACCCCAACAGAAAGAAGTGGAGTTTTATAATCCTATTAGACATTAGAAGTCCAACTATGCATATGCCCACAGCAGCTGGTAGTCTGTGGTGGATCAGTGGATTTTGTAGAGCAGGTAGTTCCAGTCTGGCAGTGAGTATCAGGAATACATTACCATCCAGATGAAAGCCTGCCAATCGATTCTGGTTGAGTAAGTGATAGGGTGCTCGGTTCAGATGGCAGTAAGCAAGTCCTTTCTGCTCTAAATCTCTGCTGTGAGTGCTGACAGCTCCCTCCCTGCCACCCCCTCCACGGATGGTAGCTTCCACCTCAGGCAAAACTCTGCATGTGAATACACATTCATTATCTAATCTCCTCTTTATGTTTAATTTACAGGCCTTTTGCTACTAGGGCCATATGTTTCTTTTGTTTTCACTAGTTCTTTGTTGTGTCAGCTTTGGCTTGCCGTCTCTGATTTTCCTCTGTAAGGCCAGTGTCTTAAGGAGGGGAAGCTCCTGAGGTTCCTCTGATTGCTTTTAATATATATCGAATAGAGAAATTTTGTTGTGTCTGTAGAGACAGAGCTATATATGTGTGTGTGTGTATGTGTTTAGATAAACATAGATATACCGACATCGAAAAGAGAGTTTTTACTGCACGACTTGGGACTCAATTTGGGTGCAACTGTCTGCAGGAGCCTGGGTCCAGGTGAGGAAAAAAAATGCTTATTTTTTTTATGCTGTTGTTCGGAACTTGTGACTGAACTCCTTAACTTGAAGGCGAGGTTATGTTTGGCCAGGATCATATATATATATAAGTATAATGTATATAAAGATGGGGATTTTTCTGGGCTGTGCCAAGGCTGAAGGTGGGGGGAGAAAGTTTTGCCACTGCTACTTGTTAAAGTCACGGCAGGAAGCTCCTTCCCCCCCCACCCCCCAAACTTGGTTCAACGTTTAAGGAGTTAGTAAGAAAGTCCGGGCTGCAGAACTGCAGTATCTTACCCTCCAGTTTCAATCCTTCTGCATTTAACAGTCACTGTCGAGGCACTTTTTTTTCTAATCAAGCCTGTGCTGTTTTGTCGCCTCAGTGTGACTTGGCAGCGTTTCTTTTATTTTAAAAAAACGATAAGAAAACTCAATGATTGTACGATGTGAGTGGGGCTGGCGAGGAATTCTACATCTTGCCTTGAAGAGTTTCACATTTGCTATTTCTGAAAGAGAGAGTTGGCAGCAGTTAATTTAAGATTGTTGATTTTGATTTTTTTTTTGAGGGAGGGTGTGAGGTGGTTTGGTATTGTAAAATGTGTCTTTGTTGCTTGAGCAATAACTGGAATACATGAATGTAAACCTAACCGAAGTTACAATTGAGAGATGGGTGTAGATTTGGGGGGTGGGGTGGGCGCGGTGAGCTAGAGAAATAAAAAGCCTGTGGGTCGGAATCTGTGGAGCTACAGGTTGCAGAGTGACAAGAGGCGCTCGCTTGCTTCTTGAACTGAGCGTTTCTGTATGAATTGTCTGGGCTCGCTAGTCTTTCTCACAATCGCAGTCTGGGAAGGAGTGGCTTGCTGACTGTCGCTCTTTTTTTTAACACATTAAACTAGATCTCTCCCTCTTATTAGGTTAGAGAAGTTCCTTGTGGCTGAGTACTGTTTGGTACGAATGGCTTTAAGTGTTGGTGGGAATGCGTGGGCTGCAAATAATATATTTATAATATATATAATATAAATAAATTCACGGCTGTCTGCCTGAAAGCAAAGGACCTGCGTTTAAGTAGCGCCTTTCCCAATTTTCAGCTCCCCTCCAGCCCCGAAATATTTTACAGCCACCTCTTTAACGTGCCCTTGTAATAGCACAAGCATCGCTATCAATTTCCGCGCAGCAAGATCCCACAAGACCTGTCTTTCGTGATATCCAAAGCGAATGACTGAGGAGGCTGAAGTAAAGCCAGAAAGTGCTGGAGAAACCCAGCAGGTCTAGCAGAATCCGTCAGGAGAGAGACAGTAGTTATGAGTCCGACGACTTTTCTTTGGAACAAAAACAAAGTTGCTGGAAAAGCTCAGCAGGTCTGGCAGCATCTGTGGAGGCGAAAACAGAGTTAACGTTTCGGGTCTGGTGACCCTTCCTCAGAACAGCATCCACAGTTCTTTTGGTTTTTGTTTTGACTTTTCTTTGGATCCCAGTTCTGAAGAGGAATCTTAGTGGACTGTTTCTCTTTTCCCAGATGCTGCCAGATCAGCTAAGTTTCTCCAGCTGGTTTTTGTAGCGGTGTTAGTTGAGAGGGGTAACTTGGCTAGTGCACAGGTAAACGGCCTCACCGCACCAGAGACCCAGGTTTGATTCCAGCCTCAGGCTTCGGACCGTGTCGAGTTGGCATATTCTCCCTTTGTCTGCGTGGGTTTCCTCCGGGTGCTCCAGTTTCCTCCCACAGTCCAAAGGTTACATAGACTGGCCACGCTGAATTGCCCATTGTGTTCAGGGAAATGCAGGCTACGTGGATTAGCCATGGAAAATGCAGGGTTACAAGGATAGAGTTGGATGCTCTTCAGAGGGCTGGTGTGGGCTTGATGGGCCGAATGGCCTGCTTCCACACTGTAGGTATGCTATGATTCTATTGTGTGAATTCGCCTGGTCTTCAAATAATGCCTTAGGGAGACGGGGACCACAGTTTAACGTTGCATTCAAACTATGGCATCTTCAACTGTGCAGCAGTCATTCAGTAGCTCCCTGGAGTGTCAGTGGAACATGAGAAGGCCATTCAGCCACTTGTTTTTAGGACAATCAAGGCTATTTACCCACTTAGCAGGTTAGATCTTGTGTTTGAATTACTGGAGTGGGACTGTGTACCCTTCACCACATCTTGCAACAATAAACTTGGCACAGTTCTGTACGTAGTGGTCGCTTCTCTAGCAGGCTCACCAACTGGCTACTGTTCACAGGGCAACTATACAGTAAAAAAAAAACCAGGCCCAATCGTGCCTGTCCGTCAATAATGCCAGTACCCACTGAGTAGGGAGGTGAGGGTCAAGGAAGCTGCAGAGTGAATCAGCTGAGTGGTGCTGAGGATGTGTGGGGCTGCAGAACTGTGAGAGAATACTGAGACCTAACGAGGCAAGGGGCAGGCAACTGACCACTACCACCCTGTGATTTTGACTTCTTTTTAAAATGGTTGTGTGAGTTTGCCATTGACAGGGAGCAAGCACTTGATTTTAAGAGATTAAAAATGAACCAATCCTGTTTTGAAAGAGCCACCCAGCCAAAATTCCGGTTGCTGAAGTGTGCTGGTTGGTAGAGTACCAATTAACCAATTTTTACTGCATCTTTTTACTTTGAAGCCTAGGAGTTCTGTACATCCTCCACTCACCCAATGTCCATTCCTGTCTGATGGTGATCAGGAGCTCTGAGGAATAATTGCCCTTGTTCCTGGCACTCAGGTACTGAGGTTGATTGGATTACCCCAATGGTTTATTTAGTGTGGGGATCCAATCTAGGCGTTCAATCCACGGGTTATAGGGAAAAGGCTGGCAAGTGGAGTTGAGGATTATCAGATCAGCTATGATGTCACTGAACGGCCTACTTCCACTCCTACGTCTTATGGCCCCACATGTGAGCAACACCTTGTGGCAGTTCCTGACTGTTCTCCTGTGGGAACACTTTAAACAACATGGAATTTGGAATGGAAGATTGGACTGATCTTGGTACCTATATGGTTGTTTTTAAGGACATGAGTGTTCATGTTGAAGACTTTTAAGTATTAGTTGACTTTTAAAATTCACTACTTTCCTCCCTCTGTTCCCCAAGGTCCCTCTGAGGTTCTGGTGGCTCTGGATGGGCTGTGACAGCTTGCCTTTCTTGACTCTAGGCAGATTGACTTTGGAGGGCCTCACAGATGACCTCCATGCTTCCCAACCTAACATTCACATGGGCTACACGTGCTCCAGTAGAGGGCCAGTGAAGAGAGACTAGATGATAGACTGGGACTGTTTTACTTAGAGCAGAGAAGGCTGAGGAAAGACCCAATTGAGATGTCCAAAATGATGACAGGTGTAGATAGAGTACACAGGGAGAAAACCTTTCTCCTCAGTGGAGGGGTCAGTAACCAGAGGGCACAGTTTTAATACAAGGGCAGCAGATTTAGAGGGGATTTGAGGAATATTTTTACTAAGAGGATGATGTGTACCAGGAGCTCAATGCTGAAAAGGATGGTAGGGACAGTAATCCTCAAGACGTTTAAGAAGTATTTACATAAGCAGTTGAAACGCTACAGCCAAGTGTTCAAACATGGGATAAAAACATAAAGATTGTTGACAATTAGTGTGGACATGACAGTCTGAAAGGTTTCTTTCCATGTTATAAAATCTCTCAAAACTCCATCAAATGATCAATTTGCCAACTGATTTACAGATTGTGTTTTAATCCAGGGGCCCTGAGATCTAAAGCTATCAGCCATGGCTCTGAGCTAGCAGGTTCCTGATTCAAGTGCCATTCTCAGACTTGGAAAACAAAAGACGTGACTGACTGTCCAGGCCTGCACTGAGGGAGTGCAGTGCAGGATCTGTTGTCTTTCACATGGGAGAGGAGAACCTCTCTCTCTGATCAGGTGGCCTTAAAAGATTCTCTGGTGCTATTTTGAAGAAGAGAAGGTGATTTATCCCCCAGGTTCTGGGCCAATATTTATCCTTGCAAGGCCTGTGCAGGCCAGCGGGTCTTTTTTTTATGGGTGTGCTCTAAATCTCTATGACTGTGACATTTTTTTTACTACAAAAT
>NC_063346.1:14147783-14158826 GCF_021869965.1 Rhincodon typus
AACGTCAGCCATCCTGCTCCTCTGATGCTGCTTGGCCTGCTGTGTTCATCCAGCTCTACACCTTGTTATTTCTTTTTTATCTTCCTTCTTTCTGATGAAACTCCCCAGCTCTGTCCCGACCATTCAGCACAGTTCTGAGGATAGAATTTGTTCACTTACAAGAATGAAAAGGGGTTGGTTAAAGGCCACATTGAGTTTTAAATCAACAAGAACAAGCTCGAAATTGACCACCTTTTCTGATATAAACTTTTAAGATGGTGACAGGAAGACAGTTGTACCTTTTCAAATTTTAGGGGCCAAGAACTAAGGCAAACTCACAAATAGTGGTAAGTAATGGTGCGTCACATTGTGTAAATATTGGGAACTTTTTTCCCAATTTTTCCAAACATCAAAAGGCTTCCAAGTTATAGAGAACCGCTCAAATTGGAAAAAATATAAATTCCCTATTTTCTCTTATTCTCTAAGTCTTGTAGGTGTGAGCCATTCTTTAAGAATGTGTGTGAATTTGGCCCCAGGTTAGTCTCTTTTGGTGCTTCCCTTGCAAATCAGAATGAAAACTAACCTCTCACTGTGGGGTGGGGGTGGGGGGCGGAACTTGCATTTATGTAACACCTTTCTGCAGTCCAGGACATGCCAAAGTACGTTACAGCAATGAAAGAGTTTTGAAGTTTAGCTACTGATTTAATGTAGGACAGCCTGCTCTCACAAACGGCATTAAGGTAAATGTCCACTTTTTAGTGCTGCTGGCTAGGACTCTGGGAAAGCTACACTGATATTCTTCGAAATAGTGTCTGAAAATGCACTTGGGGGCCATAGTACTGGTCAACACAGCTTGCATTTACATATAAAGCATCCCAAAACAACCCAAGCACTTCACAAGTGTCTGTTAATTGAAGATTTAATATTGGGCTATGGAAGAAGATACTAGGACAGGTGCCCAAAACCTTGATAGAATGGACAGGTTTTAAATAACATCTTAAAGGAGAGAAGAAATAGAGAAGCTTAAAGAATTACAGAGCCACAATTTAACATAGAGGTCTACAGCACAGAGAAAGGTTCTTCAGCTCATCAAGTTCACACTGAATTTATGCAACCAACTAACTATTTTAATTCCATTTTCTACCACTTGGCCCGTGGTTTTGTATGCCTTGGCATTGTAAGTGCACATCTAAATACTACTTAAATGTTATGAGTGTTTTCAAATGAACTGATATATTCCTGTTGACGTTCATTGACTGAAGAATTGGGCAGAATTGGGAAGAATTAGAGCCTGTCCCTAAAGATCAGGTGCCAACGCTAACTCTGGAGCTGATCAGTTGGCCAAGGTACCAGTGATCTGTTAGCAGCTGTGCAGCATGGCACAGCAGGAGTCCACTTCTCTTAAGGTGGGATGGTGAGGGGGAATGAAAACATATATGCCTTCATTTTGAAGGCATGCAGTGAACTCATGCCTGGAATTTGGACATTTCCAACTTAGTGATTTGCACAGTTAATGTTGGTGGACAGAAAACTACAAGCCTTGTAAACTGGTCCATTGATTAAACATAGAAACATGGAAAATAGGACCAAGAGTAGGCCATTTGGCCCTAAGAGCCCACTCCTCATTTTAATATGTTCATGGCTGATCATCCAACTCAGTACCCTGTTCCCACTTTCTCCCCATACCCTTTGACCCCTTTAGCCCTGAGATCTGTATCTAACTATTTCTTGAAATTATTCAATGTTTTGGCCTCAACTGCTGTGGCAGAGAATTCTGTGAGTGAAGAAATTTCTCCTCATCTCAGTCCTAAATGGCCTATCCCACAATCTTAAACTGTGACCCCTGGTTCTGGACTCCCCAGTCATCTAGAACATCGTTCCATTGTTTACCCTGTGTGGTCCTATTAGAATTTTATAGGTTTCTATTAGATCCACTTTAATTCTTCTAACCTCCAGTCAATATAGTCTTAACCAATTCAGCCTGTCTTCATGTGTAAGTCCTGCCATCCCAGGGTATCTTCTGGGAAATCTTTGTTGCATATCTTCCATAACCAGAACATCCAAGGACTATCACCAGGGATTAGGCCTTTTAGGACAGAGACAAGGAGGAATTTCTTCACAAAGAGAGTGGAACTCTGCCACAGGGAACTGTAGAGGCCAAAATGTTAAAAACTTTCAAGAAAGCTGTAGATATGGTTCTTTGGACTAAAGGGATCAAAATATGAGCAGAAAGTGAGAACAGGATATTGAGTTGGATAATCAGTCATGATCATATTGAATGGCCTATTCCTGTTTCTGTATTCTTTGTTTATTTTTATTATCTTTCTTCAGATATGGAGCCCAAAACTGCTCACAGTGGTCCAGGTGTGGTCTCACCAACATGCTGTACAATTGCAGCAAGATATCCTTGCTCCTGTACTTGAATCCTTTTGCTATGAAGGCCAATATACTATTTATCATCGTCACAGCCTGTTGCACCTGTATGCTCGTTCAGCGACTGGTTAAAAATGACAGTCAGGTCTCATTGCATATCCCCCGTACCCAATCTGTCACCATTCACATCATAAAATCCTGATATACATTCCCAACTTTAATCAAACCACCATTGATGCTACATGCTGGAATCCTTGCTCTAAACCTGTGCACTTCTTTCTTCTCCTTATAACCTGTCCCCTTGGCCAAGCTATTGGCTTTAATAACCCCATAGTGCTGCACAGTGTCAAGTTATCTTTGGAAATGCTTATGAAATACCTTAGGATGACTTACTGCTTTAAAAGCACTTACAAATGCAAGATATTGTTCTTGAGTTTTGTGTTAATGGAACTGTTCTTGAATGTTTGCAAACCCTCTTACTATTTGGAAATGATGACCCTGAGTCACTTTGATTTGATGACATGTGCATCAGGGACGTGACGATGCATTTCAAAGTCATTTGCATCATTGAGTTGTGTGCTCATAAATAATTTTATTTTAAATTGGCAGGATTCTTCACAAAGACAGAACCTATTAATCTGACTCCCAGCTTCAGCAGTTTTACATAATACACGGTGACATGGTTTTCAAATAGAGCTCATTAATACGTTCCTGTTGAGGACATCAGCTGTGCATTTGTCATGCAGCTGATGAATTATAATGTAGCTTGACATCATCGGGAGTCAGCAATCATCTGTGACATCGTAAACTGTGCAATCACACAATTCAGGAACGACAGAATTGCACGTTATTTGACAGTGCAAATAGGCAGGAAATTCAGTGTCGACTTCAAATACACATGCCAGGAGAGCTGACAATTGCATAATGCTTCTGGTAGTATGTGATGGGCTGCTTCAGGCAGTCATACAGTGGGATTGCCACTAGTATCCCATGTAATGTTAATGTACCATATTATCTTAAATTATAGGATTTCAGTAACGTTGATAGCCTATGGGGAGATCAACCCCACAAGAGATAGGCAAATCTCCACTGTCTAATTTCTTCTCAGCCCCTCTTCTCACCTGGCTGTCAAGTTGAACCACCACCAGTCATTTTTCTCAAATGAGAGAGCAGTCCAGTGGTATAGTAAGACTAGAATTATAGAATCCTTACATTGTGGAAGCAGGCCGTTTGGCCCATCAAGTGCACACCAACCCTCCAAAGAGCATCCCACCCAGACCCACCCCCTTTATCCCTGTAACACCCCATTTCCCACAGCCAACCCACCTAACAGACACATCCCTGGACACAATGGGCAATTTAGCATGGCCATTATGATGATTTCACTCGTGCCTAATTTACAATATTGCAGTTACTGTGGCAATGTGTAAAGATGCATAGAAGGCAATTTCTGCTTCAAAAGACTTTGTTGTATAAGAATGTAAGGGTGTGAAAGGATCAATATTGCAGAGCACCGTAAGCACCGCCCAACATGACGATGTCAGCTGGGTGAGGGGCTGGGGAGAGAAAATCTTTGGATCTTGAAGGAGGATTGAGCATTCCTTCGTAGTCTCAGTAACAATGCCTATCATATCAATCTAACTTGTACCTAGTTACTGTCATGCAGTTAACCAAGCTTTGAATAAGACAAGAGCATCTTCCTGTTAAACAAGCAAGTGTTTGCCTCTATCCTACCAAACCAAATCATGTGGGTCCCTACTTACTTTAAAAGATGATGGTGGCAGTAAATCCACCGGATGGATCTTGGACCATGAAGAGCTCTGGTGAGGATTCATCTTATAATGCACTGCAGGACTCTCTGCTCGTCCCCATAGCCCTGAATGGAACTGCCTCATGTTAACAACAACTCATAATGCGAAAGCACCTTTTGATAGAGCAAAATGCCACAAGGAATTTTGCTTCAGAGCTGCAGGGGAATTAGGACAACGGGCCACAGAAGGACAGATTTGGAAGCAGTGACCAAAAAGATTCTGTAAATATGATTAGATGACAAGGCTGTTCCATAAGATAAGAGCTTATCGGTTTCAGGGTAATATATGACCGGGAATTAGGATTGTTTAAAGGACAAAAATAGAGAGTCGGGGAATAAATGGGTCATTTTCAAGTGGACAGTGTGTAACAAGCAGAGTACCACAGGGATCAGTGCTGGTGCCTCCATTATTTATAATCTATAATCATAAATTTAAGCTAGTAGGAACTGCAGATGCTGGAAAATCTGAGACAACAAGGTGCAGAGCTGGATGAACACAGCAGGCCAAGCAGCATCAGAGGAGCAGGAAGGCTGACGTTTCAGGCCTAGACCCTTCATCAGATGCTTGGCCTGCTGTGTTCATCCAGCTCTGCACCTTGTTGTCTCATAAATTTGAGCGATGGATTGAGTACACTGTATCTGGAATTGCTGATGATATGCAAATAGTTGCAAAATGAGCTGAGGAGAACACAGAGGGCCATTTTTCTTTCCTCCTCATTTTCCTCTGGAACCTGATGCTGAGAGCATTTCCGTGACCTGACATGGAATAATGTTTCAGCCAATCAGCAGTCTACAAAGTCAAAGCATTCAAGAGGGTGTTGGATGATCATTTGGATAAAAGCACCGTGCAAGAGTTTGGGGAAAAAGCAGGAGATTGGTACTGGGTAGTGATGCTTGTTTTACGGGCCTGTGCAGGCACAGTGGGCCGAATGGCCTCTTTAGCACCGTAACAATTTTCTGATTCCAAATGCTGTCCAACTACGGCAGCTGGGTCCTGAGGACAGCACTTGCCAGGGGGTGCAGACACACCAGAGGATTGGTGTGATAGCGGCAATGCTTCTTCCCTTAGCTTTGTCAAATAGCTCTTTCATTGGGTTGAGTGCATTCCCACCAGGGAGGGGGCAGGCCCATCTTCCATCACCTCACAAGGCGATAGAAACATGTTCAGTAAGTAGCACTCTGTCAGCTGCCATGAATTAGCCAGTTTACCCAACCCCAAAGTCATCTTCTGTTGCCCAGGAACACCCTTCCCTCCAAAAAAGTCTGAAACCAGATAAGGACTGGTTCAATGAGTGGACAGGAAGGTGGTGGATGCAGTATTTACAATTGGAGACTGTGAGTTTATCCACTTTGGTTGGAAGAATAGGAAAGTGTTTTTTTTTTAAAATAGTGAGAAGTCATTAAATGTTGATCTTCAGAAAGATTTGGGTGGTTCTTGTCCAAGAAACCCAGAAAGTGAACATGCAGGAAGCAGTTAAGGGGGGGCCAAATGGGATGTTGGCTTTTATTGTTATGGGTTTGCAGTTTAAGAACAAGGATATTTTGCTGCATTTCAACAGAACTTTAGTGATAACCGTGTACAGTGTCAGTCCTAATCTCAAAGGAGGATGTCCTTACTCTTGAAGGGATGCAATGTTGGTTCACCAGGTGGATTCTGAATGGCTTACTGGTTCCTGACACAGAGGAGGAATTCCTCTTCATGATTGTGCCTGAAACAGAAGGAGAGTAATACAGAACGTAGGCCAGAAACTCTCACTGCCCAGATGTAGAGTTCCCTCTCACACTGAAACCCTAGAGCTGGTCCCTCCTGCTCACATGCAGTTGGTAGGATAGAGCATATGTCTGTGACAATTCCACCTTCCCCGACCCCAGGGGTTGAGGGGATTGTGATTTTGAGTGGTGGCAGTGGACTCTAAAGGTCTCATGGAGCGAGACAGGACCTTGCAGAACCCCTCCACTCCTTCCCCATCTGGGCACAATCCCTGACACTTACTTGCTAAAGCCCTTCGTCTTATTGAGCCTTCCAGTGCTGATCTTTTAGCATGTTTCTTCCCCTTTTAATGTTCCTCACCATCCCTCTGAGTCTGCAGAAACGTCCCTCAGTTGTAACGACATTTGTAATCACCACTTGATGAGCACCCGCTGCATGAGCCAAACCCTCTACAGGAAATTAGATGGACTAGGGGCATGCAGCGGAGGTAGTGGCATCGTGGTAATATCACTGGACTAATAATCCAGAACCCCAGGTTAGTTTCCTGGGACTTGGGTTTGAATCCCACTGTGGCAGATGATGCAGTTTGAATTTAATAAAATTCTGGAATTAAAATGCTGGCCTAATGGTGACCATGTTGCTTGTCATTAGGACCTATGTGATTCACTGATGTCCTTCAGGGGAAGGAAATGTGTCATCCTTACCTAGTTTGGCCAAGTAACTCCAGGCCCCCAGCAGTGTGGTTGGCTCCAAATTGCCCTCTGTACGTTTAGGGATGGGCAATAAATGCTACAATGGCGAGCGATGCCCACAAAGAGACTAATCACCCACCTCCAATGAGTTTGGGACATTTAATCATTGCAGCATTGGATGGAGATGCTGCATTAGGCCCAGAGCTCTGCAAAACTTTCTCCCATGCCTCTTTATCTCCCTTGCCTTTAAGTTCTCATTAACACTTGCCTCTTGGCCAGGGTTTTGAACATCTGACTTAATATTGCCTAAACTAGTGTGTTTTCTTTGCTATTTTAAAGGCTCTGTATAAAAGTAAGTTCTTTGTCCTCAGACAGATGAGACTCAATGAGTAATTAGAATTGAACAATTCTATCTACAGCATCAGACAGGTGGAAATCCTTTTTTCTAGCTCTGCTGGTAAAATGTTGGTTTGCTATCACAATAGTGCAGACAATAAACCCATGTCAAGTTAGGGGCGGGTAATTCCGAGAGGAGGCCAGGTGCTATCCCACTGGGAGGGAGGGGACAACGAGAAGTACATTTGTGATCAGTTTAGACCCAATACGGCTTTCCAGCTGCAGTATAAATAGTGTGTGCTTAATGTCCCCATGGCAGGGAGAAACACTGGCTCGTGTTTTATCTGGGTGTCTGAATAGCTGCTGATTGTTTTGCTCAGTAAAACCCTTTGGTTGACACAAGATTGGAGGCAGCAGCTTTAAGCACAGTGTGTGGCCACCATTCACTGAAAGCGCTTGTGATAAGTCATTCAGCACAAGACCGCAAAAAAGCTGGAAGGTGTTTGACTTTGACAAACGTGTGGCGAGATTGTTGTACCATTAGGCAACGGCAAGTGCTGTGGGGCTGTGTGGGAATCATGGGTTTCTCCATCATTGAAACTGCTAATGCGACCTGAGGATGCTGTGACACCCTGAAGAGATGACCCATTATTGCTCACTGATGTCCTTGCTGGCAGTGTTGGGATGTCCCACTGTCGGTAATACTAACCTCTGTTGCAAAGTCAGATTTTCCATGGATTGACTGAGACAATTTATCTTTCTGGCCAGTTAATGACTTGGAGAGAACACCATGCATCTGCTACCTGTGTCATGATGTTTCATCCTTATAATGATACAAGTGTGTATTAATGCCTAGGTCCTGCTGGGCAAACGTTACTCTTTCTTATCCATGTCAACCCAAACAATACAGACTAAGGTGAGAGTACACCATTGTAATCACCCATAGATCCCAGGGTTTCCCAGCAAGGTGCCTCAAGAAGCCTTTCCTACCTTCCCATAGAGGTACAACCATGAAAATTATGAGCATGAAATCGCATTGAAATCTGGCCTGTAACAGACTTTGGTTCGTAATGACAGCACCAACTAAGGTGTACTGGACATAGTCTTGCTGTTCCCAGTTCTGAAGTCGAAGTGCTTCTAATAGTGTAAATGGGCTGCATTGTCCATAAAAGTGTTTCTGTCCTTAGTTTATAAAAGCCCCCAAAAGTAAGCCATTCAGAATAGATAAGCTCTCATCTGCATAACACACCGGTCAGTATATAATGCTTGGTTTGCCAATTGAAATACCTCAATTAGAATGCTCTTCAACCATCTGAATTCAAGGGAATACAAGCCATATTTACACAGACTGCCTTTCTATCCTGCTGTTGCCCGGGTGAATCTGCACCGTGCCCACTGGAAGAGGGAGATATCTGATGCTGAGATTTACTGTGTAAGGCTAAATGCAGTCTCCAAATGAAAACAAAGCATCCTCATTTCCTTGCTAAAAGGGCCAACTTTCCATCAGCCTATTTATCTTCTTTTTGTGCCTTTTACTAATTTCTATCCATGGACCCAAAATCATCGCAATTCTGCCATAGACAGGGACATCTGCACCAAATAGACTGAGGACAAGGTCAAGTAGGAGTACTGCTCAAATAAAAACGGAAAAAACTGCGGATGCTGTAAATCAGAAACAAAACAAAGTTGCTGGAAAAGCTCAGCAGGTCTGGCAGCATCTGTGAAGGGAAAAACAGAGTTAACGTTTCAGGTCCGGTGACCCTTCCTCAGAACTGTGTAGGAGTACTGCTCATATCGCTTACTCAGCCATTCCACCTGCTGCAGGCCTATCTGTCAGAGGGGTCCTTTGAACTGGAGGCTGTGGTTAAATACACTTCTGGTGCCGCTGGTGGCCCACAGCATCTCAGAGATGCCCATACTTACACTGTTAGTACTGTTATGAACGTATTAAATACAGTGGCACTGACACAGAATGCAGTGTGGGATATGCCCTGTGTGAAGACAGGGCTTGGTCTTATTAAGGATGTGTGGTAGTCACTCCTGTCTATAATGAAAGAGTGATTAGTTCTGGCAGGTAGTTTGGTAAGAACAAGGTCTAGCAAATTTTTCCCTCGTGTTGGTTCCCTCACCATCGACTGCAAACTCAAACTAGCAGGTAAATCCTTTGGGGATTTGACCAGGTGGCTGTGGTGTTACCGAGACACTGTTGGTGATGGACATTGAAATCCCCTCCACCAATCCACGCTACATTCTGTTTCCTTGTCACCTTTAATGGTTCTTTCGCTTGGTGTTCAACCCAACAGAGTGCCCAGTCCATTGGATGAGGGTGAGCGATGATAATCAGCAGGGGCCATCATCCTTGTCCACGTCTTGCCTAACAGCCTCCCAGTGCCAACCCCCTCCCAGCTGTGTAATCATGTGCCATTACCTCTGCTGGGTCTGTTTTGTTGGTGGGGCAGAACATACCCAGGGATAGTAACTTGACAACTCTCACAATTTCAGCACAAGCCCTCAGATATCCATGAGGAGAACACCAAGGATTTGATAGTGCCAGGTGTGCCATTGGCATTTTGGTGCCTAAATTGGCATTATCACTGGATTGTTAATCGAGAGACCCAGGAGTTCCCACTGTGGCAGGTGGTAGAATTGGAATTCAATAAAAAAATATCTGGAATCAAGAGTCTAATGATGACCATGAATCCACTGTCAATTATTGGAAAAGCCCATCAGGTTCACTGATATCATTTAGGGAAGGAAACTGCCATCCTTACTTGGTCTGGCGTAGATGTAACTCCAGACCCACAGCAATGTTGTTGGCTCTGGGCAATTAGGGACAGGCAATAAAAGCCAGCCCTGCCAGCAACACTCACATTCCATGAATGAATTCTAAACAATTTATCTTTATATTTATGGATAACCAGTTCTTAGCCAAAGTGTGGTTGTGTGCACTGCTTTGTATTTAGAATGGTGTTCTTAGGCTGGGTTAAGTGTTGCCAATCTCTAAACTGTTGTGCCAACCAAAATTGTCTGAATTCTTCAACCCGCATCACCCATATCAAAACATTATTTTCAAGTGGGCATATTCTTAGTGAGCCCTTCAGGATCCAGCAGCACTGGGCACAGAGCATGTGGCATATTGAGGCAAATTAAGTGCCAGAATGGCCCAGTGCCTATCTCATCTTGCCATCTTGTTAAAAAAGTTGTTCCTCTTTATGTACTTGCTGGAGACTTTTGGCTCCGGATCTCATAGTAACATGCATGGCTTAAACCTAATGCCAGGTCAGCCTGACGTTGCCAGGTAAGATCAGATCAGCGTTTGTCATGATGGGTTGGGCTGGGCTGGGCTGATGTTCAGCAGTACAGGCCAGGCAGGGTTTCCTCTAAATATATGTCAATAAGATAATGGCAAATAATAGCGCAGAGCCAACGGCAAGCCAGACTGAACTTAATTTCATCAAGGGTATTCGAGTATTTGCAAGTTCCAGCCCAGGCTTAAGTGGAGAGCACTCTAGTCATTTAGATCAGCCTTACTGCAGAGACATCAGCTCAAAACGTTGAGGCTGAAGCACAGGAATGTTGGAGGTGAAACCAAGGCTCTATCTGCCATATTGCCTGAATGTTACAGATCCTCTGGCACTGTTTTTGAGAAGACCAGGAGTATTCTTTCTGGTGTTCCCTGGCCAGTATTTATCACTGAGTCAACATGTCTAAAATAAAGCTGGTCTGGTCAGTCTTTGTTGTTTGTTTGCTTTTGCAGTGTACAAGGTGATCAGTGCCTCCATGCACAAGTGACTAACTTCATTGTACCCCATTGGCTGTGCTCAAATCTCTGGAGGGCATCTTGAACCAACAACACTGGCTCCAAGTGCGAATGTTACAGGCAGAATTTAGAACTGCCTGTTCCTCCTCGTGGTAGTAATGAGCTGGTCTAATCTGTAGAATGTACACTTTTGAAAGTCATTCTGAGTGTTGATGACTGCTTCAGTCAGTCATAATCTTCTGAGATAGTAGGAACTGCAGATGCTGGAGAATCCGAGACAACAAGGTGCAGGGCTGGATGAACACAGCAGGCCAAGCAGCATCATAGGAGCAGAGAGGCTGACGTTTCGGGCCTAGACCCTGATGAAGGGTCTAGGCCCGAA
>NC_063346.1:14159226-14182706 GCF_021869965.1 Rhincodon typus
GGCCCGAAACGTCAGCCTTCCTGCTCCTCTGATGCTGCTTGGCCTGCTGTGTTCATCCAGCTCTACACCTTGTTATCTCACTTAAAACCAGGCTGCATTAACTCTTCTGCATCTCTGAAAGGGGCGGGGTCTTGCAGCTGGAGTAGGTGCTTGGTTGAAAAGAATCTGACCTGGAAGATAGAGCAGGCACTGGGATGTTTTTGAAAACTGCATTGGAGGCCTGGCTGGGGCAGCTGGAGAGAAGGAGACATATCCTGTATGCATTTGAGATAGGAGTGCTCCATTCCCAACCCCCCCTCGACCCTCAACATAGTCAGAAGGCAGTGGGAGCAGACAGATATGAAGGGCAGTGCCAGGAATCAAGCCCTAGGTGCAGAACCACAAGAAGTGATGCCAACAGTGCAGGTTCCATTTCCATACTGCCTGAGGTCACCATGAAGGTTCTGTCTTCTCAATCTCTCCACTCGCCTTGAGGCAAGGTGACCCTCAGGTTAAACCACCACCAGTCACCTCTGTCTCTAGTGAGAGTGAAGCCCTAGCGTAAACTGGGACTATGGAAACTTTACTGCAAGAAGGCCAATGACCTCACGTGAGAGGCCACGTTCAGCCAGTGCATTATCTTGTGCCTCACTAGCTTCACACACCTCCGCATTCAACACACCCTCATCACTCACCTCCAATCAGCCCTCACATCTAACATTCCTGAGTTTCAGCACATCCCACACCCTGATCAATGCTGTAAGCCTCTCACCCGCATCCTGGAGCTTGCACACTCTGCCAGCTAGTCAACCACGATAGCTATCTTACCCAATCACAGTGCACCATGCTCTGTGTTGTACTCGGTCTCTCTTGCAAGACGAGGTGATGCACAGTCAGAGGCAACAGCAGCTTACAGGAGAGAGTCCTGCCGGTTCTCATGGCCTTACCCCTGGAGAGGGGATTCAATGCTGGCCATTATTAAGGTGAACATTGCTGAGATCATGGTCAGCATTGAGGCTAAAACCAGCAAACAAGACAATCTGCTCATGCTTTACCCTCTTCTCACAGCATTCTGGCCCCTCGTCCCACTTACAAGCTGCAGGTGGAGTGTTCACCCATCTCCTTACTTTCCACTACTTCCTGTAATATAACCTCGTGCCTTTTTCCTTGCAGAGATCCAAACTCTGCAAGCTTATTGGCTGAGGAGAAACCGCAAGAAGCCGGTAATACAGCCTTGTCTCTTTGATTTTACATGTACACCGGCTCAGATATGGACACTCCATCTGAGAGCATGGTTCAAGATGGAATATGGTGAATGGTGGTGAAGCAGGTAATAGTGGGTTGCAGCCACTAGAAGGGAAAGGATAATGTAGGTGCTAACTTTCCAGAGTGTGAGGTTGCACAAGGGCAGAGGAAATCAAATGAGGTCCATAATGGGGCAACTACGCTGATGATTATGCACAACAAAATACTTGGTGCCTTGGAAAATCTGCCTCAAAGCCTGTGCTCGATGATAACAGCCATGGAGAGTGCACAGCAACCTGATACATGGCTTTGCACAAGGTTCGGAGACCCATGGATACCAATGTTGTCACATTCTTGTGAATTGAACAGTAATGCAGCATCTGAGTGGCCTTTGTTGCAATGCTCCCCACAGCTACCAAACGTCAAAGTGCTGCAGTGGAAGATCACATAAAATCATAGAATCATACAGGTTTACAGCATAGAAACAGGCCCTTCAGCCCAACTTGTCTGTGCCGCCTGGTTTTCACATTTGATTAGTCCCATTTGCCTGTGTTTGGTCCATATCCCTCTATACTTACCCCATCCATGCACCTGTTCAAATGTTTCTTGAACGACAAAATTGTACTCACCTCCTCCACTACCTCTGGCAGCCCGTTCCAGACACTCACCAGTCTCTTGTGTGAAAATAATTACCCCTCTGCACCCTTCTGTATCTCTTCCCTCTCACCTTAAACCTATGCCCTCTAGTCTGAGACTCTCCTACCCTGGGGAAAAGCTGTTGGCTATCTACCTTATCTGGTCGTGGAAGGTCTGTTCACTCCTATTGCGGCTGGGGATTACCAAAGGGACTTGTGTAGTGCCATGCCAGTCCTCTGTTGTCCAGCAGGTCACCAGGATGGCTGAGGTACCACTCACTTCACAGAGCATGAGCTACTGCCGCCTGGCTGGAAGACAGCATACATCCTCCCCACCATTCCCACTCTGCCAGTACTCTGGCCTTGACTACCTCTTGGCCTAAAAGGTTGTGTTGTGGTCTGCATGGATGGCAGCAGCCTGGAGTGTTCTGTGCACCTTCACCCTCCAACAAGGTGGCACCCATACTATCCTTCCACCTTATACTGTCTGCAGTCAACTCTGCCTCACCATATGCAGATTCTACCTCCAACTGACACTGTACGGTGCAATCTCCATATCTGAGCTAATGCCTGCAAGTGTGAAAAACCAAGTGACAATGTTGTATCATTGGCTTCTTGCTGTTCCTTTGCTGCCTATCGGGTCTCAGTGCTCTGGAAGAAGAAAGGCTGTGACTAGCATTTTTGAACCACAATGATATGTGTAAATCACAAAATAGGGCATTGGCATTGACCTAGCGCTGTAATTGCTAGACTATTAATCCAGAGATCCGGAAAATGGTTCGAATCTGCCATGGCAGATGGTGGAAATTGAATTCAGTAAAAATCTGGGATTAAGAGACTGATGATGACCATGAAACTATTGTGGATTGTTGGAAAAACCCATCTGGTTCTTTAGGGAAGGAAACTGCCTTCCTTACCTGGTCTGGCCTATGTGGTTGACTCTTAACTGCCCACTGAATGCTGGCCTAGCCAGCGATGTCCACATGCTGTGAATGAATTTTTTAAAAAATTATAATGAGTCCAATTTCTCACTTGCAGCCTTTTGTTTCTTGATCTATACTAACTTGAAGAAATTTGTATTTTGGATTGATTCGTATCTTCAGTTCTGACACTAGCCTCCCTTGCAGTTTCACCATTGCTTTGTCTGCCCTGATATCGAGAACTCCTTCTTTATTTTTATACATATAATATACATGTTAGTTCACGCACTGCAGGTATAGCTGCTGAGGTCACCATTTATTGCCAATCTCTTATCATTTTGGCTGGAACTGAGTGGTTTTCTTGGCCACTTTAGAGGTCAGTTGAGAGTCAGCCACATTGTTGAGGGTCTGGAGTCACATGTAGGCCAGACCAGGTCAGGTTGGCAGATTTCCTTCCCTATGAGTTCACCAGATGGGTTTTCATCACAATATCGATAGTGGTTGCTTTTCTAACTCCAGATATTTCTTGATTTCAACTTTCACCATTTGCCACGGTGAAACTTGATCCAATGGACCCAGAACGTTAGCCTGAAGTTCTGGGGGGGTCATTTGGCTGAATGATCTGTTTACAATGCAGAGTGATGCCAACAAGCATGGCTCAATTCCCACACCAGCTGAGGTTACCCTGAAGGGCTCTCCTTCTGAACCTCTCCCCCTGCCTGAGGTGTGGTGATCCTCCGGTTAAACCACCACCAGTTGCTTCTGTCTGATGACAGGGCAGCCCTATGATCTTGTAGATCTATGGTGACTTTTATTGTTAGTTTAGTGACATTACCACCAAGCGACTGCCTTCCCTTGTGCCCTTGTATCTCATGTCACCTTTTTAATCATCCTTTTGAAAAAACCTACCTATTCGAGCAGGGTCTTTCAAAGTGGCCCACTTAAGCCCAGAGTAATCTCTCTCCACTGTGAGGTGGCTGTTGTGAGGCTTCATTCCCACATCCTGGACGTTATAGAGAATGTGAGTTGCTGCTGCTGGGGAAGTGGTGGTGACAGCGATCACTTGTGAACAGGTCAGGCAGACCGGCTTGTGAAGGCCTCCTGACTCTGGAGTGCCAGGCTTCACACTACTGTGTGGGTGGGCACCTGGGGAATAGCCAGTGGCCGTGGGAATGCACACCACCCGGAATCAGAAGAGAAGATCAGGACAAAAAGAAACAATTGATCCACAAGGTTTTTTTTGATATCACTATGAATGCCAAGTGTCTTTCATGTATTTAATTGCAAGAATAATTTTCAGGGCTGAATGCCGTACTAATTTTAACATGTATGAGTAATGGCTAATTTATTCCTAATGAATGGTAACTGCCTTTAATGATATATGGGCATATGGCAATGCAGTGACACCCCCTACATTGAGAGCACTTCAGCTGGAAGAGGTTGAGATTCAGTCACAAGCAAACCTGCTCACGAACAGTAGCAGCTCCTATAACATTTGCTGTGGGGGTCACGGCTCAAAGCAACGTGAGCCCATTATAAAACACACTGTTATAATTTCGCAGAATATTAATTCTGCAAATAAAAGTGGCTGGGGAACCTTGTTATCGTGCCACAAAGTGCAACAGGAAACCCAGTGTACAATTTAATGACACTTAGCCATGTTCCAAAGGGTTAGTTTATTAACTCTGTTCACAATTAACCCATTTAGTCACCCGGTCTGGTACTCTCAGTACAGAAGCTTCTTTGTGACATTTTGAATGCAATTTGCATAGCGTATCGAGATTTTCTTTAATGCTATCCTGGCTGACCGTTTTCTGTTCAAATCTGCTGTTAAGTTTGCGCATGGCTGATGAGCACTGTGTCCTGTATGATTGTAAAGTAGGTAAATAATGTGGTTCACCAATGGAATTAAATTGGACCTTTCTTGGGAGCATTACGTATATCATATTGTGCACTGTGGCAACAATTTAGCCACATTCTTCGGTGATCTATTGTGGAGCTTCTGTAAAGAACCCAACCCACTAGGACCCCGTGAACAAGTAATGCAAATTACCAACTAATGGGGAATGAACGCTGTTAGATTTCATGCAGCGTAATGAGGTTTTAAACTTCTGCTTACTTAGTTAGGCTTCAAGCACCAAGAGAGAGGCTTTAGAAGAGGTGAGTGAAAGCTTGGTCAAGGAGAAAAGTTTTAAGGAAGGTCTGAAGGAGTGAGAGAGAGAGAGAGATGGAGATAAAAAGATTTATGGAGGGAATTCCAGAGTCTAGGGCCTAAACAGTTAAAGGCATGGCCACCATGGTGTAAGGAAATTAAGACTGGATAGAAGCTTCTTATCAGTTTCGACCTGTGCTTAGAGCAAAGAACAACATTGTACAGTAAAATTCATGTTATCCCGGTGCACAGGGGGACTGGATCATGGCAATGAATCAGAAATGCTGATTAGTGAACAGGACTATAAAACTCATCTACAGAAATCCTAGCCCTAGCAGAAGTCTTTGTTACCTCTTGAGTTAATTATTCCAACGTCTTCTCCAAAAACCTGAGGGCATCCAAAACGCTTATTCACATAAGGTTCATTTCACCAATTGCCCTTGTTCTGTTTGACCCATATTGGTTTCAGGTCACATGACACCTTGACTTTAGAATCTTTGTCCTTGTTCTCAAAACTCTCCTTTTTATCTCTACAATCTTCTCCACTTTACAATCCTCTAGGAAATTAATGTTTCATCCAGTTCTGACCCCCTTAGTATTTGTGATTTTAATGCCTTCCTCATTGGTGACCACAAGGCCTCGATCTGTAATAGCCTCCCACAACCTCTGCATCTCTCTTTTGTGCTTTTAAGGTGCTTCATAACACCTACCTCTTTGGTCATCAGGCCCATTATCTCATTATCTGGTCCAGTGTCTAATTTTACTTTGGTTCCTAAGATGCCTTCAGGAACTTTTTTTTCCATTAAAGGAGCTATATGTTGGTGATCTGTCACTTCCTTCTCGGACATTTCTGAAAGAGGTTCGACCACATTCTTCAACTTGTTCCCTGAAACATTAGAGTAAAGCTCCAAAGGTCTTCATTGACCTTTGAGGGCTGTTCAGTCCGAAATGTAATAAAGGATATTGCGAAACTTGAAAGGGTTCAGAAAAAATTTACGAGGACATTGCCAGGGTTGGAAGTTTTGAGCTATAGGGAGAGGTTGAATAGGCTGGGGCTAAGTTCCCTGGAGCGTCGGAGGCTGAGGGGTGACCTTTCAGAGGTTTATAAAATCATGAGGGGCATGGATAGCGTAAATAGGCAAGGTCTTTTCCCCAGGGTGGGGGAGTCCAAAACTAGAGGGCATAGGTTTAAGGTGAGAGGGGAAAGATTTAGAAGGGACCTAAGGGGCAACTTTTTTCACACAGAGGGTGGTGTGTATGGAATGAGCTGCCAGAGGAGGTGGTAGAGTCTGGTACAATGACAACATTTAAAAGGCACCTGGATGGGTATATGAATAGGAAGGGTTCAGAGGGAAATGGGCTAAATGCTGGCAAATATTTCTAGATTAATTTAGGATATCTGGTCGGCATGGACGAGTTGGATTGAAGGGTCTGTTTCTGCGCTGTATGACTCTATGACTAAGTGTAACAATTATTGCTTTGTATTGGAAGAGTGTGAGTGTGCACGCTGCTCCTCAAAGACAGGTGGTAAAAGGCACAGAATCATTCTGAAACCACAAAGCCTGAATGTCCTGGATCAGATGCTTGTTCATTATCAATGGACTTCGTCCTGTGTGCTCTGTCCTTCCTGCCAGGTGGAATTATAAAAGTCACTCAGAGATAGTAGGAACTGCTGATGCTGGAGTCTGAGATAACAAGGTCTGGAGCTGGATGAGCACAGCAGGCCAAGCAGCATCAGAGGAGCAAGAAAGCTGACGTTTCAGGTCTGGACCCTTCTTCAGAAATGGGGGAGGGCAAGGGGACTCTGAAATAAGTAGAGAGAGGAGGAGGCGGTGATAGAAGGTGGATAGTGGAGCAGATAGGTGGAGAGAAGACGGACAGGTTAAGGAGGCGGGGATGGAGCCAGTAAAGGTGCGTGTAGGTAGGGAGTTGGGATGGGGGTTGGTCAGTGAGGAGGGAGGGGCGGGTAGGTGGGAGAGAAGATGGACAGGTCAAGGAGGTGGGGGTGAGATGGGGGGCTGGTCTTGGGATGAGTTCGGCAGGGGGAGATTTGAAGCTAATAAAGTCCATATTGAGACCATTAGGTTGTAGGGTTCCAAGGCGGAATATGAGGTGCTGTTTCTTCAGTTTTTAGGTAGCATCATTGTGGCACTGGAGGAGGCCCAGGATGGACATGTCATCCAGGGAGTGGGAGGGGGAGTTGAAGTGGTTTGTGACTGGGCAGTGCAGTCGTTTGTCACAAACGAAGCATAGGTGTAGCACAAAGCGGTCTCCGAGCCTCTGCTTGGTCGGGAACAGCGGACACAACAGACCACATTAGCGGATGTGCAGGTGAACATCTATTTAATGTGGAAGGTTTTCTTGGGGCCTGGGACGGAGATGAGGGGGTAGGTGTGGAGACAGGAGGTGTTACACCTGCCCCTACAGCAGGAGGTGCTACACCTGCCCCTACACCTCCCCCATTTGCAGGGTTATCGACACCAGTCTGCTAGAATCTGAATGGAAACAACATTAAAGCACAATTTATGTAAACATAAGTTGAGTGTTGTGCTATTAATGTTGCAGGTTGGATAAACCAATTTCCCTGAACAGTAGAGTAGCCTTTTTAACAGCTTGTAATTCGAGACTGATGGTAAAACAAGTCTTCCTCACGTAACTGTGTCAATTCATGCCTTAACTTGCAAATATTTTGAACCTGGCCCCCACTGTTTGCTTTGGTCCACGGGATGACCGTGTCAGCTTTGGCTGCCTGGGTCTCATTCTCTCGCCTCTGAGTAGGTTGTGAAATTCACCTCCCACCAGCACATCTGCGAGGCTCTCTTAAGGACTAGTGTTTTTTATTCATTCACAGCCTGTGGGCATCACCCACTAGGGCCTGCATTTATTACCCTCCTCTAGTTACCCAGAGGGCAGCTACATTTCAGCAGGTTGGGTCTGTACTCATTGGAGTTTAGAAGAATGAGAGGTCATCCAATTGGGACATATCCGATTCTGAGGCGTAGATGCCAAGAGGATAGTTTTCCTCATGTGGGAGTCTATACTAGACGGAGAAACCCTTTCTTCCATCAGAGGGTATTTAGTCTGTGGAATTCTCTACACCAGAGAGTAGTGGAGGCTGTGTCATTGACTATATTTGATGCTGAGTTAGACAGATTTCTGAGATTATGGGTTTGTGGAAGGAGTGGGTTGGGAAGGTGCAGGTAACATAATGCCATGATCAGACCTTCTAAGGGGTGAAGTAAATTCAACGGGGCAGGTAACCTGCTCCATAGGATCTTAAGGCTGACACCGCAATGCCTTGTACTTCTATAAAACAGGAAAATATCCTGCAACACGTGAAACAATGTCACTGAGAACCTGCTGATAGAGAGGGAAAGAGGTCAGAGGGAGACGGAATAAGTGAATTAGTCAGACACTGCCTGGCCCCTATTTCTGTCTCTGCCTTCCCCTCTTAAAAAAAGATGTTAAAGTTCATCATTTATTGTGAAGGATTTGTCTTTAAGATTGAGGCTGATGGTAAGATTCTGTTTAACAGTAGGAGTTTCCTGTCCCCTATAGTGCGCAGTTCACGCTTGGTTGAGATTTTCTTGCTTGTTTCTAGTGAAGTGTTGAAGTGCTGCAAACATCTCACAGAGTAAAGACTGACAAGCTAACATCTGCATGTTAAGCTGTTCTCCAGATGGGGTTGCATTCTCTTCAGCTGCCTTTTCCCACCTGAATGGCTGGCTCTCCTTCAACAATCAATGAATTTACAGGCTGGGAGATCTTCTATTTGCTTGGAGCTGATGCTAGTCCTTGTCACTTTGTTCATGTAGTCACAGTCTGTAGTGAAAGATGTTGAGATTAAATCAGAATATTTGGAAGAGGAGTTTTCTTTATTCATTCACAGGATACAAGCATTGATGGTAAGGTCAGTGTTTACTGCCTGTTCCTCATTGCTGTTAAAATGATAGTGATGAGCATACAACTGAGTGACTTAGAGATAGTAGGAACTGCCGATGCTGGAGTCTGAGATAACAAGGTGTGGAGCTGGATGAACACAGCAGGCCAGGCAGCATCAGAGGAGCAGGAAAGCTGACGTTTCGGGTCTGGACCCGGAAGAAGGAGCTTTCCTGCTCCTCTGATGCTGCTTGGTCTGCTGTGTTCATCCAGCTCTACTCCTTGTATTCAAATGAGTGACTTGCTAGGTCATTTCAAAGGATGTAAGGGAGTCAACACATCTCTGTGATTTTGGAGTCATATTAAGGTTAAAAGAGCCTTTTAACCTTTCCTAAAAGGAATATTAATAAACCACATAGGTTTTCTTGACTGTTTGGTCATGTCATTGTCACTGTTTCTGAGATTAGGTTTTTATTGTGGACTTAGTAATGCTGCCTTAATGGGCTGAAGGGCCTTCTTCTGTTTTATAGACATCTATGACTTAACTTGTTAAATGAATTTAAGTTCCCCAAGTGCCATGCTGGGATTTGAACTTGTGTTTCTAGAGCATTGGTCCAGGCTTTTAAGTAACCGCCGTGCTACCTTGCCCAGGAATGGTCTATTCAGCCCCTTGAACTTGTTCCACTACTTGTGGACTTGTATGGTTTTTTCTCCCCCAGATTCCACCATCTGCCATTGTGGATTTGAACCCATTTGTCTGCAACTCTGGCACTGCCTATTTTCATTCATTCACGGGATGAGGGTGTCACTGGCTGGACCAGCATTTATTGCCCATCGCTAATTGCCCAGAGACTAGGTAAGTGTCAACCGTATTGCAGTCTAGAGTCACATGTAGACCAGACTAGGTCAGGATGGCATTTTCCTTCCCTGAAGGACATTAGTGAACCATATGGGTTTGTCTGACAATCAATTCACAGTCATCATTAGACTCTGAATTCAGATTTTTATTGAATTCAAATTCGAACCTGGATCCCCAGAACGTTACCTGGGTCACTGGATTAACAGTCCAGTGATAATACCGCTTGGCTGTCACCTCCCCTGGTCTTGTATGTTAACTCCAGCTATTCGCCTTGCTTCACCTGTTTCTCCACATTTCTCTTGAGCTGGTTGCTCACACCATTGACCTGGCTCTGACTGGAGCAGCTCTAATTAGTTTGGATGCCATGAGGAGAATCCTTAGAATCATCAGATTATGTAGTTTGAAGGCTTCACCTACTGTATTCAGTGAGTGATGCAGCCTTTCATCGTGCATTGAGCCCCTGGCCTTTAACCTTATTGATTGTACAATCACTATCCAGAAGCATTTAATTTAGCGTCTTCTATTATTCAGCTTATTTCCCTTGTGCTCTTTCCTCTGCTTTGCCTCTGGCCCTTG
The DNA here is from genome assembly GCF_021869965.1 of Rhincodon typus. Taxonomy (NCBI): domain Eukaryota; kingdom Metazoa; phylum Chordata; class Chondrichthyes; order Orectolobiformes; family Rhincodontidae; genus Rhincodon; species Rhincodon typus. The sequence continues at coordinate 14,169,472 of NC_063346.1, forward strand.
CTGCAAGGGTGAGATCCAGTATTTACAGAATGAGATAGACCAGGCAAAATGGGAGTGGCAGGTATGAGGCACAGGGCAACAGAGAGAGGTCCAGAGAGCAGCAGGCAGGGGGGCAACAGAGAGAGGTCCAGAGAGCAGCAGGCAGGGGGGCAACAGAGAGAGATCCAGAGAGCAGTAGGCAGGGGGGCAACAGAGAGAGATCCAGAAAGCAGCAGGCAGGCTGATTGAACTGCATTCAGGACGCTGACTATCAAAAATATTTGGATGTGATCAAGTTCCAACAGAGCAAATTGGCCAGAACGTGATAAATATAGGGAGGCAAAAGGAATAAAAACAAATAATGCTGGACGAGGAGAAATGTGAGAAACGACTGATTTAAAACAATTGGGAGAGGGGTAAGGTTGGATGTGGGGTCGGATGTGGGAGGGGTGTAGGTCAGTTTGGGACCAGGATAGGGATGGGCATAGCAAATGTATCTCACTGCAGCTGATCCCTGATTCCCTGGGCTTTGCACAGAGTGTACAGCATCCTGGTCCTGCTGCACCTGAGCTCTCCATAAGCCCTGTCAAAGTTATGACATTGGTTGAGAAAAGATGTATCAGACAAATAAGTCTCTAACTAAATAAGTCTCAAACATGAGGCATGACCACTTAGGATGAGTCCAAATTAAAAACTTCCCATTTTGACAGGACAGATTACAGAGCTTCACAACCAGTGAATCACTTTTGAAGTGTACTGACTGTCGTATTTAGGAAAATCAGGGCCTGGGAAAGAACCAAGTGCCCCTAGTGTTTCTCCATTCGCCAGGCCCCTTTCCTATCTCTCTCTTTCTCTCTCTTTCTAACCAATGCCTGACCTTGTAAGTCATGCGTAATATGCTTCTGCCTTACAATATTCATGAATCAACCATCACAGAAAGGTCTTAGTGAAATGATAACTCTCGTTGTTGGTACCTCGTTATAGACCTTGTCTGATACATATGCAGAATGGGTCATTTTATGCTCTGAGCAGGGACAATATCATAAAGTGTGAGGAAGGGTCACCTGATCTGAAATGTTAACTCTGATTTCTCTCCACAGATGCTGCCAGGCCTGCTGAGCTTTTCGAGCAATTTCTGTTTTTGTTCCTGTTTTACAGCATCTGCAATTCTTTCGGTTTTCATAAAGTGTTAGCTTGTGTGTGCCCAATAGGTGAACCTAATGCATCTATTAAACAAAATGTGGAGCTGTCGGTGTTGGACTGGGGTGGACACCAGGTTATAACCCAACAGGTTTATTTGAAAACACAAGTTTGCAGAGCGCAGCGCCTTTGGGGACTCTATTAAACAAACCCAGAGAGTATAAATATTATTTGAACATGCAGTCATGCAATATTGCTAATTTGACAGAAAACTATTCCATTAGCTATTTATAACAGCGATTTCAGTGCCTGCCCCGTTAACATGCTCTGTACATTTCACCGTATGTACAAGGTAACAGTAAATTCAGATTTGGGAAAAAGATTCAGTACTTTCAACCCAGCTTGCCAGAACATCTTTTAGTTTTTTTTTCAATGTATTTTGTCTAGCTGTTTTGTATTGAAAATGACAGACTGCCTGCCTCCATGCCACAGCTGATGTTGGTTCAGTGTTGGAGAGGTGCAGACGGGAGAGAGTGAGGAAGGGGAGGAGGAGAGGGCATGGTCCCATTGATTTGCTGCTGCCTGAGACCCCGTCCTCTCTCTCCAGACAGGAGACAGCTCGCTGCTGAAAAACTTCATGTTAAGCATTACGACTTGTCTGACAAATGAAAACACTTGGTTCAGTGCCCAATTAGTTGTGAACTTGTGAATCACAAACAAATCTATTTTTTTAATGATTTGACAAGAGCAGTCATTTCCTTTGCATGTGCAAAGTAAAGAATAAAGCTGCATTTCTATTTGTTATTCTTAATCTTTTCACACATGTTATTACTCTGACCCCTGAGGCACACCACACTATTGTGCAGCACCACTCACACCCCAAATCAATCCATACATTAAGCTGCACCAATGTCCAAAAACTGCTCTGTCACCGTACTCATAGCTTCCCCCTCCCAATTGGACCATGAAACCCAGGCAATGGCGGGGGGAACTCAAGACCCCAGGATTGACTCTGAGAAGCATGCCACCTCCCCAGAGTTTAGGACCCTCTCCTGCCCTGCTTCAAAGTCACTGCTGCATTTCCTCACTTGTCTCCTTGTCTACCCCTCCCCAGCCTCCAATACCCCCATCACACCTGACCCCCTTTCTCCTTACACCTCTTCCTTCCATTTGCTTTTGTCTGACTTTCTTTTCTGTCTTGGGGTTAGCTTTTCTGCCTCTCCCTTTATCTTCCCCAACACCACCACCTCCCCCCGCCCCCCCCTTTAACAAAAAGGCACCAAGGAGAGGAGCTGAGTGGCAGCAACATCAATAATGACAGGGTGAAGAGGGGAGAGAACTGGATGGTGGGAGAGCGTTGCTGATTGTCTGGGATTAGCTCACTTGGTGCTTCATCTGGACAATGGCAAGAACTCTGTATACAACAATGAGCCCTGTCCTGACGTTCTACCCCCTCTCTCGGGCCCAAAAATAAGACAATCATATCACACAGCTGGACCCCACAAGCAGGCGAGAACATACGAATGCCCCAATCACTCATGTTTTTGGGGTGTTGGGTATGAGCCAGAACGAGAGCAGAACTCGGTTTCTCTTAGTTGTTTTTGAAATGAGCAGTGGGGTATTTTACATCCAGCACTAGCCTGAGCTGTTGGCCTGGATGAGCGTACTCACTCCCCCAGTGAGACTTAAACCCGGGGTTTGTGGCTGAGTCAGAGCAGAGTGCAACCAACTGAGGCAAATGGCAGAGGCTGACCGGCAGTCCACGGCACCAGGCCCCCTTATGGACTTTACCCTCCGACAGGAGTGAGGATGAAATGGGGTTGGGGGGGAATACGGGTCCATAAAGGGGAGAAACGGGGCCAGAGTGAAGAAAAAGCCACGGCATTTGAAATACAACATTTTTTCAGAAGGCACAAAGAAAAGAAGTATCCAATGTTTCCAAGCATTTCTCCTTTCTGAGCACGCATGCACGTATATTTCACAGGAAATAAAGGGAAAACTGGACCCAAGTACATGATAGGATTGTGAGATCTTGGAATGCATCCTGCCAGGGCCTGAGAACATGGTTAATTCTTCATCTATTGTCTCGCTGTTCTGACCCAGGCCGAGGGGAATGCTAACAGTAAACTAAGGTCTTGGAGGCCATTGGCTCGGTTGGGAGTGACATGGGGGTTTGGGGAAATGGAAAGGGGAGATAAAAGTAACAAGGACCAGCGAACATTGGAAAATCATAGCAAGTGAGCCACCCTGACCGAGTCAGAAAATACAACGCAGGGAGTTCAGATCAAACAGGCCAAAACCGCTATTGTGGGTCCAGAGCAGAAAGCTGTGCTGGCACTCATTAACTGCTTTAGCACTGAGGGGCAGACACCATCAGGGAGGAATAACCTCATGGAATGGTCCTCAAGGCAGCAGTTGTTTGTTCGTTTTTGTTAAAACATGAGAGAAGGAGTTAAACTTGCATTTATATAGCACCATCCACAATCTTAGGGTATCCCAAAGCACCTTACAGTGAATGAAGTACTTTTGAAGTGTGGTAGCTGCTGTAATGTTTGGAAGTGCAATGGCCAGTTTGCTCTCAGCAAGCAGCTGATCATGACCAGATAATACAGATTTATTTTATTGCTGTTAATTGAAATATTTACTGACCAGCCCACGAGGGGAGGACTTCTTCCCGATCCTTCTTCAAAGCATACCTTGGGATTCTTTCCAAGTGAAGAGGGCAGAGGAGAAACTCAGTTTAATGTCACATTCGAACAGTGACACCTCCAGTAATGCTGTAATCACTCACTGATGATATAAGCTTCGACATCCCTCCACAAGTGTCTGGAGTGGGACTTGAATTCCTGACCTCCAGCGCTACTCCCTGAACCACAGCTGTTGTAGGATTTGTGCTGGTCTTTTAGCTGGCTGAATGCGGGTTTACCAACAGTCCATTCTTCTCCTGACATCTTTAGGAATTGACGATTGATCTCTAAGGCACTGATCAACCCAGGAAATAAAGCATCAGGACTTTTCTTTTAAAAATTTCTTTGGATGCTGTAATATTGTTCAGATGAAGGTGCAAATTAGAAGCAGAATTAGCCATTCAGCTACTCTGGCTGGCGCTGCCAAACTTGATCTGAGAATATTTCTGAAGAAGGGTCCCGACCTGAAACGTCAGCTTTCCTGCTCCTCTGATGCTGCCTGGCCTGCTGTGTTCCTCCAGCTCCAAACTGTGTTATCTCTGACTCCAGCATCGGCAGTTCCTACTATCTCTGTTGATCTGAGTATGTCCACTTTGACACCTAACCCCCGATAACCACTGAGTCCCTTGTTAGTCGAGAATCTGCTTACCCCTGTTTTAAAGTATTCAGTGACCCTGTCTGCTCTGGCTTGGGGAAAGAGTTCAAAAGATTCATGAAGAAAAACCTTTCCTGTTCACCTCTGTCTTAAATGAGGAACCCTCATTTTTGTACATTTTTGCCTCCAGTTCTAATGTCTCTAATGTATCCACTCTGTCAAGTCTCAGGATCTTAAGGTTTTAGTAACATTTTCTCCCACTTTTTAATTTTATATATATATATTTGAAAAAAACAAGGTCATGGGTTGAAAAGGACCTTTTAACTCAGTTTGAGGAGCTTTCCATTGAGTAATGAAGAGTTTTTCTTTGGCAGGGAAAGGTTTGGTATGAGTGGGGAGATATCGTGATGATGGACCTGTTGGCCAACCACTGGCAGAAATGGGTCACTTGACAGACTTTTTCAAGGATAGTGCCCACTAAGAGTTGAGCCAGCAGATGTGTTGCATGCACAGTGCAGAAAATTAAATCTGAATCTGGAGGGCTAGGGTTTGGGGTTCATTGGCCGATTGAGCACTTTTCAGCCACAGTTTCAATTTGTGGGGAAACGCTGCTGTCCCAGAGTAGTCCTTGACCAGATCTGGTAACGCAGTTGAAGAAAATTGGCCAGGGGGTGTCATTATGGAAAGTGTCTCTCTCACATCTGGGTCTGTGTGATGTCTGTATAATAATGTCAATAATTAATGAGCTCAAATGCCTCAGGTAAAAGGCTGCTGCTTAACACACGTATATAGCAGCTGCTGAGGGACTCGCATCAACAGCATTATCTATAATGAGTGCTTATATTTTGATGTGCCCACATTTCAGACTAACTGCACTCTGCAACAACTTTCAAAAGCTCATTTTAATCTACTTACGTTTCAATGGAAAACATGGTGGAAATTCTGTTTTATGGATTTGCCTCATTTAAAGTGTTCGAGTGTGTGTTTTCTCCACATTTTTTATGCTCCTCTTTCCCTGGAGCCTCTCGCGCTCTGTTCACTCTGGTAGTGTAAAGCTTTTCACAAGGATCTGTTTTTGCAAATTTTGTTAGTCGACGGTTAACAAAATGGGGGCAGAAACTGTGCATTTCCCATTCTTGTTTCGGGAAATGAGAAATCCAAGCTGGCCCTGGCTGAGGCTTCCTTTCTTGCAGAGACAGTTTCAGAACATGGTGGGGCCTTTGGCAGTTTCTGGGAAAGGAATATCAGGAGCCTGTACTTCACTGGCAACGCAGGAGGGAAGGCTTGGGATGTGAAAATCTCGTGGTTTGTCTCTCTCAAATATTGTCCTGACAGCTAACCTTTGAAGCAGCTTTGCCATGTTAAAGTTGTTATATCAATGTAGTTTACTGTGGGTAACGGTCCACCATGCGAAATGATGTTATGCATTTCCAAAGATATGGTTTCCCCATCAACCTCTCTCCTATCCTTCCTCATTCATATCGTGAGTTGGATTTATATAGCACCTTTCAAGACTTTATGATGTCCCAAAGCCAATTAAGTAGTACTGAAGTGCTGTCACTGTCGTAATGTATGAAACACAGCAGTCAATTTAGACCCAGCAAACTCCACAAGCAGCAACGTGATAATAACCAGAAATCAATTTATAGTGATGACGATTAAGGGATAAATGTTGGTCAGGGCACTGGGGGAGAACTCTTGCTGCTTTTCAAACAAAGGGTATTTGTCATTTACCTGAGAGGGCAGGCGAAGGCCTTGGGTTTAACATTTCATCTGAAAGATGCCTCCTCCAACAGTGCATTAGTTCCTCAATGTACTGCAGCAGAGTGTGACCCTAGAGTTTGTGCATGAGGGTCTACTGATGCTGTGGTTCTTTTTAACATCTGCTGACCTGTGACCTGACTTTGTGATCCTCTTCTACTTGCATCAACTCCATTTTGGAATGTTCTGACCATGGAGACTTCACATAGAAGTTATTGATAAGTAAGTGCATGGGAGGTGATGCATGGGATTCTACAGAATGACAGCGTTACATATAGAATAGAGACAGGTCATTTGACCTAATTGATCCATGATGTATTTGTGTACTACTCAAGCCTCCACATCTTTAGCTCTCTGTATCTACTCTATATTGTATCTTTCTATTACTTTGCCCTGCCTGCTTGTCTAGTATCAACTTAAATGCGTTCAAATAATTTGCAAAGTGCTTGTTCTAGTCATATTCTCACCATTCAATGAGTAATGAGGTTTCTGCCTAAATTCCCTTTTGGATTTCTTGGTGACTATTTTATATAGGTGGACTCCAGTTAAGCTCCTCACCGCAAGAAGAACCATTCTGTCTGTGTGTCCTCTCCTATCAAAACCTTTCATCATTTTAATGCCTGTTATTAGAGCACACATCAGGTCTTCTTTTCCAAAAGAGATCCAATCTTTCCTGACATGTAAACCCATACATTTCTGGTATCATCCTTGTAAAACTTCTATGTACTCTTCCCAGTGCCTCCATATCATTTTTAATTGCACAGTAGCCAGAACTGCATGCAGTACGGTAACTGTGATCTGAGGTTCAATTTGGTGCACTATCTATCTCCCTTGAAATAACGCCTCCCGTTTAGTTTGTTTTGTCATGGTATTGTTAACCTGTACTTTTAAGTGACTGATGTGTTTGGTCTCCAGGATCCCTCTGTTCCTCTACTCCATCAAGTAATAATCAGCCTCCTTCCTTCCTATAATCCCACTACCGCTGGCTTATCTATCTTTTAATTTCATTCATCAGTTGTTTGCCCAATTTACTATTTTATTTGTGTTTCTTGTGTTTTTTTTAAGTCTTCCTCAGTATTGATTGTCTCTGCTTTCTTTACTGACCCTGCTTCCCCAGCCAATTTGGTGTCATCTGCAAGTTCAGAAATTGGGTTTTGGGGGCCTGGCCAAATTCAGGTTTAGATTTTATTGTCATACGTACTCAAGCACTGGAATACAGGAGTATTGTGAAAAGTGGTCGCCATTCTCCGGCTCCATCTTATTATATAAAAGGCAGGTTTATAAACAAAAGCAGGAATAAAAGAAACAGCCAAGTGACTCCATTAGCAGGTGTAGACAGTAGGACATGGAGGAGTCATTACACCCGACTGTCTGCCTCTTTTCTTTGGTTACATACACGCATGGGTGACCTTGAAGAGGAGCTATGTGGTGTCCTGTCATGCTTCATGCCTTTGGATACAGATGACTACCACAAGGGCTGAGGTGAGCCATCCCTCTGCAACATTATACTTTGATTTAAATTTGTCATAGAGTTTCTTTTGATAATTTAATATTTTGATAGTGTCCCTTAGGCACTGTCAGTTCTAATTTTGTTTCATTTCATCATTTCAAAAGAGTAGAAATTTGCCTTTGTTTTCAAAATAGTCCCAAGCCTTAATGGAAATTCTGAAAAGATTTTCAGAGTCTGTGCTTTGATACACATTTGTCTAACTCTCAGTTAGGAGCCAGGCCTTCAGCCTCATTCTCCATCTATGTGTAATCCTTTACAGAGATATCCTTTTTTATTTTGTTCATGGGATGTGGGCATCACTGACTAGCCCAGCATTTATTGCCCAGCCCTAATTGCCTAGAAGACAGTTAAGAGTCAACCACATTGCTGCGGGTCTGGAGTCACATGGAGTGTTGGGTTTTTACAACAATCAACAACAGTTCCATGGTCATCATTTTAGGACAGACTAGAGGAGGAACTTAAATCCCTTCCCAATGAAGCAGTTGAGGTTACCTCGTTGAATGTTTTTTAAGGGAAAGGTAGATAAATTTTTGAATGGTAAAGGAATTAAGGGTTATAGTGGGCGGCCAAGTAAGTGGAGCTGAGTTCACAAAAAGATCAGCCATGATCTAATTGAATGGCGGAGCAGGTTCGATGGGCCAGATGGCCCACTCCTGCTCCTATTTCTTATGTTCATCATTAGACTCTTAATTTCAGTTTTCTTGTTGAATTCAAACTCCACCAACTGCCGTGGCATGATTCGAACCCAGATACCTAGAACATTACCTGGGGGGTCTGGATTTGTATTCTAGTGCTAATACTCCTCAGCCATCACTTCCGTTACATAATTATGATCCAAGCACTAACCCTTGTAGAACACCACTTCCCAGCTTCTCCCACTCTGAATAACTTCCCTTTATTTGCACTTTCTCCTTTGTGGTTTGTAGCAAACTAACAATCCATTCTGTCACTGGTCCCCTGACTCCACATCCTCTGACTTTATTCATAAGCTTACTATGCACCACTGTACCACACGACTTTTGAAATCTGGATAAATTATATCTACTACATGATCATTATCTTCTCTTTCTGTTACCTCCTTCACAAATTCAATCATGTTCTTCAAGCAAGGATTTTACATTTTGAAATCCAGGCTGACTGTTCATTATTACATATTTTTTTCTTGATCTTCTGTCCTTCAGTAAGGATTCCATTATGTTTCAAATGACCAATATTAATACAGTATTGATGGTTGAGAGACCTATCACTAACGATGATTATTGTTTGTATCTGTTCTGAATCTAAATTTTTCAATTGAATTTGTACCAGTGCGTTATGAATTCTCTATCATTTTAAGCCTTTGTACCTGATTGGCATCAAGCAATGACAGCTTACATTTGTATATAAAACATTTAATCGTTCCATGCTATTCACAGAAGGGTTTCCAGACAAAGTTTGGCACCTAAACCATATGAAGAGATATTGGGATTCATGATCAAATGCTTGGTCAAAAGAGTTTTAATTTCCAGGAGAATCTAAAACAGGAAATAGAGGTTGAGAAGAGGTCTAGGGAGTGAAATCAGGAGCTTAGGCGCTGGCCAGATGAAGGCATAGTTACTAACAGTGGTGTGATTAAACTCAAGGTTGCAACAACAAGCCTAAGTTCAGCAGCATTGAGATCTCAGAATTGTAGGGCTGTTCAGGAGGCACAAGGTCCTGCAGGGATTGAATAGAAGGATAAGTCTTTTAGATGCAGCATAGTCCAGCCATCTGTGGAGGAAAGCTCCCTCCACCCTGCCTGCTCAACACACCATCCTCTCCACAATGGGGTGGTACCACCCAATGCACAGTTAGCCTTATACAGCACAGTTCAACAAGACTGAACAAATGTTACTCCCTTCATTGACCATAAGACCATAACAAGTAGGATCAGGGACTGCTCCGTCAATCAATAGGATCATGGCTGATCCACATTCCTCATGTCCACTTTCTTACCTATTATCCCTAATCCTTGATTCCCCAACTGATCAAGAATCTATCTATCTCAGCCTTAAATATACACAAGACACTAACCCTACAGCTCTCTGTGACAAGGAGTTCCAAAGTCACACAACAGAGGAGCTTCCTCCTTATCCTATCTTAAATTGGCATCCCTTTATTCTAAGACTATGCCCTCTGGTCCTAGACTCTCCCATGAGAGGAAACATCCTCTCAACATTTACCCTGTAAAGCCCCTTAAGAATCCTACATGTTTCAATAAGATCACCTCTCATTCTTCTAAACACCAGTGAGTAGAGTCCCAACCTATTTAGGCATTGCTCATGAGACAATTACTGCATACCAGGGATCATTGTAATGCTGTATTTCAGACAGCAGCCCATTGTTAATGACAAATGCAATCAAGTACATCATAGGCAGTACTGTATCTATCATCAAATACACAGACTTTGACCTGTACATCTATGTGGAGTATAAATGTCAAGTGACTTGTTGTTTGAAAATGGCCCAGATCAAGGGCACTGCTACACTGAGTATCTGAAGCAGTCCTGCCCTCGGCTCAGTTCCTATGTACCCTGACAATACAATCCCTGTACCAGAAGGGATGGTACTGGCACTCAATTGATCAATTGCTATTTGTGACCTTAAAGCAGCGTCTGAATGATCCTTTAGGTTTATCCAGGGAGTAGGTGAGCTTCCAGACTAGATACATCCCTGGTTTGATCCTGAGCTGGGGTCAGCTGCTGGCAGCTTGGGTACTGATAGAAACATAATTAGACAAAAATAACTCGACTCAAAGTCTGGAACAGAAACAGAAATTGCTGGCAAAGCCCAGCAGGTCTGTCAGAATCGATGGGGAGAAAGCAGAGTGAACTCTTCAACAGTCACTGGACTCGAAATATTAACTCCTCATTCACCTTCCTGAGACTATTAGACCTGCTGAGTTTCACCAGCAATTTCTGTTTTTGCTTCAGATCTCTAGTATCTGCAGTTCTTTACTTTATTATAGATTCAAAGTCTTCTTGGCTTGAGGGTTAATGGCAGGACATTCCCTCTCCAACCAGAGATGTGGAAGGGATTGGCATCACACGTTGGCATCATATCGCCATGCAGTCAAATGACCTGCTGGCATTCACTGTGTTACATGAAGGAATGCCATTTGGAAAAGTCAACTTTTGGACTGCACTGTCAACAAAGAAATGACACAATTATGAAGGGAGTGGCCTTAAACAGCAATCAGATGATCACGGCTGAAATGATTCTTCAGTTATGATTGTGACATTAGTTTTCGAAGTGTTGTGATTTTCTGCGTTAAGAATTACAGAAGAAATGCTTACACAAACATGCTTCACCACTTCATGTTCTTGGCAGGCACTGCGAGGAGAAGAGTGAAGAGTTGTTCTTGGGGTCAGTTGACAGTGTCATTGCTGGATCTGTCTTGCCCAGGAGGCGCGAATATGTGGCACAGAATAATTTTTCACTGCCACACAGTGTCAGTGAACAGTGTTATTGTAATCTGCTCCCAAGCATCTCGTCTTCATCTGAAAATATAAGACAGTTCTGCTTTCTGAAACTTGAACACTTTTCAAGCTTCATCTTTTGGGGTTTTTCCAGCTGTTCTCAGAGGGGATTGCCAGTGGATTTACCTCACTGTTCCAACCATTTATAACATTTAATTATTTAAAGGTGGTGTAAGGTGGTTGAGTGCACTGCCTGTTTCGTTCTGAATGTCAGAGTTGGCAAAAGTACACTGCAATTGGCAATCCGACTAAATTCCCAATCTCTGTCCCCTGATCACTGCTGAAAAATTTATAGATGTGAGAATTGAGTGAGGTCTGGAATAGACTGCAGTCTGATGAATCCCAATGATGATTATGCTTTTCATATCAAAATTAGATTCTTCATTCAACAGGTGGCAGAAGTGTGGAACTGTCTCGCATAAAAAGCAGTAGGTGTTAACTCAATTAATAATTTGAATGCTAAGGTTTTTGTTAAACAAGAGCACAAAATAATTTATGGCCAAGGCAGGTGGATAAAGAAATGATATGGATCAGCCATCGTCTCTTTGAATGATAGAAGAGCCTTGATGGGCTGAATGGATGTATCTCAAAACTATGGGATTTCTTAAATCTTCCAGTTCTCCCATTTTACTCTGTATACAGTTAAGGTTTTAAAAACCTAAACCTGATCGCAATTAAACTTGATTTACCTCATATTTCCATATGTGGGGCCATCTTTTACTGTGGCCATCAACTATTCGACTTTACTTCAGGGGAGATGGTGGTAATGATCCTTGGTTAATAATCCAGAGGTCCTTGCCAATGCTGTGGGGTATGGATTCAGATCCTATCATAACATCTGGTGAAACTTAAGTATAATTAATTAACAAAACTGGAATTGAAAGCCAGTTTCAGTAATGGTTACCATGAAACTACTATCAATTGCTTTAAAAACCTACCTGAATCACTAATGCCTGTTCAGGGATGGAGATCTGCTGTTCTCACCCAATCTGGCTTACGTGTGACTCCAGGCCCACAGCAATGTGGTTGATTCTTGACTACCCTATGAAATGGCCTTAGTAAGTCAAGTCAACTCAAGAGCGATTAGGGATGGGCATCAAATGCTTGCCTTGACAGCGATGCCCACATCCCAGGAAATCCGAAATTTGAAAAAAATTGCTGCCAGTCATTGCCTGTATTTGCACCATAAAAATGGCCACTTGGATGAGGCAGTCTGCTGGAAGCTTCTCGGCAGCAAGAAATACTTGCACTTATCTGAGACAACAAGGTGTGGAGCTGGATGAACACAGCAGGCCAAGCAGCATCAGAGGAGCAGGAAAGCTGACGTTTCGGGTCTACTATCTCTTGCACTTATGTGTTTGTTTTCATGATCTTGGCCCATCTCAAAATGCTTGACAACCAATTAAATATGTTTGAAGAGTCATCACTTCAGTAGTGTAGGAAACGTACCAGCCAGTTTGCCATTAGCAAGGTCCCACAAACAGTAACAGGATAATGACCAGGTAACCTATTGATAGTGACATTGGGTTGAGAGTAATCATTGGTCAGGAGACAGTGGAGAATTCCTTCATTCTTCTTTGAAACTGAAACAGGGTATCTTTTATATGTACCTGAAGGGGCAGGGGGGCCTGAGTTTAATGTCTTATCACAACCACTTCCATCCAGAAGGACAAGGGCAGCAGACGCTTGAGGATGCTACCACCTACAAGTTCCCCTCAGCATCACTGTCATCTTGACTTAGAAATATATCACTATTCCCCCTGTCACTTTGCAAGGTCAACAGGGCTGAGTTATTGTTGTCAGCCCCTAGGTGGCCTATTTCCTCGCTTTGGATGGTTACACACAATTGAGTGACTTGCTAGGCCATTTCACAAAACATTTAAGAGTCCACCACATTGCTGTGGGCAAAGTCTCATGACCAGACCTGAAAAGGGATTTGTAAACCAGATGGGTTTTTACAACAGAGATAACAAGGTATAGAGCTGGATGAACACAGCAGGCCAAGCAGCATCAGAGGAGCAGGAAGGCTGACGTTTCCGGCAAGGGTCTAGGCCCGAAACGTCAGC
>NC_063346.1:14183106-14198660 GCF_021869965.1 Rhincodon typus
TCAGATTCTCCAGCATCTGCAGTTCCTACTATCTCTGGGTTTTTACAACAATTGTTTCATGCTTACACATTAGGCTTTTAATTCCAGATTCTTTGTTGTTAATTCACATGATTCTGCCTACCATTGTGGGATTCAAACTTGTGTCCCAAGACCCGAAACGTCAGCCTCTCTGCTCCTATGATGCTGCTTGGCCTGCTGTGTTCATCCAGCCCTGCACCTTGTTGTCCCAAGAGCATTACCTGGGGGTCTGGATTACTAACAGCATCAATACCATTACATAATCACATGTCCCTGTTGATGGGATAGTGATTGGCAGGATTGATCTCCTCCCCACATACTCGACCATGTAGCAGTGTTCTCTGCACACAACACTTGTCTATCATCTCCAAAGGCTCCCCTCCTTCCGTCTCAAGTCTGACAGATGGAGACATGGTGCAGACATGATGGGCCAAATGGACTCCTTCTGCACTGTATTAATTCTGCGATTTTGACTGTTTACCCAATTACTGGCTCGCTCAGGTCTAAATTTTTCAGTGTTTTCACTAAAACTCATTCCACCTCTGCAACATCGTCTGACTTCAAGGCTCGTCAACTACTGAAACTTTCATCCATGTCTTTCTTACATTTAAACCTGACTGTTCTTAATCACTCGTGGCTGCTCTCCCATGTTCTATCCCTGTAAACTGGAGGCGGTTCAGACCTCTGCTGCTTGTCTCCTAGCTTGCACCAACCCTTGTTTCCCTATCACCCTGTGCGTGTGTGAACCTACATTGGCATCCACTCAGGAGACAGCTTCATTTTTAAACCTTCATTTTAAAATTCTTGTCCTTTTTCAAAATGCCTCCTTGGCCTTAGCCCTACCTATCTCTGTAATCTCCACCAGTCCCACAATCCTGCAAGATTTGTACCCCTCAAATCCTGACCTTCTGAGCATCTCCAATTTTAATCATTGCATCATTGGTGGTTTGGCCTTCATTTACATAAGCTCTGGAATGCCCCTCTTTACTTTCAATACAATCCTTAAAAACTGCCTCTTTGATCAGGCTTTTGAATATCTAATACATCTCCTTATATGAATCAGGTGAACGTATTTTGTTCTATAAGGCTCTCATGAAGGACCTTTTAACATTTAGAGTCATAGAGTCATACAGCACGGAAACAGACTCTTCGGTCCAACTTATCCATGTTGGCCATGTTCCCAAACTAAACTAGACCCACTTGCCTGTATTTGGCCCATATCCTTCAAAACCCCTTTTCATTTACATATCCAAATATCTTTTAGATGTACCTGCGTCTGCCACTTCCTCTGACATGGGAACCACCCTCTGTGTGAAAAAGTTGCCACTCAGGTCTATTTTAAATCTTTCCCCTCTCATCTTAAAATATACCCCCTAGTTTTGAAGTCCCCCACCCTGGCGAAAGGACCCTTGCTATTAACCTGATCAATGCCCCTCATGATTTTATAAGCCTCCAAAAGGTCACCCCTCAATCTCCTAAGCTCCAGTCAAAGAAGGTCCAGCCTATCAAGCCTCTCTTTATAACTCAAACCCTCCAGTCAAGGAACATCCTGGTAAATCTTTTCTGAGCCCGTACCAATGTAGGGCAGTATAAACATAAGTTGTTGTTGTATGATATCCCACTCTCAATCAGTGGCCCACCTCCAGAACCACTTAATGTCTCACCTGACAGCCATGAAATAAGGTTTTTATTGTCTCTGCTCAGGCTGAGATGAGTCAGTGGTGAATTAGTGGCTCCAGGTCAGTCATATTTGGTGTAATAAAACTCGTAATTCATGTGTGGCATGCTAAGAACCTCCAGCAGGTTATATATTGGCTCTAAATGTCTTAAGAGCTGCATTGAATATTTTCCCCAATGTCTATTTCGTCTGTAGCAGGAGTTTAGCATGTGTCAGTTCGATAGAGAGCAATTGTTTAAGTGCTTCCATTGATATAATCTTCAGCTGTATTTCAACAAAATCAGACAGTTTGCATTTACAATCTGCTCAGCTAAACAGCTTTGTGGTGTCTTACTTGGGGTCTGAGGTCTGTAAATGGTTTTAATGACCGGGCAGTCAGCTCGCGTCGCAACGTGATGGATAGAAGGTAAGGGTGCCACCCACCCCCCGCATGCCCTCCCCCAGGATGAGATCAGCTGCTCCAGTCAGTCGCTTTTAACTTGCCTGAGCTGTCATCATGTAAGGGCAATGGAGACAGCACTCGGGCAATTTCAGCAGGAACTGGTAACAGTGTCTGAGATAACAAGGTGTAGAGCTGGATGAACACAGTAGGCCAAGCAGCATCAGAGGAGCAGGAAGGCTGACGTTTCGGGTCTGGACCCTTCTTCTCTGGTCACAGTATCTGATGGTCTCGTTGGTGTCTGATGAGCCTGGCAGCCTCTCCTCACTTCCTCCAGGCTAGCCAGTATTGAATGGTGGAGCTGACTCGCAGAATGGCATGGTCTATTCCTGCTCCTTTTTTAATTAGGTTTAGTTTACGTGCTTAACTCTCTTTTTGACCAAGTCTTTGGTCACCTGACCCAGTATGCAGCCTTTGAGTGAAATGTTCATGAGTTCCCGTGGGCTCAATGATATCACACTGAGAGAGCCACACTGTCAGAAGTGCCACGTTTTAGATGAGAACAGGTGAACATAACAGATCCAATGCCATTATTTTGAAGAAGGGTAGATAATTGTCCCTGTGTTCTACGCGGTATTTTATCCCTCGGTCAATCTGGTCATGATCACATTGCTGTTAGTGGGAACTTACTGAGTGCAAATTCGCTCCTCCATTTCCTACATGATACCTCAAAAGTGAGTCAGTGGTTGTAACTGTAGCTGTGAAAGGTGCTATATAAATCCAAGTCTGTCTTTTTAACTTTGTACAGTGTCTTGGTATTGCAGGACTTGAATTTTACTGAAATATAGACACGCACCAAAGCTTCTCCTTCTGCACTCATCAGGACAAATGCAAGAATGCCAAGTTTCAAACAATCACAACAATTTATACTACAAGAAAAATAAGGTGCCATTTGGTTGGCAGATCAACTTTGGTTGGCTGAGGCATGGAGGAAGCAATGGAAAACTGTAGGTTCATAGCTACAGCTTTTGAATAATTTAAAAAAGGTGCGAACATATTGTTTGTAGAGAATGGGTCCCATGTATGAATGGATGATGCTTCCAGCAAGTTTAAATGAGCTCCGACTGACAAATATCTTAAATTGCTTTTTAGCGTGATTAAGTTTTCGCACACACCTGGACTGTAGTTATCAATTTGCAAACAGCTTTGTGCTTACAGCCACGTTCTCAATAAGAGAGTTACGGTCAAATTGCCCTCAATCCATTTCACATTGGGCTCTTAAGAATTGAGAAGAGTGACTTCTACCTAATCCACCTGGAATTACTACCCAATTTCTACATGTCACAGCACAGTGTTTCAGTCCAGTGCACAACATGGGCTCACATTCTGAACATTAACAGATTGGACAAATTTTGAACATTTGCCTTAGTCATAGGGTCATACAGCATGGAAACAGACCCTTCGGTCCAACTCATCTGCGCTGACCAGACATCCCAATCTGACCTAGTCCCATTTGCCAGCATTTGGCCCATATCCCCCTAAACCCTTCCTATTCACACACCCATCCAGATGCCTTTTAAATGTTGTGATTGTACCAGCCCCCATCACTTCCTCTGGCAGCTTGTTCCATACACATACCACCTTTTGCATGAAAGAGTTGCCCGTCAGGTCTGTTTTACACCTTTCCCCTCTCAACTTAAACTTTTCCCCTCTAGTTTTGGACTCTGCCATTCTAGGAAAAAGATCCTGGCTATTCACCTCTATAAAGTCACCCACGCCCTCCAATATTCCGGGAAGAAAGGCCCCAGCCGAGTCAGCTCCCCCCACCCATTTCCAGTTTACTTTGATCAGCCCCCTTTTCTTGCGTTCTTCCTACAGGAAGCGACAGCTATCTGTCACCTGATCCATCTTGATCACTTTTTAAATAAAGTCGGTCATAATGCAGAGACCCACCAACATCCCTGTGCATTTGTGTAGCGCCTTTCATAGAAGAAAAGCTAAGGCACCTCACCGAAGTCTTAGCAAACAAAATCTGACACTGAGCTATATATTAGGACTGCTGTCTGAAACCTCGGTCAAGGAGGTAGGTTTTGAGAAGTGCTTGGAATGAGGTGACAGTGATATAAAGAGATTCAGTAAAGGTACTGGGGCACTAGGCACTGCTGATGGTGGGTTGGGGGTGACGAAATTTAGGGATGTTCATGAGGCTGGATGGGAGCAGTGAAAGTTGAAATTATGAAAGGCGAGGAGGTTCCCTGCGTTAGATGAGGACAAATTAGATCTTAAAAGCCTGTTGATTGTAGGCAGCACATCAATTTTAGAAGTGGGAAAGACTTGAAGGAAAAGGTAAAGAGCTCCTCAATTTGATGCACTGGGAACGAATGAGCTGTAGGAGGAAATGGTATGATTCTAACGAATCTGAGCCATGTACTGCTCCATTACTCACTCATTAGAAGCGGACAAATGGGCACAATCCTCAGTGGCTCCTATTCCAGTGATAAAGACCATAATGTTTTGATTTTTGCTGGATTGCTTTCAAAATTATGCACTACACAACAATATACTGTAATCCAGTGTGATTATATTTATTAAAAATACAGCTCTCATTCACTGTCTTCATTAAACAACAATAATAATGTTCTTTAATTATTTGGTGGAGCAACCTAGGCCTATCGAATCACAAATATTACTCGAATCGAGCACAGAAGCATAGAATTCCCTACAGTGTGGAAGCAGGCCATTCAGCCCATTGAGTCCACACCAACCCTCTGAAGAGCATCCCACCCAGACCCACCCTATCCCTGCAACCCTTCATTTCCCATGGCTTATTCAACTAACCTGAATCTGTTAGGGGGTATCTCGATGTTTGGTTGGGCACATGTTGGCAGAGTGTAATGGAACCTCAACCTCAGCTTACAGGTCGACTGAAAATTGCGCTCACTTAGTATTAAGGGTAAATGCACCTCAGAGCGCCCTTTCTTGCTCCCAGTTTCCCCACCTGTCTTGAAGTTGGTGAGCATCTTAACTGAGTGTAGCTGGATGTTCACACCCCTAAGAGTGAATGGAAGTTGGTCTAAATGGCCTGTTTCTGTGCTGCCTACTGTTATGTGTCATATTATGGACCGGACCAAACCCCCTCAAAATATATCAAGGAGATAGCCTAGACCCTAAGTTTTATCTTATTTAAAGGCAAGTGTAGAATAGAATATCCTTTATTGGTACGTATAATGGAGTACTGTGAAAAGCTTTTACAATGGCTACCTCTAATGACAAGTACCCAGCCACAATAAAAGGAGAAGTAGTAGCATTACTTACAGTGTCTAAAAAATAAGATAGAAATCAGATAGTTATAATACAGTTAAAGGATTCACATTATAGTCCGGTAATGAATTTCAAATAGACATTACATTGCAGCAGCTCAGCGAGCACATTGTCTGACTGCTCGCTCCAGACCCCAATCCAACAACTGCCCCACTCCACTCCAAGCCTTCAGTCTGCTCTGCACTGGCACTGCACTGTGGTCCAGATATGATTTGATCAGTCCACAATGAGGGTCTAAGCAAAATACACTTTATTCTTCCACAGCAGTTAAAATACAAACAAAAAAAGTCGGCATAACTTTAACTCTATTGAAATACTTATAGAGTCATATGATATATTGTTTGACTATTCGTCAACAACTGTTCCAATATAGCAGCATCCTATAAACACACCCTTGGCAAAGGCAAATTTAGCAGATTTCTCTCACTTGCTATCTCCTCCAGTCCTGGAGAAAGGAACACTGATAGAATGAATCGAGCAGCAGAGAGAGAACTCAAGTTTTTTTACTGCAACTGGGAGAGGTCTGTAACTAGCAGTTTCAATTCCAAAAACCCCAACTTCAGCAACTGAAAGTAAAACTAAAACCCTGGGTCTGTGTGAACCTGGCTCTACACACTCATGCTTCTTTTGTCCAATTTAAAAAAGACATTCAGGGAGCTCAAACCAGTTTACCCGCTGCTTCTGAAGCAGATATTGTGACACCATGGTGGTAACACCTCTCTGCAACAGAAACAGGACAGAACAAATCCTCTTAAAGGCACAGTACCCTCACAATGTGTAAATGAAACCATTGAGGTGCACAGGAGAAGGGTGTTGTTTGAGTACTTTGAGTACTAAGGGAGGGCTCTTGTGACACAGTGGTAGTGTCCCTGCCTTTGACCCAGAAGACCTGGGTTCAAGACCCTCTTGCTCCAGACGTTTGAAATAACACCTCTGAACAGGTTGATTAGAAAATATTGAGCACTTATAAAGGGAGACTGCTGTTACACTGTAGGTGGTAGGTGGGAGGCAAACATACGTGCATTCTGTAAATAACTATTATCAAGAAAAGGTGTATATCAAGTTTCATACTTCACTATTCGCCTTGGGATACAATTATCACATATATTCTATGCAAGGGATTCTGGCTGGGCTTCCCCAATCCATGGACATTGAGGCCATATAGTATCCCATGGAGACGCTGCCTGAAATCAGTTAATGGATAATGGAACCTTGGACTTTCCTGTGAGCTTCCCATTTACTGAATGCCATGAGGCCAATTTCCATTGTGTCAGCCAGCCCGGTAAGTCCCTGAGTATTCCAAGAAGTATACTTTAGGGCGTAATTGTTACAGTTTTGAATTTAGCCACGTCATTGAGCAGTGGTGGTCATAGCGAGGTAGTTGGCAAGGTGGGCGGGGAATGCTGCTGCCTTCAAGAAACCGGGGCCTCGGATTACAGTAACAGAATAAAAAGCACTAGTCGACCGATATTTCGGGTAGTTGCTACTCCTGTGAGAAATTGTGTGACCAGTCAACCAACCAAGCAAGTTATATTCTGTCACTTTGCTGATACACAGTATGAGCCTGAAGAATTTTCCTGTAAATTGTGTAAGAGCTATACTGTGTTCAGTCAGTCATCCTACCAAGATGGCAACTTTGTTACGTGTATCTCTGACTAGGCTTTTGCTCTGGTGTCTTCTTCTTCTTTGGCTTACGGTCAGCGTTTCTCTGATTTTCCCCTTGTGAATCACCTTGGGATATTCTTCCACTTGGAAGTCACATTATCAACATAAGCTGTGGCTCGTGGATGATGTTCCTCTTCCTGGGGGTGACTGGAATAGCTCTACCATGAAACTCGAACCCAACTAGCCTAACTTTGAGTGGGGACTAAACAGAGGTTTTTTTTCCCAATCTTCATATTTGAGTTCAGTGCTGATGTGGAAAAATTCCATCCAAGTTTCCAGACGACGTTGCTTCCCTTTTGTTTAGTTGTACTTCTCTCTTGGTCTCTCCACCCAATGTTACTGAATACAATAACACCTTGTGTTATATGGCACCCAGATCTGGGTATTCTTCTTTCACAAACCCATTTGGGCTGGGCATGTGGAGGAAAATCTATTCAGCTCTAGGGAACATTATACAGCCAGTCGGCATTCCTTAGATGCACTGTTCTCCCATCAGAAGCACTGAAGTCAATTGTACCTCACCCACTGCTGTCCTGCTGAGATAACTGTCGTCGGGGTTAAATCTGGACTTTTTTGCGGCTTTCAGTAACATGTGGCAATTATTTTTTTGCGTGTTAAACAACTGAGGGAACATGGTACACATTACTTCTCTTTGCCTAGCTTTTCTCCTTTATTATATATTCTCCGAACTCTGTATCATTTATTTAAGGCCTTTCAAGTAGGCTTTATCTGGATGGAATTCTGGGTATATATATATCACTGAGGATTGTTACAGCTGGTGTAAAGCCTTCTATCAGTCCCCATGGTATCATTTTAGTTTTGACTGTAATTAAGTGTAATGTAATCTAATTTAATTAACCTTTCTGTGGTCCATATGGACCCCATTAGTTCTGATTTTCTATTTAATAGGAATGTTTCTGCTTTTTTTCAAATATGAAACTATGCATTCAGCAAAATTCAGATCATCAAAAGCTCCATAATATTAATAACTGCATGAAAGATTTAAGGTGTTGCAATAGTCAATTACTGAAAGTTCGAGGCCCTAGCCCCTGTGATGTGAGTTCATTCCCCTTCAAGAAGTTTCTATTGTGCATTATAAATATTATAAAAATCTTATAAATATGGCACTGTCCCAGTGTTTAATGAACTGTTATATTAATATCTTTAATTGCATAAAACATAATGCCTCAATAAACCAAACATCTGTTGATGTAACAAGTTTAGTATTTTCTGTACTTTGGCAGTACCTCCCATAAAGGGAAGTGTTAAATGTGTTTTTCTGTATCTTTCACTTTCTCTGATGTAGTGACAGTCGGCCTCTTGCTGGAAACTGTGTGCATACTGTCCGCTTAGGTCAGGTTAATCCCTGTCCTTCCTCCAGTTGCACTTTGGAAATCCCTCCATAACCCTCTCCATCTTCTTTAAAGACCTTCTTTAAAATCCACCTCTCTCGTCAAGCTTCAGATTACACCCCTCCTATCAGCTCTTCCTGTAGCCAATCCTGCTTTTGTCTGCTGTCATATTAACTCTCAGATGCCAGTCTGTCTTCTAAGGTTGAATTTGTGACACTCTACCCTTCCAAATGATTAAACATCTCCTGAAGAGCTGCTTTTGTTTTGTTCCAGTAATTAGAAGCTGTTGTTCAGACAGTACACAGCATCTGGGCTTCTGCAAGACAGTTGGGATCAGAGCTGAGCTATCAGAAGATCACAGGACCAAATGAGGCTACTTCGCCCCTTGAGCCTATTTCATCATGTAGTGAAACCTTAGATCCACATCCTACATCTTTCAGTACATTGTAACTGTAGCCCTTCAAAATGGAATGGTTATTTGGAATCTTAAAGAGATTGCTTGATGAAATCTTTTGTGTGCCATTTATTATTATAGAGCTCTGTTCAGTGAGCTTTTTATACTTTCAATTAGAATTATAACAGAGGCAGCGGAGTCAAGTTGAGAATCCTACATTTAACATCCACTTTGCGTTTTATTCTTTCCCTCCCACTGGGACATTCTGCAGAGATACGTCCTGTCTCTTAATTAAGTAAAATGTTTTAGTTGCATACCTGCTGAGATTTTTTTCTCATTTTGGTCATTATCAAGATGGGGTACATGGACTGCAAATCACACCCTGTGCCTAAAAATTATAGAGGAGTTTCTGTTGGGCAAAGGAGCATGGGTAATGATTGTTGCCATATTGAGATGCATACTGAGTGAGATTGAAGTTTGGAAAGTCAGGAGATAAAGAGCTCAGAACAACAAGTTTCTGAACAGGAAAAGGGGCAGGGAAGCTGAGAAAACAGAAATAGAAATTTGAGTTTGAATTACTTATCATGGTTTATCAATTACAAATATTATTCTTTTGCAGCGTTTCCTTACCAGTGGGACTAAGTTTGAAGACATGTTCATTTCCATTCCTCAGTGTGCACTCTTGTCTTCGTACTGTTTCATTCGGATCTGACATTGGACCACGTAACCTCCAGTACAGACTGGATCTCAGGTTGTCCTGTCCTGCATTCACTGAGGACTGAGCTGTATTTCTCACTGAGTAACTGGGAATAGCTTAGATACACAGGGATCTGGGAATGTGAAAACAGGCTGCAATAACTGGAGGTAAAGTTGTAGATGTCGCAATTGTGTAAGGCTCCTGGACTTCTCCTGTATCAGTAATCTGTGACTACAGCTGCTTTGCTATTGGGAGCAGCTACCCCATAGTCAGTTCTGATAGGAAGTTACGCTTTGGACTTGTAATAGTTACAATGGTCAACTTGAAGTCTTAAACTTTTGTTTTTCGATTCATGTCAAGGATTTGCAGGACTGGAGGTGTGGGGTGGGTAAGTATGGACCAATATGGATTATTTGGACGGTTGTTCAAAGAGCCAGCTTCATAGAGTCATACAGCATGGAAACAGACCTCTCGGTCCAACTCATCCATGCCAACCAAGTTTCCCAAACTAAGCTAGTCCCATTTACCTGCACATGGCCCATATCGCTCTCAACCTTGCCTATTCATGTACCTGTCCAAATGTCTTTTAAATGTTATGACTGTACCTGCATCTACCACTTCCTCAAGCAGTTCGTTCCACATGTGAACCACCCTCTGTGTGTATATCTCAAACTCTCCACTCCCTGTGTGCCATTATATAACTCTGGGGCATAGTCGTGTACCTTCAGAAATGTAAGGTTTTTACCAGAATGGAAAGCTTATCTGTTGTCACTAGATGCCAGTAGTGACTGTATCAGTTTAAGGATAACTGACAACTCTGATGCAGCTGAAGGCTGATGCACATCCAGTTCTAGGAATGATAACATCTTCTCGTTGCAAATTTTCACTCAAGAATTATCAACACTTTTCTTTTTACTTAACTTTTTTTTAAAAATAAAAGCCTGTAATCAAATTTACAAACTTGGGATCTGAATTCTCTGGCATACAGTTAATCAACAACCTGTATTTATGTAGCACCTTTAACTTGATGGAATATCCATAGATGCTTCACAGAACTGAGGCCAACTGTGAGCCACGTGGGGACAGGTGACCAGAAACTTGTTGGCATTAAGGAGAGTCTTGAAGGAGGAGAGGTTTAGGGAGGCCAACACACCCCTTACCCAGGTGCATAGAGGTTAAAGGTACTGCTTCCAAGTTCAAGATCAATGCACATGTCACATCTGGGAGCTTCTTAGCCTGTAGGGCTCAGTGGCTCACTGTTTTAACCAGCAAACCCATAGAGAGAGGAGCCACCCATGACACTTCTTGTGAAATGATATTCACATGAGGAGTAGCATTAGCATGGAGTCTCTAGGAATTAAACATTTGTCTTTAGGATGCTGCTGGGAATAACCTGGTAGAAAAAAAAGTCACTGCAACACTAAACCAAAATTGTGTTCCTTTTTCCTTTCACTTGTTAGCCGTTCAGTTATTGGAGATGGGGATGGGAGTGGAAAATGGCTGTTTGACTGCTTGAGGCAGTTGGAGACAGAGGACGAAACATCCAAGAAAATAGAGTTGGCAGCTCTGCTGACGCTTTTGCAAAGGCTGCGCTACGTTTGTAGAACACAGAAGGCCAGTGTTATGAGTGTCGTAAACACAGGGAATCCTGCCGTGCATATGAGAGAGTGAAATTTTTGTTAAGCAAAGGTGTTAAGGGGTAGCGGCCAAAGGCAGGTATGTGAAGTTAGGCCACAGATCAGTCTTGATCTCATTGAATGGCAGAACGGGCTCGAAAGGCTGAATGGCCTGCTCCTGTTCCTATATATAGCGGCACCAGCCCTCCGGAACTCCCAGGATAAACCTTTTACCCTCTGTGCTCACAAACTCCCTTACAGACCAGGGTACACCCATTGCACATGGGCTGCTGCTTTCCTCTTGCTGCAGACTGGCGGATTTTAATTGCAGCACTGAAACTGTTACAGCACTGGCTCGATAATCAATCACAAGCCTGCACACTACCATCTGCTGTGCTGCTCTGCACCGGGATTCAGAGCTCTGTCACTTCCTTTCACTTAACAATACCTCTGAGGGGTGCAACAGTGACAGATTTCTTCTCCGAATCAGCCAATCAATTATTGACTGAGAGATTGAAGAAATAATAAACACTGAAATTGTTGACACGTCTTGGGTAGCTGAGTCCAAAGAGGCAGCAGTTTCGGCCTTGGGCCTGTTCTCAGTTAGTCTGCCTTGGCCTGGACATCTGAGGATGCTCTGTGCTGGCTCAGTCCTACTATTACCCACTTGTGTGAGGGACAGGCATGGAGTGAGGGCTGAATGGGCCTCAAATGAGATGTGCTTCATGTTGAGCAACCCACTGATCCCTGCTACCAAAGCTAACACTTGAAAACAAGCCGTTTGGACGAGCCACTGGCTGTCTGTGTAATTGTATCCCAGAAATTAGGGAGCTCCTTCAGGGAAGATGGAAAATAGATAATCCCAGCTGGATTTTACAACTGCAAAATGTGTGAGTTTCCCATTCGCCCCCTCGCCCCACCAATTCCCTGGATGCTCTCCCATCCCCCACCCCATACCACCTCGGGTGAACATAAAATAGGCCACTAAGGCGTTAGGCCCAGAATTATAGAAGGTGAGCAGGTGCAGGAACTAGCAGCCTGGCTGCCATTTTGAAATGACAAATTCCTCGAGAGCGGCTGTGGGTGATGTCACTGAGTTTGTAATCCAGTACCCCAGCCTGTTGCTCAGGGAACGTGGGTTCATCTGGTTCACCAGGATCCTTTTAAAATGAGGAAATCTGCCGTCCTTGCCTGGTCTGGCCTACACAGGACTCCAGGTCCACAGACATGTGGGTGTCTCTTCACTGCCTCCTGGGCAATAGATGCTGACCTACTCAGCAATGTCCACACCCTGCGAGTGAATAAAACAAAGTTTGAGAATTTTAAATTTGAGGCATCATTCAACCAGGATTCAGTCAGAGAGCAGAGGACTGAGGGTTGAACAGCATTTAGTGCAAGTTAGGACACAGATCATAGAGTTTTCGATGATCTCAGGTTTCTGTAAGGTGGTTGTTTCCTCTTGTGGGAGAGTCTAGGACTAGAGGGCACAATCTTATAATAAGTGATCACATATTTAAGACAGAGATGAGGAGGAACTCTGAGAGAGTTGGAAGTCTGTGGAATGTTTTATCACAGAGGGCTGTCAAGGCTCTGACATTTCGGTTTATTTGAGGCTTGAGACAGATTTTTTTAATCAGTCAGGGAATCAAGGGTTAATGAAACAAGGCAGCAAAGTGGATCAAATCATCCATGATTTCATTGAATGGTGGAGCGGATTCGATGGACTGTATGGCCTACGTCTGCTCTGATGTCGCATGGTCTTGTAGAATGAAGTCTATCATCCCTGGTACCATTCCAGTAAATCTCCTCAAAACTGTCCCGAATGCCTTGTAATCCTCCAAAAGTGTGATGCTTTATTACAGGAAAGATGTGGAAGTGTTGGAAAAGGTGCAGAGGAGATTTACCACAGGATGTTGCCTGGAATGGAGGGAAGGTCTGACGAGGAAAGGTTGAGAGAGCTAGGGCTTTTCTCTTTAGAACGGCAAAGGATGAGAGGTGACTTGATAGAGGTGTACAAAATGATCAGAGGTATAGATAGAGTGGACAGCCAGAGACTTTTTCCTAGGGTGGAGGTAGCTATTACGAGGCGGCATAGTTTTAAAGTGAGTGGAGGTAGAAAAAGGGGAGACGTCAGAGGTAGGCTCATTACTCAGAGAGTGGTCGGGGCGTGGAATGCATTGCCAGAGAGGGTAGTGGAGTCAGCCTCATTAGGGGCATTTAAATGGCTATTAGACAGGCATATGGATGATGGTATAAGGTAGGGGTGGAGGTTAGATAGGCCTTAGGTTTAGGGTAAAAGTTCGGCACAACATCGTGGGCCGAAGGGCCTGTACTGTGCTGTACTGGTCTATGTTCTATGTTCTGTGTTCTAATTGGACACTATACTTGAGCTGATGCCCACGCAGTGATTTAGAACAGATTTAGGACCATCGTCTTGTTGCTGTCCTCTATACCCGATCTAAAAATCCAGGAATTTCTGTAACCTTTATTTTTAAAATAGTCTTCTTTAATTGTTCTGCTAAATGGTCAGATTTCTGTGCACAGACCCTCTGGGGATTTGCAACATTCCCACTTCTGCTGCACGGGACTGGTACAATGATAACATTTAAAAGGCATCTAGATGGGTATATGAATAGGAAGGGTTTAGAGGGATATGGGCCAAATGCTGGCAAATGGGACTAGATTTATTTAGGATATCTGGTTGGCATGGACGAGTTGGACCAAAGGGTCTGTTTCCGTGCTGTACATCTCTATGACTCTAAAATTGTTTTCCTTGGTCTGTATTTTTCCTCCTCTATCTTTCTCCCAAATGCTGTTCTCTGGCTTATGGTCTGTGCAACCCAAGTCTGCCAATTACTGCAGATCTGGTTGTGTTGACTTCACAAATGAACATCCACATTCTGCTGATTGTTTTGTGTGTGAATGTGGTTAATGATGTGGCATTGACCAATCACCTTGATATCCAGTGAGGGATAGATACTGGTCAGGACATTGCCAAGGCCTCCCCTGCTCTTCATTGATCCTTTACAGCCACCTGAACAGGCAGTCAGGAGCCTCAGTTTAATGTCTCATCTGAAAGACGGCGCTCCTGACAGGACAGCACTTTCTCAGTACCTCACTGCAGTGTTAGCCTTGGTTACTGTGTGTTCACATCCTAGAGTGGGACTTGAACCTGGAACCTTGTGATTCGGGGTAATTGCTACGAAATGAGCCACACTTCACCAGGCACTTCCTCGGATAGCTGTTACTATCCTCTTTAATGTTTGCTATTTTACCACTCCGACTGGACTGAATGTGATGCTCTCCATAGTAAAATAGCTCAGATATGGAACGGAAGAGCGAGGGAAGGCTATTCAGCCCCTCACACTAGCTCTGTTATTCTAGCTCCTTTTTTAAAATTCAAATTCACAGGATATGGGTGCTGTCTCGTCCAGAATTTATTACCCATCTGTAATTGCCCAGATCTTAGTTAAGAGTTAGCCACATTACTATGGGTCTGGAATCACATGTAGGCCAGATCAGGTAAAGACAGCAGATGGTTTTTTTTTTTCCCCTTTGTTAATCAACAATAGTTTCATGGTCATCATTAGACTCTTAATTCCAGATTTTTTTATTGGATTCAAATTCAGTCTGTGACAGGATTCGAACCTGGGTCCCCAAGAAAGTTACTTGGGTATCTGGATTAATAGTCTAGTGATAATACTACTGGCTGTTGCCATTTCCTGAAACAGATTTGGATGTACCCATGGCCTAGCCTGTCCCTTTCTCTGTGATCCCTCCTCCCACCTGACAGCCCTGCGCAATGTCTGCAGTCAAATTCCAGCTTGTTAGAATCTTTGTAATCACTCCATCGTTAATGCCTGCACTGTCAGTTCCCTAGGTCCAAGATCTTGGTCATCCAACCCAATGTGTCCGTACGTGGCTCCGTTACGTTTTGTTTTACAATGCTACTGCAAAGTGCCTTGGGACATTTATAGTCAGATAAGGTGCGATACAAATGCAAGCTGGTGTTGTAATTTGCACAGCAGAATTGGCCAGAACGCACTATTTTGACTAACTCCAAGCTGTTAAACCAGTTGAGCACCAATTTATGACTGCTGCTGAACTGGTTTCCAGCCACGTGCTACCATCTGGAGCACACCGTGCATGGTATTCAGTGTAGGTGATTGCTGGCAAGTTAACGCGAGTCCCCAGTCACCTACCTTCAGGAAGACCTGCCCATGAAGGCAGGCAATGAATCATTTCCAGAATCTCTGGGATCCCTGGGGTGTAAATCGCAGGCCTGAGAGCTACCAGCTCAGATCAGAGCTTGGTTGTTGTGTAAATGGGTCGAGGCCCAAAACGTCAGCTTTCCTGCTCCTCTGATGCTGCTTGGCCTGCTGTGTTCATCCAGCTCTACACCTTGTTATCTTTGGTTGTTGTGTATGTTTCTTT
>NC_063346.1:14199060-14199364 GCF_021869965.1 Rhincodon typus
GGGGGGGTGGTGAGGGAGGTAGGGGGGTCAGGGGCCCAGGTGAGTGTTGGGGTGGTGTTGAGTGAGGTCGGAGGGTCAGGTGCCTAGGTGAGTGTTGGGGTGGAGGTGACGGAGGTAGGAGGGTCAGGGGCCCAGATGAGTGTCGGGGTGGTGGTGAGGGAGGTAGGAGGGTCAGGGGCCCAGGTGAGTGTTGGGGTGGTGGTGAGGGAGGTAGGAGGGTCAGGTGCCCAGGTGAGTGTTGGGGTGGTGGTGAGGGAGGTAGGAGGGTCAGGTGCCCAGGTGAGTGTTGGGGTAGTGGTGAGGG
>NC_063346.1:14199464-14273722 GCF_021869965.1 Rhincodon typus
GTTGGGGTGGTGGTGAGGGAGGTAGGAGGGTCAGGTGCCCAGGTGAGTGTTGGGGGGGTGGTGAGGGAGGTAGGAGGGTCAGGGGCCCAGGTGAGTGTTGGGGTGGTGGTGAGGGAGGTAGGAGGGTCAGGTGCCCAGGTGAGTGTTGGGTTGGTGGTGAGGGAGGTAGGAGGGTCAGGTGTCCCGGTGAGTGTTGGGGTAGTGGTGAGGGAGGTAGGAGGGTCAGGTGTCCCGGTGAGTGTTGGGGTGGTGGTGAGGGAGGTAGGGGTTTGAGGGAATTGTAGTTCTGGGCTGGGCTGCATCAGTGGTGCGGCTCTCAGGCCCCTCCATTTCCCAAGGCCTGGACTCTCAATTCGGCAGATTGCTCCTGACAACCAAGGATTCCTTCTGAAAGTGTGCATGTTGAGAACCCTGCCTGCTGCTGGGCCATTACCAGTGGCAGTGGGGTGAGGCCTGACAGTCCACTGAAGGTGGCAGCATGGGAAGGCTGACCATGAGCCTCCCCATTCCTGGGCTTAGCTGTGATGGAAGTGTGGTGGTGATGGGGCCCTTGCCAAGTTAAAAACTGCCACGCTACTCTCTGCCTGCTCTGTCTTACTCTACCACTGTATACTTCTGTTCTCTTCTACCTCATGGTGATACCTAATTAGTCCCTTATTTTCTCAAAGCTATTTCCCCTGCCAAGGCATGTGGCAGTGAGTGTCACATTCACACCACCATGTCAAACCTTGCTGCTGAATTTCTAATTGGATTTATAATTAACAATCACATCCATGACCCACCAGAGGCTCTGTGTAGCCCATATGACTATGCCCAAAGAGGAATTTCACCTCCAGCTCTGTGTCGCGTCTCAGGGAATCCATAGTGGCATTTTGACAATAAAAAGAATCCCTTTATAATGGGAGATCTGGCCCCGAACCCTTTTCTCTTGTGCCACATTTCCTCCGTGCTCAGATATTACCCATTTACCACTGAGGTGAAACAAGATTCCATCTGAGGGACAGTCACACAAACTCTCTTTCTTTGCGTTGATCGATGCAGGTAATTAGAAGACCCAAAGGTTGGAAACTCCGCACTATTTAATACTTCATAAATTTTTTTATTTCTTGTGAAACATTGCAGCTGTGCAGCCTGGAAGCCTCGCATCCAACCATAAATAATATCTCACAAAAAGTCAGCTGCAAATGAAATGAATATTTCGGAGTGTGCACAGTTGCTGGCAAGGCATTCAGAACAGGCAAGCTTGTAGGTTGTCCATTGTCAGGGTCATCGTTATAGAGGCTGGTTGCTGATGTGGTTAAGGCCAGCCCAAACCATGGGAATCAGCCACTGAGTAGACCCCCTTCCTGAGAAAATGGATGTTGCAAGTTTTACGAAAATGTCACAAGGTGGTTTGGGAGGCCTGGCTAAAAGAAGATGCAGCCACATTAGGAGAAACCAAATAACAATACATTCAGGTCAGCTAATTTTTTTTCCCCCTCCTCTCTCTCTTCCTCTTGCAAGCATTAGTCATTGCGTTTTGGAATAAACGATTTAGTTATCGAAACCCAAGGATTGCCCCCACCCCCAGCCATTGTTTTGAACAAATAAAAGTCACTCATGCTCGAAGGCAAGTGACAGGGTCACGCTGGTGTTTTCCACATGACCGGTCGCCGAACAGAGGATGTCTTTGTTAATATTGTCTGCTGTCATTTCAGCCACTTCACCAAGCATAAGCCACTTATTGCTGTTCTCACCTTTAACCCTTTGCTTGACACTACCCCCTATTGTTTGGTGAGGGAGTACCGAGGGCCTCGAACCTTCGTCTGCAGGGGCCGATCAATATCCCGAGCAGCCGGCCCAAAGCGAGCTTTTCCGGTTGGCTTGCTCGGAAGGCCAGCCTCACTCTCCATCTGTTGGAAGGAGAGTGAAAGGGGGAGGCGGGGGGGATGGGGTTGGAATCTGTACCGAACAATAAGACTGAGGCTTCATTGACTAGCGCTGTATGGTTCTGGGCATACCAAAGAGGGGTGGCATTTACCATTTTAAAAAAATCGAGGTTGTGCAGTGAACCAGATCAAAGAGTTCAGTACAACCTGACTTCACTCACTTGTTTAGCACATTTTGCTTGTGGCCTTGTGACATTCAGGGGTCCTTTGTGGAGAGACGTGTTCCCTATCTGTGTCTTTGGGATGCTGTTTGCTTTTTACCAGGAGTAAATGCCCTCTGATTGTAGGCTCTCTCACAGGGGGAAATAACCTTTCAGCATCTACCCTGTCAAGTCCCCAGTGATTCTTGTACATTTCAATAAGGTTGTCTCTTATTCATCTAAATTCCAAAGCATGCAAACCCAATTGACTCAACCTCTCCCTATAAGACAGTCCCTCCATACCTGCTACAGCCTGGGGTACCTTCTCTGGGCTGCCTCCAATGTCAGTGTATCTTCCTGGAGATAAGGGGCCCAAAATTGTTCATAGGATTCCAGCTGGGGTCTGACTCGTGCCTTGTATAGTTTTAGCAAGGCCTCCCTATTTCTATACTCAACTGCCTTTGAAATAAAGACCTCTATTCCATTGGGTTTCCTGTTACTATCTGATCATGGACACTAGCTTTTTGTGATTTATGGACGAGGACCCCCAAAACCCTCTGTTCTGTAGCTTTCTGCAGCCTTTCCCCATTTAAATAAGATACAGGACTTCTATTCTTCCTGCTGGAAGTGCTCCTGACATTATATTCCTTCAAACAAGTTTTTGTCCACTCACTTAACCTGTATATATCCTTATGCCAACTCTTTGTGTCCATCCTCAACACTCGCCTTCCCATCTATTTTTATGTCGTCTGCAAACTTGGCTCCCATACATTTCTCATCCGAGTCATTAATATATGTTGTTAATAATTGTGGCCCCAGCACTGATCCCTGTGGCAGTTACAGGTTGCCATCCTGAAAGTGACCTCTTATCACAACTCTGTCTTCTACTACTCAGCCAATCCTCTTATCATGTTTATATACTACCTGCAATACCATGGACTCTTATAAGTAGCCTAATGTGTGACATTTTTTAAATCTGAATCTGAAATTCCACGTATATTATATCCCCTGCTTCACCTTTATCTATCCTGCTTGTTTCCTTCTCAAACAGCCTGGTAAATTTCTCAGGTACGTTCCCCTTTATGAAGCCTTGCTGATTCTGTTTGATCATATTATGAATTTTCTAAATGTTCTGTTCTACATCTGTATTGAGTTATAGAGATGTACAGCATGGAAATAGACCCTTCAGTCCAATCTGTCCATGCTGACCAGATATCCTAAATTAATCTAGTCCCGTTTGCCAGCATTTGGCTCATATCCCCCTAAACCCTTCCTATTCATATAGCATTCCAGATACCTTTTAAATGTTGTCATTGTACCAGCCTCCACCACTTCCTCTGGCAGCTCATTCCATACCTGCACCACCCTCTGCGTGAAAGAGTTGTCCCTTAGGTCCCTTTTAAATCTTGCCCCTCTCACCTTAAACTTATGCCCTCTCGTTTTGGACTCCTGTACCCTGGGGAAAAGACCTTGGCTATTGACCCTATCCCTACCTCTCATGATTTTATAAACTTCTTTGAGGTCACCCCTCAACCTCCGACGCTCCAGGGAAAACAGCCCCAGCCTATTCAGCCTCTCCCTGTAGCTCAAACCCTCCAACCCTGGCAACATCCTTGTAAATCTTTTCATCTATTATAATAGACTGTTAACATTTTCCCAATAGCGGATGTTAAGCTATAGTTCTAAAGTTACCCTGATTCTTGTCTCCTTCCCTTTTAAATACATAGGGTACCTTGCAGATCCAGCTGAAACAACACGGTATTGACCATCAAACAATTGACATACAGGCCCACTGGTGCCACAAGCCAGATCCCAGCTATGAGTAAAGCAGCCTCGCTACCCTGAAGCTGTTGCAGACAGAAAAATCAGAGTAGAATGCTGAAGGGCAGCAGTTTTTCAAGCAGCTTTCTGGCACATCCTGCAACAGACCTGGCACCAAATGGAGCTGATTTCATCCTTTCATTTGGACCACACTATCAGTACTACATTGGGGTGAACCAGATCCCTGTACGATTCTGCCTGGGCCTGCATGCCTGGAGAGCATACTTCAGTTTTGTGGATTTCTTTTTAACAAACAAAGGACATGTGTCTCTAAATTTAGAGTAATTTGCAAAGGGAGTGTTGGTGGGAATCGTGTCAGGTATCAGTAACCATCATTCTTTAGTGATCAACAGATAAAGCAAATTACTTAAAGTGCTGTTGAGCAACAAATTTTAAAGTATCAGGTTGCAGAATAAATCAGTGCTGATGATTCATAGTCATACACCATGGAAACAGACCCTTTGGTCCAACTCGTCCATGATGACCAGCTATCCCAAATTAGTCCCATTTGCTATCATTTTGCCCATATCCATCTAAACCCTTCCTATTCATGTACACGTCCAGATGCCTTTTTACACGTTGTAATTGTACAGCTTCCTCCACTGTCTCTGGCAGCTCACTCTGTACGTGCACCACCCTGTGCATGAACAAGTCACCTCTGAGATCCCTTTTTTATCTTTCCCCTTTCACCTCATGTAGGTAGCAACTTTGAAACTTTTCACAGTACTCATTTGAGTACATGTGACCATAAAGCTAATTCAAATTCACCAGCAAGTCGAGACAGATTTCCTCGCCAAAAAGAAGTTTGTGAGCCAGATGGGTTTCTTACAACAATTAAAAAGACTTTAAATTGCAGATTTTTGAATTGAATTTAAATTCCACTAGCTATTATGGTGGGATTTGAACCTTTGTCCTTGGAGCATCAGACACAGTGGTATTACCAAGACACCAGCACCTCCTCTACTGATAGGAGCCCTGGACAGACATGCCTTAAGGTTTCTATGTGCTCTCTGAGTACCATCCCCACTGTTACAATGACAGTTCAAGGTTATTCCTCCAGGCATTGTGGTATGGGGTGGTTCAACATAGATGCATGTCAGTAACTCCCAGCTAATTCCGTTTCCTGGTGGAATCTTTTCTGTGCAATCTGATTCGGAAGCCGCATCGCAGCAAATTGCAGTGACTTGCTCAACTTCTAGGAGTTGCAGGGTTCAAACTGTTGTGCTTCTGAGCTTTATTTTAAGGAGACCTTTATGTTAATGAGCGTCTTAAGCAGACCTGCACTGCCTTTTCCAATGTGTGGTCCCCTTCAATAACATTGCATTTATATGGTGCCTAAGATTTAGGCCTTCCCTCTTCAAGATCATCAGCCACTCTGCCTTTACCCCGCCCATGCCCACATGGCATTATCAGATTGGGTGGAGATTAATTCAGTCTCCAATGTCAACTTTTTCAGAACCATCACCTTATATACCTTACACATGGCTGCACAGCTACACCTGTGCGCCTTGGGCAGAACATTACCCAAAGCCCTGGAAAGCCTGTTTCAAGTATATGTCCACTTTCAAAGAGGTCTTGTGGTGCAGTGGTAGTGTCTTATCTATGGACCAGGTTTGTGTTCAAGTCCCACTGCTCTGAAGTTTTGTAATGACATCTCTGAACACGTTGATTACAAAATATTAATATCCATTTTCAAAATAGTAGGAGCATCATCTGCCATGATTTAGAGAAAGAACTTGGGTGGCACGGTGGCTCAGTGGTTAGCACTGCTGCCTCACAGCGCCAGGGACCCAGGTTCGGTTCCATCCTTGGGCGACTGTCTGTGTGGAGTTTGCACATTTTTGCCGTGTCTGTGTGGGGTTTCCTCCTGGTGCTCCAGTTCCCTCCCACAGTCAAAGATGTGCAGGTTAGGTGGCTTAGCCATGAAAAATCGCTCATAATGTTGAGGGACATGTAGATTAGGTGGATTATAGGGGGATGGGTCTGGGTGGGATGCTCTGAGAGTCAGTGTGGACTTGTTGGGCCAAAGGGCCTGTTTCCACACTATAGGGATTCTATGATGAACTTGTGTTCTGTCTAGTCCCTTCATGAAGAGTGTCAGGAAATGCTTCATGTGTAGTTATTTCAGTTACACAGGTAGCTACAAGAAACATTTTGTTCAGCAGAACATATTTCACTGCTGTTGTTGTGTTGTTTGCAAAGGGAACAGTACTGGGCCAAGAATCTGGCAGAATTGCCAATGCTAAAGCCATCGAGCTGAGAGACAGAGACTCAGTTTTAGCATCGCATCTGAAATAAAGCGGTTTAGAAACAGCTTCCCACCTTCAGCACTGCCTGGGGCCCTCCAACTATATGGTATGTTTGAAACCCGGCTTTGAGCTTGAAGTGAGACTTCCAGCAAGCTGGAATATTTCACACAGAAAAACAGGAATTGCTGGAGAAACCCAGCAGCATCTGTGGAGAGAAAGCAGAGTCAACGTTTTGGGTTTGGTGATCCTTCCTCAAATCAATTTTTATTTCAGATCTCCAGCATCAGCAGTTTAATTTTAGGATTATTTCACTGCTGGGAACCTGTGTTGCAAAAATAGACTGCAGTAGATTTCACTGAAATTGCACACATTGAAGATATTTTCAAATCAGCCTGTTTGGAGATGTTATTACACACCTTTTGGAGCAGGTGGGAATTGAATGCAGACTTCCTGGCTCAGAGGTGGAGATACTACCACTGCACCACAAGAGCCCTTCTTGTACATACTGTATGTTTTGTATTCAAAGCTTCCTGATTTTTATCGTTGAGGATCTCTATGTTTCCATGGATGGTGTGATTTTGGACCTGTATTTAGCAATCGCTGTTTCCTTCTTGCTTTGAACTGAGCCACAGATACAGTTTGAGTGTATGCATGAACAAACAGTTGGGCCTGGAATCCAGGGATAGTAGTCTTGTGATTTTGGCCAGTCAGCATTTGCTTTTGTAGTTGCTTTCCTACATCAATGCTCATTCAGCACATCCTGAGGGAGAGCTGCAGCAGAATACTCAGGAAAACTATAATATGATGAAGTCACGTTCCAGGTGAACCATGTTGCAGGGCATCGCTGGGACAGAGGTCTAATAATAATTTATCACTGATGACAATCCCACATTTGTGTGCACTGAGTTTCCACCAATACACCTGCAGACAAACTCAAAGCTTTTGAGAGTTCTCAATCATGGGTATGGAAACGGACGAAAAATAGAAAGCAGGTTTCATTAAAGATGTTATTTGGGCGTAGGCAGTGGCCATGATGCACCAAACAGGGACCCCCACAGATGAGTTTTGAGCTTACCACTGATACTGACTGCACAGCAGTAACCAGGGCCAGGATTTTCTATTTTGCAGCCTAAGTGTAGGAGTGCAAATCCTTTTAAAATGCCCCATCCAGCTTCGAGAGTTGGGGCTTGGATGAGCTGAGATGGGCTGAATGGAGTTGCCCATTGCAATAATCTTATGTCTGTTGTCTTACCGCACCCCCACAGCTAGGGGTCAGATGACCATAAAGCCAAGAAATATCATTGAGTTCATGGCCAGAATCCCTCAACTTGTCCGAGCATTAGTCACCAGTCTAACTCATTCACTAACATGCAGTAGCAGCTGGTCCTTACAGGATAAGCTTCATGTCCAAACAAAAATGTATACTTTTGGAATTAAAGTGTCTTTTTGCAGCTTGCAGTATTCTTCTTCTTTGCAATGCTTGGCTGCAATTAGGAGATTTGATCCAGCAGACTCAACACAACTCTGCAACAAAAGCAGGAACTGCTGGTGAAACTCAGCCGGTCTGGCAGCACCTGTAGAAAGAAAACGGAGTTACATATCCCAGGAGACTATTTATAATTACCTGGAAAGAATTATTTGCATTGATTTAAGAGACTCCCATCTGGTGAATGTGCAGAAAATCACTGAAAGGAAATGCTTGCCACCTCATCAGCTAAGAAAGCATGAAGATTAGAATGATACTTTCTTAGAGATTGATAGTCTGTAAAGGATATTGCTGGGAAAATCTCGCATCTTTCTTACTGCTCTTTCTAAGATCTTTCTGAACAGTCTGATACGTGTACCTACTCTTTCTTTCTTTTGTATAATAAGCTTACGTTCTTTTGTTAAAAGTATATCAGCAGCCTAATGTTAATATGCTCAGTGACTGACCAACACAGTAACCAAATTAAAAAATAAATCGCATGGTCAATCAAGCCAGGTTTCACACTGGGATCTGACCAGACCTGTCCGGTATTGCCACTTAGTGGGATCATAACCCACTTAGGTCTTCCTGTTATTTAGTGGTTGAGGAAATGTCAGTTTTTCTAGCGCTGGATAAGCAGTTTGGCCCTGGGAAGTCTGTGGTTGTGAAGTAGTCCTGGGTAACGCCAACATACATATGAAAACCAATGCTGTTTTCAGACGATATAGTCAGCAATGTGTTCGTGAGAAACAGAACGAGGCCAAAGATAGGCCAATGGGCAAGGGTGCAGAGGAGAAGCTATCACAGGCACTTCATAGAATCCCTACAGTGCAGGCAGAGGCAATTCAGCCCATTGAGTCTACACCCGCCCTCTGAACCCCCCCTTATACCTGTAACGCCACATTCCCCATGACCAACCAACCTAGTCCACACAATCCTGGACACTATGGGGCAATTTAGCATGGCCAATCCATGTAAGCAGCACATCTTTGGACTGTGGGAGGAGACCGGAGCACCC
Organism: Rhincodon typus; assembly: GCF_021869965.1. NCBI lineage: Eukaryota > Metazoa > Chordata > Chondrichthyes > Orectolobiformes > Rhincodontidae > Rhincodon > Rhincodon typus. The sequence goes on from NC_063346.1 coordinate 14,208,086, forward strand.
AGAGCAAACCCACGCAAACACGGGGAGAATGTGCAGACTCCACACAGACAGTCGCCCAAGGGTGGAATCAAGCCCGGGTCGCTGGCGCTGTGAGGCCGCAGCGCTCAGCACCATGCTGATTCTTTGGCAGCCCTGAGGCAGAAAAGACCAGAATGCACTGCATTGAAAACTCTTTCTCAAGGAGGCTGTGATTCTTTTGGCAGTCTCCTGAAAAGTGTGCATTCAGCTTATGGCCACAGCTGTCATGGAAAACAGTTTCTCCTTGTTTGCTGGGTGTCCACTTCTGGACGGTAAATCTGCCAGGAAAGTTTCCATGAATATTTGAGTTTGTACCAAGTGTAATGGAGGAAGGGTCTTGCGTGACATAGAAACCGTTCATGGTGGGGGGTGTAGCTGATGGAGGTACCTTCACTGGCATATCTCCCTGTTGGCTTGTCCCTGGCAGCCTGCAGTGATTAGGCAGGGCAGTGCGTTGAGATTTCTGTGCTCTCATCAGGTATCCTTTTCTGTTCAGCTGACTGTGATATAAAAAAACATCTCTGTAATTCTGTGGCTGGCAGATAATTGTGGTCTGAAGTCTATTACAGCATGTAGACACTTAGGCACCGAAAATGCCATTAAAAGCAGTTTATTGCGAAAACAAGTAGCCTTGAGCTATCGCACCTCTGATTGCTTTTGATTCCTGTCTGCATCCCGATCAGACTGTGGCGAGGCTACAACAGATGAATGTGGTGTTGATTGGGCCCTAACATAGAGGACATGTAATCAGACACCCTTTGACAAGGCTGATGTTGTGCGTGGGCCTTATTCAGAATGGTAGCTGTCTGTGGCCAAAGCGGAGTCAGAACCGCTTGAGCTTTTCCTACAAGACATAAATCTGCCTTTACTCGTTGAGTTTTTATTTAATCCCTCTCCGCTGGGTCAGTTGGTCGTATTCTCGCTTCTGAGTTGGGAGTTTGTGGGTTTAAAGTCTGACTCGAGAAATGTGAGCACAAAACTGAGGCTGCTTGTCCAGTGCAGCACTGAAGGAGTGCTGTATTCTTGCAAATGAGATGTTAAGCCTACTCCACTCAACGACAGATCCCATTGTGCGAGTTTGAGAAGCAAGTGAATTGTCCCTCCAGTGCTCTGGCTAACGAACCTCACTGAAACAGTTTTATTTTTGGGCGTCACCTCGTTGTTGCTAACGAGCCCTGGCTGTGATCAAATGGTTTGCCACATTTCCACCGTGAAGAATCCCTTTGGGACATGCTGAAAGATGCTATGTAAATGTAAGTTGTTCCTAACATCAGCAGCCAATTGTGACAGAATAGCTGAACTGAGATGGAAATCAGGAAGTGAGTTTGTGCTTGAGGTGTTAGATTGCTGCAACTGTCATCTGGTGTGTTTGAACCAAACTGAGATGCAAGTCCCATAAGCTCCTTGGCAGGCAGAGAAGTGTGTGCATTTTATTTATTTGTTTGATTTTGAATTTCTTGTCCATGTTTCCAAATCATCTCCAAAAGCACTTCCTCCTGATCTAACATGCTTCAGTCCTAATTCCTCAGACATCTATGCTTCTCTAATTCTGGCCTCCTGACCTAGCCCCATTATAATTTCGCTGTCACTAGTGGGCATACATTCTCCTGCCCTCTTGGTGTTGATCCCACACACCTCAGCCATTTGGCCAATGCAGAGTTATGGGAATAGGGTAGAGGGGTGAGTTTGGGTGGGATGCTCTTTGGAGGGTCGGTGCAGACTCGATGGGCTGAATAGCCTGTGTCCGCACTGTAGTGATTCTGTGATTCATTTCTGTCTCTCCACAATCACTTACACCAACATCATGGGTTCAATTCCTGCACTAGCCGAGGTTACCGTGAAAGATTCTCCTTCTAAACTTCTCCCTTCACTTGAGGCATGGTGACCCTCAGGTTAAATCCCATCAGTTTGTTTGTCCCTAATGAGAGAGCAGCCCTACTGTCTGGTGGGACTATGGTGAGTTTACTCGTTTAACATAACCCTACTTCCTTGAGCAAACTATTGATCATCCGATCTAATCAGTCCTATGTGGCTCACTGTCTTACATTTGTTTTAGAATGCTTCTATGAAGAGCCTTGGAACATGTTATGTTAAGGATGTTATGTAAATAAAGGTAGTTGTTGCATTTGTTAAAGCTGCCCTGGTATAGAAAGGGTGTCTGTGTGACTTCCAGGGCTAGTTTTGATCATGGGCTATAATTACAGTTACCTAGCAGTTGATTGCTGCTAGTTAGTGGGTTAATCAATGTGCTGATTCAGAATAAAGAGCTGCTTTTGGTTTTAAGCTGTGCACTTTATTAGGAATTCTGGATTTCCGCATACTTTGTATCGGCCTCTAGGAAAAGAAGACCAGAAAAAAAAGAGACTCATAAAAAGGTCGCTCCTACCTGTCTGAGACCAGGAAGGGTTGGGTGGGTTGGTGGATGGGTGTGGGGGCAGTGGTGAAGAGTCACCATACCGAGCAGGCATAGATCTAGTGTGACTAGCTGCATTTCCCGAATTCAGGATAAGAGTTAGGGAAGCAAATGTCTGCCTCGACATGGGTGACATCACCCTGGAATACGGTGTGGAGGAAGGATCCAATTAGACTGTGCATTCAGTCCTCAATTTCTACCTTGGGACGGGTTGCAATCTGGGAGATGAGTGCAAAGTTCTGAGAGTCAGGAACTTGCTCCCACTGCCTTCCATTCAAAGAGACAAAATATCCACCCCTGCCCAAATCACGTTTTTGTTAAAAACCACTGAGACATTTCTCTGTCCACTTCCCAAATCTTCTGACAGCACTGACTCTTGCAGGGTCACAGACCTACCACCCTCAAAGTCCCTCCCTTCCTTGACTAGGCAACCTTTGCTTCATCAGTGAGGGCACAGTTTTTCTGTCTCTGTTACCTCCTTCAGCCACACCTCCAATTGCAACCCCCTGCACATTCTCCATTTTAAACACTCCATTATTAACAGTCCTGCCTTTAGCTGCCTGGGCTACTGTGCTGCTTGGAGCTGTCGGTGTTGGACTGGGGTGGACAAGGTCAGAAGTCACACGACACCAGGTTATAGCCCAACAGGTTTATTTGAAAACACAAGCTTTCGGAGCACAGCCCCTTTGGGGACTCTGTTAAACAAACCAGAGATTATAAATATTCTTTGAACATGCAGTCATGCAATATTGCTAATTTGACAGAAAACTATTCCATTAGCTAGAAGAAGGAGCAAGACTCCGAAAGCTTGTGTTTTCAAATAAACCTGTTGGACTATAACCTATTGTGTACAGTTGTGGGTGCCACATTTATAGAAAAGGAAACTTTTTCTCTCAGTGAGTAGTTAGGGTATGGAATGCACTGCCTGGAACTGTCATGGAGGCAGGCTGAACTGAGGCATTCAGGGGGAAACTGGATGATTATTTGGATAAAAATTAACGTGCAAGGGTATGGGGAGAAAGCACAAAGTTGGCACCAGGAAATGATGCTCGTTTGAAGAGCTGGTGCAGGGCCAAATGGCCTCCTTCTGCCCCGTAACAACTCTGTGATTAATCCCGAAGCTCTAAAAGTCCCTCCCTAAACATCTCCTCCTTAAAGTTGCTTCTTAAAACATTCCATTTTTTGACCAAGCTGTTTATCCTCTGTCGCAAGATCTCTTTCGGTGGTTCTGTGCCAAATGTTGTTTAGGAATGTGAATCACCTGGGGCCTTTTTTTTAAACCACGTCAAAGGTGCTGTAGAAATGCAAATTGTTTGGCTGTGGAAGCCATCGCAATCAGACTGATCCTGTCGCAGATCCAGGTCCGTGTTGAGAATGCCAGCAGCAATCACAGCGGGGTGGCATTTGGGAACTGGAAGCTTGGCTGGTGGCTTCCTCAGAGCATCTCACCAACAGCGGGGTGTGCGTTAGTATCCCGTCTGAAGACCACTGTGACTCAGCACCGATCTCCGAGCTTCTCGTTCAGCACGTCTCATTAGCATGTTAGGCTGCCTTTGAGTCTCTGAGCCATCGGGGAGCTCCCAAACAAATAAAAATGTTTAAAACACACACAGTCCCTCCTGTGGTTCAGCGGCCAAACTGTCCATCTGGTGTGGGACTGAGGCGTGCAGACCAGATGGTCTCCGTTTGAGTTCCCATTCCGTGCTGAATTAGCCTACATCAGCTGGGGAAGTAGGAGGGGAGCTGCTGGTAGGTAGCTACTACAAGGATTTCAGTGAACAGTAGCCCTACCAAAACACACACACACACACAATGGGAAAGGACAGGTGAGGTGTGATCCTCCTACAGTCAAGTAACCTGCTGCTGTTTAAGTGCCTAAGCTCAGATGAGAACACTGTCTACAGGAGGGGAGTCAGTGTATAAAGTAATTTGGATTCCACAGCTGACAGACTTACACGTTGACAAATTGAGCACACAGGCCAGTTATTAATTTGCTGTTTTGTGACACAGGTAGCAGGACCGGTCTATCCAACTGTTGAGGAGCAGTAATCCTGGCAAGGTAACTTCACACTGACTGCCACAAGCGATTCCAGGTGCTTTTCTGGCACACGGTCCCAGAGCCGTTCATTCCTGTTGCTCCTGAGAACAGGGGGCACAAGCTTTCAAACCTCTGACGAACATTACATTTTGAACTTGTTGCAAAGAGCATATTCCAGACATTTTTGTGAGGAAGATCTCCTTCAAGTAGTGACCACTCTCATGGATCCCCTGTAAACAGTGACCACTCCCATGGATCCCCTGTAAACAGTGACCACTGCCATGGATCCCCTGTAAATAGTGACCACTCCCATGGATCCCCTGTAAATAGTGACCACCCAAATGAATCCCATTAGTTAGTGACTGCTCCTGAGATATTGACCACTCCCAGAAACATTTCACAAAGTGATCTACAGATATGTAATGTAAATGTGGTGGCGAAAGTCGAAACTCTCCTGAGGAATTTGACGAGATCTTCACAGCAAAGGAGTGAGGGAACAGGGTAGTGTGTGGGATTACGTTGTCCAGACAGCCTCAATACTGTTGATTGTGGTTCTCTTGGGAGTAGGTCACCATCGTGCGTGAGAGTATGGTTACAGTGCAGAAGGAGACCATTCAACCTGTTATCTACATGTTGGCTCTGATCAAGAGAAACTCACCTGGCCCCACTCACCTGCCTTCTTCCTTCTACAGCCCTTCAAATCTTTTCCCTTCAAATAATTATCCAGTTCCCTTTGGTGTGGCATGATTGAGGCTATGTTGACTACACAGCAGGTCTGCACCATGCGCTGCGTCTCTTCATGTCACCATTGTTTCTTTAACCAGTTGTCCCTCTGTTATCTTTTCTCAACCTGCCCAACTGCAATGGGAACGGAGTGGATCCTTGGGGAACGAACTGGAAAGTGGGATACTGTTGCATTGCAAATTGGACCTGCATCCACCTGGCACTTACTCGTTGCTGCCTTGGGTAAGGGGTAGGACTCAGATCCCCAGTAGGGCAATCTGTAAGCTTTAGGCCCCAATCTTGTATATTATTCTGTTGCAAGCTGGACTGGAGGAGACAAGTTCCTACTGCCCAGAACTGAGTCAGTTCACTTCTCAAGAGCATCAGGCACGTTGGCACCCACTGCAGTTGGATGCTGCAAGGAAAGGCAGCAGAAGGAACGTTAGCCAAACAAGCAACAGCTCAGGAGGGAAAGCAATTTTGATGCAGTAGTTGGGTAGGATCTGGAATGTTTGGCCTGAGTCGATGGTGGAAATGGGTTCAATGGAGGCATTCAAAAGAGAAATGGATAATTATCTGAAGGGGAATTTTTTGCAGAGCTACAGGGATGTCTTGGGATGATCTTGCAGAGAGCTGGCACAAGCATGACTGGCCGAGTGGCCTCCTTAAGTGCGCTTGTCCTAAACCGCTCCTTTAAGGACACAAATTACAATTGATGGCCATGGGGGGAAGGTATAGCATGGGTTCTAAGATTCTATTTTCAGGTTAGGCTAATTCCTAAACGATTGTCTGTTCTTGGTTTCAAATACAGAAGAATGCACCAGCCATGAGACAGTTAGACAGAGTGAAGCAGATAGCTGCACGAAAAGGAGTACGCTCAAATAGATAGATGGACAGATGATGTTTTCCTGCCCAGTGGCTATCATCCACAACAGAAAGGAATGTTCTGTTTGAATGCTATTGCTGGTTCCTCTTCAAAAGGAGAATAATTTCAAACTGCAGACTATAATAACTAAGTAATACTTTGTGAATGACATGAAATGTAATCTTAAGGATAGCACAAGAAATCCTTTGCTGTGAGTAACGTTTTTATATTCCGTATGAACTTTAGAAGTCTCTGCTCTCTTGAGGCGTTAAATTAACAATTACAGTCGTCCTGACCTGCATTTATTTTATTCAGTTCCATCATTAGCGGTTTCAACAGCTCCAAGAGAAGGCCCAGGCTCCACATTATTAAGCTCTGTTAATCATAATTACAGCTTCTAGTGGAACTGCAGACAGTTCTAAGTACAGCTCCCAGACATGTTGCTGAAGATGAATTCCTGCACCAAATGGCAAAGGGAGGCTATTAAGAACCATCGAGAACCTTCTAATTGGAGCATAAGTTCAAGTAGTAGAAAATAAAGTCAGCTCTAACCTTTTATGATGCCAAACAGAGTTCTGATTCATCCTGGAATTCCACCTTTATTTGCCTATAAGACATGTCCCAATTTTTCGTCCTAATTTTCAGGGAGTCATGGAGCTATGGTGGAATTTTGGAAAATTTATTTGGTTCTCCTTAAAATACATCCTCTACTTTGTGTCCTCAAAATTGTGGCCCATTTGAAGACCGTGCTAAAGTGATCATTATTCGGGGTGAGGCTTCCCTATGAAATTCAGGCAGGACAGTGACAGCAAAACGGTGGTGGGAATGGCACATGGTTAATTTGATGTACTCCTGGAATTCCCTCCCTAACAGCATTGTGGGTCAACCCACAGCAGGAGGAATGCAGCTGTTCAAGAAGACAGCTCACCACCACCTTCTCAAGGGCAACTTGGGACTGGCAAGAAATGCTGGCCTAGCCAGCGATGCCCACATCCCACAAAATGAATAGAAAAAAAAACTACCTACCTCCCTACCTTGAAGACCACTGAAGGGGGGCCATTCCATTCTGCCCTCTGTACCATATCCAGATGTGTTGCATATTAATTGATGAAGATTGATTACAATGAGAAGTGAACCATTGCATTATCATTCCGTCATATGACTACCAAACTTGGCAGAAGGTACGATTAGAACATGGGATGAGGAGGACTGCGATCAGCCCATTGAGCTTATTTCAGCCCTCAGTGCGATCATGGCTGATTTGCATAGTAACCGCATCCAGCTGACTTAGCTCATACTCTTTTACAGCCTTGTCTGACAAAACGCTCTTATTATTACATTTTAACATTATTGATCGAGTGAAGATTGACTGTGTGGGAAAGGATTCCATATTTAGTCCACTCTGATTAGTCCTCACTGCCCCACAATTCCAATGTTTGAACATGTTGCTCCATTTGTTTCAAGCTGTGTTGGGGAGGGAGAAGGCAGAGTTGGGAGGCTAATGATGATCTGATGGAGATCTGCAAAGAGGGACTTGCTGTCAGCAAATTCACTGGCTACAAGCCCATGTTGAGGTTGTACAGGGCATTGGTGAGGGCTCTTCTGGAGCACTGTGTCCAGTTCTGGTCACCCTGTTATAGGAAGGACATTATTAAGTAGAGAGGGCTCAGAAAAGATTTACCAGGATTTTGCAAGAATGGAGGGTTGGACTTATAAGGAGAGGCTGGATAGGCTGGTTTTTTTTCACTGGAACATATGAGGTTGAGGGGTGACCTTATAAAGGTTTTTAAAATCATGGGGTGTATAGGTGAGGTGAGTGGCAGGGGTGTTTTCCCTTGGGTGGGGGATTTGAAGACTAGTGAGCGTAGTTTTAAGGTGAGAGGAGAGAAATTTAAAAAAGACATGAAGGGCAACACAGGGTGGTTTGTGTGTGGAATAAACTTGCAGAGGAAGTGATGGCTGCAGATACAGTTACAACGTTTAAAAGACATTTGGACAAGTACATGAATAAGAAATGTTTGGAGGGATATGGGCCAAGTGCAGGTAGGGGTTATAGTTTAGAATGGGATTATGGTTGACATGGACTGTTTGGACTGAAGGGTCTGTTTCCATGCTGTGTGACTCTCTATGACTGTACAAGCCAGGCACCAGGAATTCCAGTGCTGTGGGATCCCAAATCATTTACATGTACAGAAGGCCCCAGCCTGGGCCTCTTCAGCTTTTATCGGCTACGACTCTGAGGACGGGGAGTTCACTGGGTAGACACTCTGAGTTTGTTTCTGATGGCTAAAGATTCTAAAACACTGCAGACATCGTCTTAGCATGAGGGATAGATGATCTGGGACTGGGATGACGTGAAATTCCTTCCCCTAAAAGGTTGTGAAACTTCGGAATTGTCCATCCCAGAGGATTGCGGACTCTCCATTATTGAACATACTTAAGGCTGAGATGGAAAGTTTTTGATCTCGCACAGAATCGAATGGTATGGGAAACACACAGGAAGGCAGAACTGAGGGAGAAGATCATTTGTGATGGTATTGAATGGCGATGCAGGCTTGATGGGCTGAATGGTCTACTCCTGCTTCCACTACTGAACATTTAATGTTCTTATGTAAATTTCTAACTGTTATTCTGTTGCTCTTAGACTGTCAAAGGTTCTCACTCCTGACAGCTATCATAGGAACATAAGAAATGGGTGTGAAAGTAGGCCATTCTGCCCATCATACCAGCACTGGCTCTTCAAACAAATATAATTAACTACTGCCAATCTCTTGCTTTCTCTTTATACCCTTGCACACTATTTCTATCCACATAATCATCCAGTGCCTCATTGATTAAGAATGGTCCTTTGCCTCAATTTTCCCACCTATTCCTTGATGTCTTTAATGTCTGGAAATCTGTTGATCTCTGCCTTGAACATATTCAATGACTCAGCATCTACAGACCGCTGGCTCCGAGAGGTCCAAAAGTTCAACATCCTTTAAGTGAAGAAATTATTTCTCATCTCAGCCCAAAATAGCCTCCCCCTTATTCTGTGACTGTAAGCTTTGGTCACTCGAGAAACATCCCAACCCCAGAGCGAGGGAAACACTTTGATCTACCCTGCTGATCCCTGAATGAGGTGTAGATGCTTTAGTGACATTGTCTCATTCCTCAAAACTATTTTTGTAGTTTAATTAAATCTTATTTAATTTATTTAATCTTTCCTCATAGGATAATCCCTCCGTCCCAAGGATTAGTTTGGTGAACCTATGTTGCACTTCCTCAATGACAAGTGCATCTCTTTCCTTAGATAAGAGACCAAAACGGCACACACCACTCCAGTATCCAGTGATTAGACACTGTCCTGTCCCCGCAATAGAAATTATGTGTGAAGGCCAGAGAAGATCAGGTTTGACTATGATGCTTCTGTTATGCAAATAACTTGCCAACTCTTACTGGCTTTTCCCATGGAACCAAAGGCTTGAGCATGGCAGACACTGCAAATTGTGTACCAGTGGCACTGGGGTGGTACATGACATATTTTGAGATGGTGAATGAAAACAAAAAAGAAAAACACTTAGTGAAACTCATAAATGACATGACAGTCTCTTTCAAAACGTGTTAAGATTTGTGCCCATCGCATTCTGTCAGTCAGGTTAGAATCAGCATCATCGCTGTATGGAAAAAGGAAGTAGGAGCTTTGCAAAAATGATATGAGCAGCCCAATGCCAGAATGTATTTCTCTCTGAGCTGTCTCCAAATCAGGCAGATGGTAGAGGTGGAACCAGTGGGACCTGTGTAAATAGGAGATGTTGAAAGCTAATCTAATTCCCTGCAGTGTCTTGATGAGAGAAAAAAACCTTTCCAGTCTGAGGATAGGCACAGCAACCCCTTTAACCAGTAGAAGTTTGCGTAGTGCTACCAAAGTCATACTGTATACTCACTATGATGTAAGGTATGTGATTTATATATTAAACAACAATTATTTTGGGGTTTGGATTTTGAACAAGTGGCATGTGAGCTTTGGTCTATCTGTATAAAGGGGTTTTAGAATGAACTTGTCAGTATTTCTGGAGTCATGATTTTAAGCTGGTTTGTCAGAGAACGGGAGACATCCTCCTGGTGTGATGTTGTGAATTTGTTTGCATTGTGAGAGTGTTATGAGATATCACATGACAAGAGATTTTTTTGACCGGGCCTGTATTCATTAGAGTTTAGAAGAATAAGATGGGATCAGATCGAAATGTATTACTTTCTAACAGAGCTGTACAGACTAGATGCAGGGGTGATGCTTCTCCTGGGTGAGGAGTCTATAACCATGGGTCATAGTCACAGGATATGGAGTAGGCCATTTAGGACTGGGGTGATGAAACATTCCTTTACTCAGAAGGTGATCAACCTGTGGAATTCTCTACCACAGAAGACCATGGAGGCTAGATTACTGAGTATATTCAAGAAAGAGATACATTTTTAAATATTAAAGGGATCAATGGGTAGTAAAGAAAATGGGAATAAGGTCAAAGAATCACAGAGATGTACAGCATATAACAGACCCTTCTGTCCAACCCGTCCATGCTGACCAGATATCCTAAATAAATCTGGTCCCATTTGCCAGCATTTGGCCTATATCCCTCTGAACCCTTCCTTGTCATATACCCATCCAGATGCCTCTTAAATGTTATCATTGTACCAGCCTCCACCACTTCTTCTGGCAGCTCATTCCAGACATGCACCACCCTCTGCATGAAAAAGTTGCCCCTTAGGTCCCTTTTAAATCTTTCTCCTCTCACCTTAAACCTATGCCCTGTAGCTTCGAACTCCACCTCCCTGGGGAAAAGATCTTGGCTGTTCACCCTATCCGTGCTCCTCATGATTTTATAAACCTCTATGAGGTCACCTCTCAGCCTCCGACACTCCAGGGAATATAGTCCCAGCCTATTCAGCCTCTCCCTATAGCTCAAACCCTCCCTCCGTCCTTGTAGATCCTTTCTGAACCTTTCAAGTTTCATCACATCCTTCCTACAGCAGGGAGACCAGAATTGCACGCTGTATTCCAATATTTGCCTAACCAATGTCCTGTGCGGCTGCAACATGACCTCCCAACTCCTATACTCATGCACTGATGAATAAAGGCAAGCGTACCAAACACCTTCTTCTCTCTGACACCTCCTCCTACTGCCCCCTCAATCATGACCCCACCCCTAACCACCAAACCGTCGTCTCTCAGACCATTCATAACCTCATCACCTCAGGTGACCTCTCACCCACAGCCTCCAACCTCATTGTTCCCCAACCCCTCACCGCCTGTTTCTACCTCCATCCCAAAATCCACAAATCCGACTGCCCCGGCCGACTCGTTGTCTCTGCCTGCTCCTGCCCCACTGAACTTATCTCCACTTACCTTGACTCTGTTTTCTCACCCTGGTCCAGGAACTCTTCACCTACGTCCAGGACACCACCCACGCCCTCCACCTCCTCCAAGATTTCCAATTCCCTGGCCTCCAACACCTCATCTTCTCTATGGACGTCTAATCCCTGTACACTTGTATCCCCCACGCAGATGGCCTAAAAGCCCTCCGCTTTTTCCTCTCCTGCAGGCCCAATCAGATCCCTCCACTGACACCCTCATCCGCTTAACCGAACGCGTCCTTACCCTTAACAACTTCTCCTTCAACTCCTCCCACTTCCTACAGAATAAGGAGCTGGCCATGGGCATCCGCATGGGCCCAAGCTATGCCCGCCTCTTCGTAGGATACATGGAACAGTCCCTCTTCTGCTGTTATACTGGCCCCATGCCCCACCTGTTCCTCCGTTACATCGATGACTGTATCAGCGCTGCCTCGTGCTCCCATGAGGAGCTTGAACAGTTCATCAACTTTACCAACACCTTCCACCCCAACCTCAAATTCACCTGGACCATCTCCAATACCTCCCTTTCCTTCCTGGACCTCTCCATCTCCATCCGTGGTGACCACCTCGAAACTGACGTCTATTTCAAGCCCATCAACTCCCACCTTCCTGCAAGAATGCGATCCCTTACTCCCATTTCCTCCGCCTCCGTCGCATCTGCTCCCAAGATGGGGCGTTCCACTCCCACAGATCCCAGATGTCCTGCTATTTCAATGACCTTAATATCCCCTTCTGGTGATCAAAAATGCCCTCAGCTGCATCTCTGCATTTCCCACACCTCTGCCCTCATATCCCCTCCCCCAACAAAAATAAAGACAGAATCCCCCTTGTCTTCATTCATCACCCCACCAACCGCCACATCCAACGTATCATTCTCCGCCACTTCTGCCACCTACAATCCAATCCTACAACCAAGGAGATATTTCCCTCCCCACCCCTATCCGCCTTTCGTAGGGACCGCTGTCTCCGTGACTCCCTCATCTGCTCCACACTCCCCACTGAGCCCAGCACCCCCGGCACCTTTCCCTGCAACCGCAGAAAGTGCTACACCTGCCCCTACACTTCCCCCCTCACCTCCATTCAAGGCACTAAACAAACCTTCCACAACAGACAGGGGTTCGCCTGCACGTCTGTCAACTTGGTCTACTGTATCCGCTGCTCACGACGTGGCCTCCTCTACATCAGTGAGACCAAGCGGAGCGTTGGAGACCGTTTCGTAGAGCAAATGCTCTCTGTACACGACAAACGACAACACCTTCCAGTCGGCAACCATTTCAACTCCCCCTCTAGGTGACATGTCCATCCTGGGCCTCCTCCAGTGTCACAATGATGCCACCTGCAAACTGGAGGAGCAGCACCTCATATTCCGCCTTGGGAGCCTACAACCCAATGGCCTAAACATGGAATTTACCAGTTTTAAAATCTCCCCACCCCCGGCCTCATCCCATGTCCAACCCTCCCTCTCATCCTTGCCTCCCTGATCTGGCATAACCTGTCCATCTTCTCTCCCATCCAGCTCCATACTGCATTGTCTCTGACTCCAGCATCTGCAGTTCTTGCTGTCTCCGACCTTCTTCACTATCCTGTCTACCTGGGACTCCACTTTCAAGGAACAATGAACTTGCACTCCAAGGTCTCTTTGTTCAGCAACACTCTCCAGGACTCTACATTCAGTATTTCGGTCCTGCCCTGATTTGCCTTTCCAAAATGCAGTGCCTCACATTTATCTAAACTCTATCTACCACTCCTTGACCCATCTGATCAAGTTCCTCTTGTACTCTGAGGTAACCTTCTTTGCTGTCTACAACGCGTCCAATTTTGGTGTCATCTGCAAACTTACTAACCATATCTCCTACTTTCACATCCAAATCATTTGTATAAATGACAAAAGGCAGTGGACCCAGCACCGATCCTTGTGTACACTGCTGGGTCACAGGTGTCCAGTCTGAAAATCAACCCTCTACCACCACCCTCTGTCTTCTACCTTCGAGCCAGTTCTGTATCTAAATGGCTAGTTCTCCCTGCATTCCATGTGATGGAATGTAGCTAACCAGTCTGCCATGAGGAGTTGGTTTTGAGGTGGATGAACACAGCAGGCCAAGCAGCGTCAGAGGAGCAGGAAAGCTGACGTTTTTCTGAAGAAGGGTCTAGGCCCGAAACGTCAGCCTTCCTGCTCCTCTGATGCTGCTTGGCCTGCTGTGTTCATCCAGCTCTACACCTTGTTTTCTCAGATTCTCCAGCATCTGCAGTTCCTGCTATCTCTGATACCATGAGGAGTGTTGGGATACAGGATACAATCATATTGAAAGGCAAAGCAGGATTGAAGGGCAGAGTGGCTTACACCTGTCCTTGGTTTCTGTTTCTAACAGCAGGGTTCTGAAGTTAGGATTTGTTTACCAAAAAATGATCTGTGCCACCCTCCACCACCACCTCTGCAAAAACAAGTAGAATGTGATTCTGAGCCAGGACTGCCTGGTGATAATGGGGTGATAATTTCAGGAAAGCGGACAGGGATTATGATGACATTGGCCATTTGGAATGTCTTTGTAGTCATAACCTTTAACCCCGAGATGAGAAGATTTTCTGATGTCTCCACACATTTCGGAGCTGTTTATTTTCCTACAAATGGTTTACGTTACAAATCATTGACATCTGTAGTATTGGCGTGCCCATCCCCCCCACCACAACACCATTCCTCCAGACAACTCCCCTCTGGCCTATGCTTGACATTCTGAGTCACAATTACCCATTTGCTTTCAAATTTGGAGTGAGGCTTTTGGGACAGTGACAGGCCACAGCATTCATTTTCTATGAGAATTGGTACTTGATGATAACATATTCAGTCGTTCAGCTTCCATCTAATACACTGAACATAAAAACCAGAAGAAATAAGAGCAAGAACAGATATTCTGCCCTTCAACCTTGCTGTGTCACCTTATATGCGCCTGCCATTTTTATAATATAGCTGATCTTGCCCCGGCCCCAACTTCTCATTCGTACCACCTCCTTATAGTCCACAACTCCCCAGAATTTCAAAAACCATCTCCCCCTTTTCAAATACCTTCAATGATCTAGCTTCCACAATTCTCTGGAGAACAGGATTCCAGACATTCACCACCCTCAGAGAAAAAAAATTCCTTTGCATCTCAGTTTTAAAAGTGTCCCCTTCTTCTGTGACTGTGTGCCCTAATTCAAGATTCCCCCATTTGTGGTAATATCTTTTCAACCAACAAGCCCCTCAAAACTTGTATGGTTTCAATCAGATCACCTCATTCCTCAAATTTCTACTGAATAAAGACCTAATCTGTTTAGCCGTTCTTAATAAATTAACCCCTGCATCCCAGGAATTAGCCTAGTAGATCTCTTTTGAACTGTCTCCAATGCCAGTTTCTAAATATGGGGACCAAAACTATGCACAGTACTCCAGGTGTAGCCTGGCTTTGAACAAAAACATCCTAATCTCTCTGTGCTAAATTTTCTGGAGTCTCTGTCCTTTTGAAGAATTGCCTGCCTTTTGATTCTTCCTATCAAAGTGCGTAACTTCATACTTGCCTACTCTAGTTCTCAATTTCTGCCCATTCACTCCATCAAATCCCTACAGTGTGGAAACAGCCCAACAGCTCTGCCTTGACCCTCTGAAGAGCATCCCAACCAGACATACCCCCCACCCTATCCCAGTAACCCTGCATTTCCCATGGCTAAACCACCCCCCCCTCCACCCCGCCACATCTAGCCTGTACACTATGGGCAATTAAGAGGGCCAATCCACCTAAGTTGCACATCTTTGGACTGTGGGAGGAAACTGGAGCACCTGGAGGAAGCCCACACAGATACAGGGAGAATGTACAAACTCCACACAGGCAGTTGCCTGAAGGTAGAATCGAATCTGGATCCTTGGTGCTATAAGGCAGCAGTGCTAACCACTGAGCCACTGAATCCATGTATCAGTCTATTTGATCAATCTATCAATCTGTCTTTCCTTTTGCATATTTTTATGTCCTCATCACAACATGCCTTCCCATGTATTTTGTATCATCAGCAAATTTAGACATGTTGCACGCTGTCCCATCCTCCAAGTCATTTACATAGAAGATAAATAATTTAACTCAGTTGGACACTGGTTTGTGATGCAGACTGATGCCCCCACTGTGGGTTCAATTTCCATATTGGCTGAGGTTACCTTAAAGGACTCTGCTTCTCAACCTCTCTCCTAGCCTGAGACCTGGTGACACTCAGGTTAAACCACCACCAGTCGAATCTTTCTATTGAGAGAACAGCACGATGGTGACTTTACTTTCAATCATTGAGTTCCTTGGACTGATCCATGTGGCACTCACCTAGTCACATCTTTCCACCCTGAAAGAGACCCATTAATCCTGACTCTCTTACTTTTGTGTGTTAACCAATCCTGAATCCGTGCAAATATATTACCCGCAATACCACAAGCTCCTATCTTGTGAATTAATCTTTTATGTAGGACCTTACAGAATACCCTGCAGAAATCCAAATGCAATATATCCACCAGTTCCCCTTTGTGAGCTCTGCTTGTTATATCCTCGAAGAACTCTGGCAGATTTGTCAAACGTGGTTTCCTGTTCACAAAAACCACACTGAGTCTGTTTGCATAAGCTTTTCTAAATGTGCTGCTATTTCTTCCTTAATAATGGACTGGAGAGTTTGTAGATGCCCAATATGAATCAGTTGTTTTCTATTTGTTTAATCCTTAAAGAGCTGAAAATGAATTTCTTGACTACTATTAGTTTGATTAGTGAAAAGGATGAGGGACATAAGCTAAGTAGATAGACTGGGAAAGTTGGAACTGTTTGCCTTTGAAGAAGTTTGAGAGGAAATTTGAAAGAGGTTTTTAAACTCATAGCGGTTTGTATAGAGTCAATAAGGAGACGCTGTTCCTAGGATTGAGAACAAGAGGGCAAAGATTGAGGGCAAAATGAACAACTGAGACATGATGACAAACTTCTTCACAGCGAATAGTTAGGATCTGGAATGTCCTCCCCGAGAGTGTGGTGGAGGCAGCTTCAATGGAGGGAATTGGACAAGGAAGGATGTTCAAGGCTGTCGAGATGAAGTGAGAGGTTAATTCAGGAAACCAGCGCAGGTACAACAGGCTGAATGGCCTCCTTGTAGGCTATGTAACCATTCTCTGATGTGTTCTGTGAGAATAATTTTATCATATTTTCACAGTCATTTAGTTACCGTCTGCCATTTGAATGAGTGCGTTTAAGTCCTGTTGCAAAAAACTAAACTCCTTATCTGGACTGACATTCTAATGCAGTATTGCAGCGGTGCTGCTTATTTAAGCCATGTCCCAATCCGTGTGTGTTGAGATGTGTGCTGTAAATTGGAAGGAAAACCTTGCATTTATTGAGCATCTTTCAGGGCTACAGGACATCCCAAAGCATTTATGTCCAACGGAGAGGTAACAAGGTGTAGAGCTGGATGAACACAGCAGGCCAAGCATCATCAGAGGAGCAGGAAGGCTGACATTTCGGGTCAGGACCCTTCTTCAGAAAACTTCAGATTTTCTCCACCTTGTTATCTCAGATTCTCCAGCATCGGCAGTTCCTACTATCTCTCTTACGTCCAATGAAGTAATTTTTGAAATGTAGTCACTGTTCTAGTCAACATAGCAGCCAAATGGCAAACTCCCACAAACAGCTAAGTGATTATTAGTCCAAGGATTTAAATGACTATTTGAGTCCACATAATTATTACGCAACCAAATCTCTGATTACACTCTTTCTGTAACCATATTTTTCCATGCTATAATTTCTATGTTAAAATTTTCCTTGGTAAACGTGGGTGATAAAAGATGCCAAGTTAGAATCTAAGAGTAGTCAGACTGAAACCATTTTAAATCTGAAAAGCTTAACTGTGTATGCAATTAAAAATCTCGTGCCTGTCCCAGCCCAGCCAGGAGGTCACCCCATGAGTGAGGAGCAGGGCCCAGGCTTAAACCTCTGGTCCAGACTGGCAGACTGAGCTGAGGCTCCAAGTCTGCGGCTAGGCCGGGGCGCCTGATGGCGGAGATGCTGATGGTGGTGAGTTTGGTCCCTGTGGCACCGGTGGCAGCAGCATCGGTGGAGGCAAGATGGCACCGGAGACTAGCGACTCTTTGTTCCACTGCTGGCTGTGTGATGAAGTGTGGTTATAGCAGTGTTATCACTTTAGCAGCACAGACTTGAGGCATTGGGGTGGAGAAGCCCAGATCCAGACTCATGGCTGAGCCACAAGTGGGAGCTGGTCCAAAGACCACCTAACTTTATTGAGATAAGACTATAAGATGAAATTTATTGTTTTATTTTCCTGGCTGTATATTCAGTGTTTTGGTTTACTTTGTGTTTCAAAGATGGTACCGGAGACTGGTGACACTAAACAACATTTTTCACTGTATTTGTAATAAATACACTTGACAATAAACCATATCAAATACACTTGACAATAAATCAAATCAAATACACTTGACAATAAATCAAATCAAAACTGTCACACTCAAGAATGTTGGAATTGTAGATCCTGTCACATTTAAGTAAATACCATTGATAGGATTTTTTTTTCCCATTAATCCTGTTGATTGATCCATGAATAGATAGAAAAAGTTACAGTTACCAATTGGAAATAAAGAAGCTTGCAGAAAACTAACCAATTACATTTCCCCCATCTTAATATTGAAAAAAAAATCTGGAACTAGCGCAAATTAAACCATCAACTTGTCTGATTTTTGATTTTTTTTTTACATTGGTTATTAGTATATTTTGTAACATAAGAGAAACACAGCATGATGAAGTAAATGATTCAAATCTTTTTGATTATTTAGTCAAAGTAATCGCAGGAAGTAAGTTCCCAGTGACCGGGGAGCCCAGAACCAGGGGTCAAAGTTTAAGGTTATGGTGTAGGCCATTTAGGACTGAGGTAAGGAGAAATGTCTTCACCCAGAGAATGATGAGTCTGTGGAATTCTCTGCTACAGAAAGTATTAAGGCCAAAATATTGAAGGTTTTCAGTAAGGAGTTAGACATAGTTCTTGCGGTGCAGGGTCTGGGGAGAAAGCAGGAACAGGGTGCTGAATCAGATGATCAGCCGTGATCATGGTGAATGACAGAACAGTCTCAAATGGCCTCCTCCTCCTATTTTCTATGTTTCTATGTTACTTTTACATTTAGCACAAAATAATGTCCATATCCATTTGCACAAACTGTTTCAAATTTGTATAATAGGCTTGGTGCTAGAATCCAATTTTTCTGAGGGGCTATGACCCTCAATGTCAAGCATTTCAAGGCTCTTGCTTATTTCACTAATTTGTGCCTGTGCACATCCATTTGCTTTTGTGTCTGTGTACAGGCACCATTTTGTCCATCACTGACGTTTTATCCATAAGGACACTGTGTGTGTGTGTGTGTGTGTGTGTGTGTGTGTGTGTGTGTGTAGCTTGGCTGCTTTGTCTCCCTGAATGCTTTTTCCACACTTGCCCACCCTGAGTCCTCAGGGAATGAAACCACCCCAGAAAAGTTTATCGAGTTGGGTGTTAAAATGAAATGTTCAAAGTTGTGACTGATAGACCCTTGTTAGGCAGGGTTACTAAGAATGAATGAAACTAAGGTGGCATGGGTGAAGTTCTGATACTGGTCAGCCATGATCCAGTTGACCGCTGGAAAATTAACCACAAGCTGAATGGTCAACTCCTGTTCTTTTGTTCTCTATGGTTCCTTTCCTGACGAGGCTGCCATAAACACACCATTCTTCACCTCTTTTACCATGAATTTTCTAGATTTTTGTGTTCACATTGACCTGGAATTTTGTCTGGAATTTGCCCTGACCACCCATGTTAATGTCAGCCACAGGGTTAAGGTTTATCCAAGTCATTGTTAAGGTTAAGGGAAACAGAAGGTGAGTTTCAATTGCCTTTGGGGACACTAGGACTGAGCAAGATTATAAACTCTCTCTACAAAGACAAACTGTGTCTTAGTTTCTAACTCACCAACCATAAAACAAGAAGAGGTAGGAGCAGAAGTAGACCATTCGACCCATCGAGTCTGCTGTGCCAATCATTGAGATGATAGCTAGACTGATAATCCTTAAACTTCTCTTTCTGCCTTTTCCTCGTAACTCTTGATTGCAATACTGATTAAAAAATCTGTCTATCTCAACGTTACATTTACAACCTAAAGTACTTTAAAACCACAGGAGACAACATGGTTTTGTTCTAAGTGAACAATGTCACATATTGTGATTCCCAAATGTGTAGGACAGGTTGGATGGATAAGAATATATTCATTTGAGCAATGCCACTGGACGTCCGATAGTCTTTTTCACAACTTCATTTTGCTCCCCTATTCTTCTTTCAATCTGTTTGTCTTTCGCTTCTTTCACAGAATCCCTACAGTGTGGAAGCAGGCTATTCGGCCCATCGAGTCCACACCGACCCTCCAAACCACCCTTCCCACCCTGACCTATCCCCATAATCCTGCATTTCCCGTGGCTAATCCACCTAGCCTGCACACCCCTGGATACTGTGGGAGGAAACCCACGCAGACACGGGGAGAATGTGCAAACTCCACACAGCTGGTCGCCCGAGGATGGAATTGAACCCGGGTCCCTGGTGCCGTGAGGCAGCAGCGCTAACCACTGAGTCCCCTGTGCTGCCCTTTCAGGTGCTTTTTGTTTTGTGTCCTTTCTGTGGTTTTTCTAGCCCTTCTCTTGCTCCCTATTTTTTCAGCCCGTTCCAGATTTATCTCCTCTTCATTCTGACTGACTTACTTTCTTTCGCCCCTCACTCTCTCGCTTTCCGCTACGTTTGTCCGACTAACTACTCAAAAAGCCCAAAGGGAACATTACACTGCATCATTTGTTCTTGTTCTTCAGCTGCCTTTTGCGAGAAGAAGAGCTAAACAATTGAATTAAATGCGCCTTAAGACTGTACCACTGACGCACTAACTCACATAATTGTTGTGGTCCATTAATTTGAAATAAACCAAAGTTTGGCCTGATTAATTAGAACGAGTTTAATTCAGAGCAATACATTGAAGTTGTTGAGTTTACAAGACAAAAAAAACCCAGCACCTGTGCTCTTGAATAGATGTTGAGAGTCAGCAGCATTAATGCTTGTAACGATATTTGCATAATGCACAGATTAGGCATGTGAACATTATCTTCCTCTATAGCTCTTGGAATTTAAGTAGGTCAGCATGTATAATTAGCTAAGTATACAGCTGGTTGAGCCAGTTCTCTCAGATACAGTGTTGAAGTTCTATGATTTGTAAAGGTAATAAAGTAGCCACTGGGTAGAAAAGAGGCTAATGCTATAACTAGGGGGTGCGATTACACAAGTGTCAGAAGTGCTGCAGGACACAAGTAACTGAAGTCTGGATGGGATAGAGAAGTGAGCTAGAGGAAGGGTGCACAGCGTTTACTGTTGCTTTACTGATTGCAAGTCCTGACTGGGTGGATTATAGTTATTTTAGTCAATCTGCTCACACCATGGGGCAGGTGGGATTATGAACCTTCTGGCCCAGAGGTAGGCACACAACCAGCAAGAGATTAACAGGGAAACCCAAATATTTAAGTGTTCACGTTGCTATTGGAAGTGGAACTGATAGAGTATATATGACGTATAGTGGGCTAATGGAGAGAAAGTATTGAGTAAGTTGAGATGTGTTGCTCTTCAAGGAAGAATGCTACTTATAAAGAGACAGAGGGGTTCTTCTCAAGATATTCATGAGAAAGGGGAACAGTTTTAGTAATATTGAAGAACCTTCCAGATATTTAGCATCGTTGTGAAATGAAGGATTGTAAACTTGTATAAAATCGTGTTTGCAAAATGTTGGGGAAAGCCAAGTTAAATTGTTGAATACTTACTCCTGCATGACAGAGAAACCTTCCAGGAGAAGGGTTTGGCTTCTCTCCCGTGCAGATTGATGGGAAAAAGAACCAAAATGCCCGGCCTGACAATTACGAGGCTTCTGTGGCCAGAAAGCCAGAAAAGAGTTGAGAAGACACAAAGTACAATTTTACAACAGGGAAAAAAGAGAATGAGCATTGGTAAAAAAATAAGTTAAAGAGGCAGTCACAACCCAACAGGCATTAACTGGTGGAGAAATGTGGCCTGGATCGAGGGAGTAGATTACAACATAGTCACCAAGAACTCATGAGAACAAGGGAAATTACAGACCCAGCTAAAATATAATAAAGCAGCCTGGTCTCTGATGTTAGCAATGGAGCCATCCCAGATATAGAGAGTGAAACCTGCAGAAAGGAACAGTTCACAGGTTCATATGTCTAGAACGTTCAGTGTGAGGAAGCAGACTGACCAATCTTATGCTTGGAATTTGAAAAACTTTTTTTTGATGTACAATATATACGTGTATAGGAGCTCCATGTGTGAATTCTGCACCGACATTCCAGGCTAAGCCCCACACCCAAGCCAAAATTTGTGCCTGATGTAAGGAACAAAGGTCAAGACTTCTTCTACATTCTCGTTCAGCTGCTGGCCTCTCACAGTCTCCCAGGTGTTCCCTGACTTTTCCAACTCATTGGTTAGCCTCTCTCTTTGTGCAGTTGCTGCATCTGTTCACTCTGTCGGAAACTGGTCATGATTACATTGCTGTGGGTAGAACACACTTCTGTACCACTTAGCTTCCATGTCCCGCTTCAGAAAATGCTGCTTTGAATGTCGAATGGTTTGGGAGATCTTGATCTAAATGCAAATCTTTTTTTTCCCCCCCTTTCAATTTGCATTTTTCATCCATGTTCATCTGGTAAAATATTCGATGATAAGAAGGAACTCACATTTATCAAATGCATTTTTTCTCCTCGTGCTCTCAGAGCTAATTTCCTTTGAGTGTAGTTCCTGCTGTGTTTAGACAGAAGGAAATCCAATTCTGAATCATATTAGAGAGGAATCCTCATGATTGGGTGGCGGGGAAATGAGTTACTCAACAAACACCAGTGTCTTCAGTACAGTGCTCATTGTGGAATATGTATATGTATACATGTTGTATGATTCTATATATTTCCATGTACATTGGAGGGAATATGTTCAGCTCAGTTGGCTGGATGGCTGGTTTGCAATGCAGACTGATGCCAACAGCATGAGTTGAATTCCCATACTTGACTGAAGTTACCATGAAGCACTCTCCTTCTCAACTTACTCTTTACCTGAGACATGATGACTCTCAAGTTAAGCCACCACCAGTCATCTCTCTCTCTCATGAGAGAGCAGCACTTATGATCCTTTGGGTTTCTGTTGACTTTATCTTATATACAATGGTACAAAACAGCACTGGACAGGTTTCAGCCTCATGTTCTCTCCTGAATTATCAAGCAGCAAACAGCTTGCTTTGCATCTTGGAAGCTCCATTCACAGCTCATCCAGTTGTGAGATGTTGCTGCAGCTGGTTCTGGTGGTGATGGTGGCATCCAGGCTAATGCACCATGGCAGAGGATGAAATTTAAATTCAATTAATGTCTGGAATTAAAAGCAATGTTTGCTCAAAGCTGCATGGCCACAGTGATTATATAGACGAACGCACAGGAGCTGGAGAAATTACAGGGAATTTAGATTAGAAGCTGGCCTATAATGACAAAGTCGTTAAAATGCATTTGGTTTCATAACATCCTTTAGGGAATGAAATCTTCCAACCCTATCAGGTCTGACCTATCTGTGACTCCAGAACTAAACCAATGCAGTTGACTCATAAAGGCTTTGTGAAGTGACCCCACCAACCGCTCAGTTCAAGGGCAGTTAGGGATGGGCAATAAATGCTGCCCTTGCCAGAGATATCCACATCCAGATACCCACCGAAACTAAAAGGCAATGGTTTCCTTACGCTCACTTTCTCCCTAGCTATCCTGGCATTCCCTTCTCGGAGTGAAAGCAGGACTTTGGTTGACGATTTCCTGGAGAGAAGTTCCAGATGAGGAGAGGCTCAGATTCCGATCCATCTCTCTGTGGCATCAGATGTACAACAGAAGCTGGGAGGGAAGATAAAAGTTCAGGATTGCAGTGTTAGGATTTGATTGTCCTAAAGAACATTGCAAACGTATTTTTGTGCCTGATGAAGTGTGTGTCATTTTCAAATGTTGCACTAATTAGCTGTTCAAACTCAGGATGCTTGCACATAGTTTACTGGAATTTATTTTAATTGACATTTTAGTTACTCTGTCATACATTTAGTTTTCCATTTGCACCTGTTTGTAATATTTCAGTGTAATTGGTTTGAGCTAGGCTTTATTTAAACTGTTATCAATCATACGTATTAGGATCATCCGCTAAAGGTGTGAAGTAAATGAAGGACATGGAGCTCCCTGAAGGCTCAGTCAGTACATGCTCTTCCCACTGTTGAGCTTTTATGTACAGACTAGATTATCAACCTTTCCACACGGAGAGGGGTGCACTTTTCAGTCTTTCTCTTACCCCAGGGACTGGTAAGAAAAACTCAGAAAGATAACGTTTCACACAATGGTAAACGAGTTCCCGAAGTTTCAGGGGATAAAACAATTCCAAAGCAATAAATTGATAATACAAATGAGATTCCATAAAAATGGCAGATCTAACTAATACAATCCTTCTTTGCCTTTTTGGTTAAGTAGCAGAGCTAGAGAGAGAGACAGAGAAAGCTCCAGGTCCTGATTACTGGGAAGGCTGAGGGCTGAGGGGACAGGGGCCTAACAGTAACACAAGCCTTGGTTCACCTCTAATGAAGAAGATACTCTGGCTTGTCTCAGCAGAAATCTTGTGAAAGTTAGGGTTGGAAGCAGGCTGCTTTTCACCCTGGGTTTTCCTCCTCTCCCAGCCTGCATTGTGGATGGGTTTCTAGGGAGAGAGGAGTAAATTCCAAAGGATGCATGTCTGTGTCTGTTTCAGAGTTTACACACACACTCTCCCACTTGCGCGCTAACACTTTATCTCTCCCTGTCTGCAAGACCCACATCCTCCCTCACTCACAGACATGCCTTCTCTCTCTCCTTCCCTTCCACATTCTCTCAGTTACTGGCACTCCATCTCACACTCATTCACACATTCTCTATCTCTCTCTAATTCATTCTTCCTCTCTCTTACACATTATATGAGTTATCCCTCTCTTGCTGACTTATTCAGACACTCTCCCTCTTTTTCTCTCTCTCTTTCTCATTCATTCTTCCTCTTTCACTTACACACACACATACACTATCCCCCTCTTACTCACTCATTCAGCTATTCTCCCTCTCTCACTCATTCATTCACACTCCCTAACTCCCATATACATGCTGAGACACTCACTTATGGCTCTATGGGTTTGGAAGTCTGCTCAGGAAGTTTCAGGTGCCTCCTTGAGAGGGCTGCCCCTAGGCCATAAGGCGATCCTCGCTCCCTGAATCTTTCCCCTACAACCACCTGGCAAGAATCACATTCCTTGCAGTCTGTCCCCAGTAGACGTCTCCTCTACTTCCTATCATTGGAACCCTGGTGGTTGCCCAGCCAGGACCCTTTGTCATGGGCTACTATGGACAGGCCAGACGTAGACACTTGTTTTTCCTTTTCCTTTGACCTATTAGGTCAGGTACAGAATGTACAGGACAGAAACAGGCCACTCAGCCCAACTTATCTATCCTGGCCATTCTGCTCCACAGCCCTCAGGAGGGTTTGGCATTTTTTTCTGTCACCAGCTAGTAACTCCCAGTTGCGGGTGTCTATCAGCAGGTTCTTCCTGTCGCACTTGAAGTCTAGCCCTGGCTGCCCCACTGATAGCTCACCAGACAGGGGGTCCTGAGGTATCGGGGGTGTGTCCCATCCTGTGCACATGCCTGATCCACTGAAGCAACCACTGATTGATTCATTCCAACATACTTGGGAGCTGTGCCTTTGTCAGGGCTGCCTCATTCATGATTTTGTAACTATCATTCACCAGACGTGGAGAATTATTGAGTTTCTTTTCCTGGTAGTTGTAATGTTTCACAGCCATACAGCTAGGTGTGGAGAACCAGGCCCTGTAACTATCAGCCTGGTCTGAAGGACTCTTCGCCCCATCGACAGAAACCCACTGATAATCAACAGGATTACACCAATCCAGATGCCAATCCAAGTACAAAATATTTCCAACTCCTCACGTTTGCTGATGTTGGCAGGTCTGTCCTGGCAGCCTGTAGTACTGTACTGCGTCAAAAGCACAAAACAAATGACATACCTATGTAAGCATTGCACAGTGCCTTTCAGCCAATAAAGTACTTTTGAAACACTGCTGCTGCTATAAGATAGGGAACGGCAGCGACCAACCAATTGTTAACAGCAAGCTCTGACAAATAGAAGTTAGAATTATGGCCAATCTGCCCTCCCCATAATGCTGGTCAAGGTACAAGTGGCTCCTGATCTCAGAATCCCTGAGGGGACAGTCACCTGGAGTCTCCAGTCCCATTTCTTTGCCCAGTTTCCCTGCTGGCAAGCACATTTACTAAAGTATCAGATAAGGACATGATCTGGCCTCGCTGTAAAACTCTACAGTTATATCAGTTGCAGGAAACACTAACAAAAACTTGCATTTATGTGGCATCTTTAATATCCCTTAAACTTATGGTTACAGGTGAAGCTAGGCTATTTGGGAAAAGTACCAGAGAGGAACTGGACTGAAAGGAAATCTTTATGGAAGGAGAGAAAACCTTTCCACTCTGTCAAGTTTCTGTTGAAATTTCTGAAGTCCATAAACCTGGCTTCACTCTTTTCCCACCAATGGGTCAGCGGGCACAACTCAACCATCAGAGATTGAGTTAGAAGGAGCTGCTCTGAGCCTATGACTGAGAATGAACAGGAGAAGGAGAATTGAAAGGTTAAGAGGAGCCTTAGCTTACCTAGAGGGACCTAGACTTCATGGGTCTAGCTTTTGAAAGAAGGATGTTTGTAAAGTAACAAATACATGTGCAAGGCACGGGGGACACAACCAGAGTCCACTGGCCACACTGACAGTCCCTGGTGGATAGCAGTCTGCACTGGAGTGACTACTAACTCCAAGAATATCTGCAGCAAAGGATAACTGTAATAGATGACCTAATAACAATCTCTGTTTCTTCTGCTCATACAGATGGGTTTCAGTCATAGCTCAGTGAGTAGCACTCTCACCTCAGAGTCAGATGCATCCAGGCTCAAGCTTCATTTGGGACAATTCAAGCACATAATCTTAGCTGGTACTTCTATGCATCGCTATAAGTGTCCTTCATCATGGGAGACAGTGTAATCAGGTTTGCTGTGGTGGTTCCTAACTTATAGCAATGACATCTTCCAGACCTACTTCACTGGCTGTGAGGTGCAAATCATCCACGGAAGCTTGTTAATTCTCAGTCACTCTTTGCATGTGGAACTTGCTGATCACAAACTGGAACCTGTGTTGCTTTGTGTTAATTTGATGAAATACATTGAAGAAGTGTTGCAGTTTTTAGCTTTGCCTGTGCAGCATCTTCACTCGAGGTGCGTGTTAGCCAGGTTAGAAGAACGTGGATTTCAGACAATTATTGTTTATGTCTCAGGTGCTGAACAAGTCCTCATGAAATTCATAGCAAACACAGGAAATGCTGGGAAGACTCAACAGATCTGTCAGCATCTGTGGAGAGGAAACAGAATTAATGTTTCAAGTCCAGTGACACTTGGAAGTCACACCAGTCTGAAAATGTTAACTCTGTTTTCTGTCTCCACAGATGCTGCCAGACCTGCTGGGTTTCTCCAGCATTCCCTGAGTTTATTTCAGATTTCCAGTGTCTGCAGTATTTTGCCTTTATTCTGATGAAATTCATGACTCTCGTCTGTATTCTTCCAGCATCTTGTGAAAGTACTGTCCTGATATGGGGCACAGCCATTCACCAATGTGGATCTGACATGGCCAAGGGCATGGTGGCTTAGTGGTTAGTACTGATGCTTCACAGCGCCGGGGACGCGGGTTTGATTCCACCCTCGGGTGACTGTCTGTGTGGAGTTTGCACATTCTCCCTGTGTCTGCATGGGTTTCCTCCCACAGTCCAAAGATGTGCAGCCTAGATGGAGCGGCCATGCTAAATTGCCCCTAGTGTTCAGGGAGGTGTAGATTAGACGGGTTATAGGATGGGTCTGGGTGGGATGCTCTGAGGGTCGGTGTGGACTTGTTGGGCTGAAGGGCCAGTTTCCACACTGTAGGGATTCTATGAGCAATGGTTACACACATTGACTCCTTGGAATGTCATGGTCTCCAACTTCCCAACAAAAGAAGGTTCTGCTGAGCAGCTGCCTTTACTGGTGACAGCTCCATAAGTACATCTCACTACCTCATGGGCTCTATCACTGTCAGTAATGGCACAGTGAACCATCTCCTTGTGACACGGGAGACATCAGAGCTCTGAGGACACAGTTGTTTGCCGATCGTGAGTTGAGCGTTCAGCCACACTCAAGAAACTCAACTCAATTCAATTCAGGACAAGGTGGTCTGCTTGAGGAGCAGCCCATGACCACGTTAAACATCCACTCCCTCCACATAGCTGCAGTGGGTGCCATCTATTCACCAAGGCTCCTTCAGCAGTACCTCCCACCCCATCACCCCCTGCTTCAAATCACGCAGCACCTATACTGCCATTCTTCATGTGCACCGCATGGACATCGGTTCCACAAAAACCATTCAGCACCACCTTTTTGAAGGCTGCAGAGTAATGCAGTCACACCTATACCCCCAGAAAGAGTTGAAAAAAAATTGTACATTGGCGAAGAATGTATACCCATTTCTTCCTGTGTTGTTGGAAATCCAAGGCAGGCCACAAGTGGGCTAAGTTCTGTAACCGTGCAGCAACAGTACTCAGAGCTACTTGAATTCTGTCAGGTATAAACGCAGTGTTAATTAGCTCGAAGTTGTCATTCCATCCATATTCCCTGAAGCACTTGTAGAAATCTGCCAGAATCACTGATACACTTAGCAACAGTGTACTCTATCATACATTATATGAATGACAGTACTCTCTGCATTTATTTCTCCTGTGAAAGCACCATAACTCAGAAATCCATAATAAAGAACATCGATGGCATGGGAGTTGTACTGCACGGCTACACGTTCAATACTGTATTTAAACCTCATCTGAACTACAGCAGTCATATGAATATATTTCACTCGTGGTGTGCACCCTGAGTGAAAAAATAGGAAAGATTCTCTTTTACTCATTACCTTATTCTCTCAGCCGAGTCACTTTCCAAAGGATGAAATCCTCCAACCATTTGTAGTTAACATGGTCCCAAGGTGCACACCTGATCTCAGACAAAGTTTGACCCTGAGTCAGGAAGGAACAGATCGGGAAGTTGAAAGGAATATTTTAATGGAGAAGAGTGTGCTAGAAAGACCAATTCCAGAGCTTGGGGCCAAGGCAAATTGAAGGCACTGCCACCAATGGTGGGCATTTTAATCAGACTGTTCAGGAATGTTATGACACACATCTGGAGCAGGTGGGACTTGAACCTGGCTCCTCTGGCCCAGAGGTAGAGGCATTACCACTGTGCTGCAACAGCCTTGTCACCAGCGTTAGGGCAAATTGAAATTGACTC
Source organism: Rhincodon typus (assembly GCF_021869965.1). Classification (NCBI taxonomy): domain Eukaryota; kingdom Metazoa; phylum Chordata; class Chondrichthyes; order Orectolobiformes; family Rhincodontidae; genus Rhincodon; species Rhincodon typus. Next base: position 14,237,069 of record NC_063346.1, read on the forward strand.
TCAGCTGCACACCCAATCTGCCTTGCCTACAGCCAACCAATTGTATCATTGACTAAATCCACTTCATCTACAGGGAACTCATGGTATTGTAGACCCACTCCACTGATGCTACAGGCAACTTAGACTGATGTAAATAATAGTTCGCCAATCTGTATCCAGATGCTGGCAAAATACCACAGATGCTAGGAATCTGAAATTAAATTGAAAATGCAGAGAAGCAGCATCAACTAGGCTAACGTTTCAAACTGATGACTGTTCGTCAGAACTGGGAAAAGTTGGATACTTAACTATTTTTGATCATGAACAACTGATCCACAGAAAAGCAAGTGTCAGTGTTGTGTCCATGTGAAAAGCTATAGAGATCTGCTCTAGTACATAATGTGAGGGGCAGCAGAGGATAGGTTGACCTTGGTGTGGCTGGCTGATGGGTGTAACAGAGTGGAAATGAGGGAATAGTGCAAGGACATCCCTTTTCATGTCAGCAGCTCTACAAACAGGACAGGAAGCAAGAACAGAGCCAGGGAAAGGTTATAGAGCACAGTGCGTGGTTGGGAGAGAAGGCAGGTTGATGGGGGTGGGTGGGATAGGTTGGGATGGTTGATGGGAGTCAGGAAAGACCAAAGGGATAGGTATTCCCTGGATGCCACCCTATCATAGACCTTCCCCATTGTTTTCTCCTCCTCTTCCCAGCCCATCAGCACCAACACCACTTCTTCCTGCCTCGTTGTACTCAAAATCTGACCACCTCCAGTTTGACTGAAAGGTCAGTGACGTCATAACATGAACACTGATTATATCTCTCTCTCCATGGATACAGGCTGAGCTAATAGTCTTTTTATTTTCTCTGCTTCATTCCCTAACGTGCACTGACTGTCCATCGAAGCACAAATTGAGTGGTTATACCATGATGTTGTCTCCCGGGGTCACCACCATGGGGTCGAGGTGTAAGAAGCAATTTAATTTACTGTCTGCGAGAAGAGCCACACAAAATAACCCCATGTGTCTTGCAGGATATCAGTCTTAGAAATATTTGCCAGATGTGCTGCTCCCATTAACTTACCACCATAGTGAAAGAAGCTTTGGTCTGAATTTACACATTTTACACATTTAATAGTGAGGTGGCGGTTAACACCGAAGGCCTTTCCTAGAATATTATTTGTTCATTTGTAGGATGTGGGTGTCGCTGGCTGGCCGACATTTCTTGCCCATCCCTAGTTGCCCCTTGAGAAGGTGGTGGTGAGCTGCCTTCTTGCACCGCTGCAGTCCACCTGCTGTGGGTTGACTAACAACGGCCTTAGGGAGGGAATTCCAGGACATTTTCCCAGCGACAGTGAAGGAACGGCGATATATTTCCAAGTCAGGATGGCGAGTGGCTTGGAGGGGAACTTGAAGGTGATGGTGTTCCCACATTTCTGTTACCCTTGTCCTTTTGGATGAAAATGGTCGTGGGTTTAGAAGGTGCTGTCTGAGGATCTTTGGTGAATTTCTGCAGGGCATCTTATGCCCTGACCCGCTACTAGAAGGTGCTTGAGGCCAATACAGTGAAGATTTTCTTTGACTTCATCTTTCCTTCTGTTGGTTGGTACCAGTCGCCCCCGTCTCCTCCAAGATATGGCTGAGGACAGGAACTCAGTGAGAAAGTATACAAGTAGATTCAGTTGTAGGGTCACTGCCATAATGGAAAGCTGCCTTTCCCTCATTCTTGGGCCGAACAAGCTGCAGATATTTTAAATTAAATTGTGCAACAGAGAAACATGATCAGCGGCCCAACAGTTCATTTTTTTAAATGTACTCATTATTCATCTCTTCCCACTTCATTGTATCTCACTGTATCATCGTATTACACAGCCCCAAACCTTCCACCTCTGTGAGCACCTGTTTTCACTGTTGAAAATCCATTTATATAACTCTAGAGGTGGGTGAATGGCAGAGAAATGGGTCTTTGCTGGATGTTAGCCTGAAAAACATGGCAGATGTGTCATTGCTCTGAAAGGTTGGGCTCCAGGAAGCTGACAGACAACTCAGTCACAGAAACATAGATGCTCCTTCCTGTTACTATTCCCTAGCACCTCGATATAGGACATAATGAGCTATCATGGGCTGCAATGCGATTTACAACCAAGTATTTGGAAAGTAAAGAGTAACTGCAACATTATGGAGAATTAGGAGGGGTATGAGGCTATTTAGATTACCTTTGACAGGGTGAATGAGGGAGGGATGTTCCCTCCTGGGGAGTGGAGAGTCCAGAACCAGGGTCACAGTTGAAGGATACAGGTAGGCCATTTAGAACTGAGATGAGGAGACATTTCTTCACCCAGAGAGTGGTGAAACTGCTGAATTCTTTGCCCCAGACAGTGGTTGAGGCTAAAACATTTGACTGTCTTCAAGAAGGAATTAGATGCAGTTCTTAGGGCTATTGGGATCAAGAGGTATAGGGAGAAAGCAGGAATGGGGCACTGAGTTGGGTGATCAGCACAATCATATTGAGAGTAAAGGTAGGTTGGAAGAGCAAAATAATCTTTTATCCCGATAGCCCTAAGAACCATAACCAACTCCTTATAGAGTCATAGAGATGTACAGCATGGAAACAGACTCTTTGGTCCAACCTGCCAACCAGATATCCTAAATAAGTCTAGTCCCACTTGCCAGCAGGAGATAGCAAGAACTGCAGATGCTGGAGTCAGAGTCAATACAGTGTGGAGCTGGAGTCCTGATGAAGGGACTAGGCCCGAAATGTCAACTCTCCTGTTTCTCTGATGCTGCCTGACCTGCTGCATTGTATTGATCCATTTGTCAGCATTTGGCCCATAACCCTCTAAACCCTTCCTATTCATGTACCAATCCAGAAGCCTCCGCCACTTCCTCTGACACCACCCTCTGTGAGAAAGTTGCCCCTTAGGTCCTTTTTAAAATGTACCCCCCTCACCTTAAACCTATGCCGTCTAGTTTTGGACTCCGCGACCCTGGGGAAAAGACATTGACAGATGACCCTGTCCTTCTTGAAAACATTAATGTTTTGGCCTCGAATGCTTTCCACAGAATTCCACAGGCTGGAGCATTGTCTGGGTGAAGAAATTTCTCCTCATCTCACTCTGAAATGGCCTACTCTGTATTGTTAGACTTTGACCCCCGGTTCCGGATTCCTCGTCTTTCTTTCTAAAGCCATTGTGTGACAAGGCGTTTCAAGTGCTCCTCTCGTTATTTCACAACAGATTTATTTTGTGCACTATTCCACCGTACATTTTAAGCATGAAGAGGGGGAGGGGGTAAGAGAAGGAGAGCACATAGCTGGAGCACTGCGCTGTTGAAAGAGTCAGGGTTGTGGCTATGCAGCTACCCAGAATGCACAAGGCCTGCTCTTCAGCAGGAGGCCAGGTTTATGCAGACTGCTGGGCTGTTGCTGTGCCTGTTGGCAGGTGTAGTCACACAACAGCCTTACCCTCCACTACCCTCCCCAGTGCGACCACAGTCACAGGAGATCCATCCCCTCAGGCAAGTGCTTTCTGCCAGGAAAGCATTGGCGATTACCAATGACAAGTGATGTACTGTAGACAATGCCAGTAAAGCACTTTGGACTCGTCAGTGTTTGGTGTGGGAGGGGGCTCATCATTCTCCAACCCTGTCAGGCAGAAAGGTGTAATCGCTGAGATTAACTGACCCCAGGCAGACAGACAGACAGACAGACAAGCTGCTGGGGTGAGTAGCAGGGAGGGGTCCCAGAGACAGGGAACTGTTTATGAACAGGGGTGGATGACGGGACAGGAGTGGGCAGCCCTGAAATCTTTTACAAAGGGAACAACTGTGATCTGCGGTGACAGATTGAAATTTAGGAGACTTTCTACGGAAGGTTTCAGACTGTGACAAGATAAATTGGAGTTACAGCTTTAAACATATTCCATATGGCTGCCAGGTTATTTCCAGCCACTGAAACTAATTAATTTCTCTTAGCAGGGACAGCTTCTATGCATGTAGCATGCTGCAAGCTCCTCAGTTTGTGGACTGATGCAGGGCAATGAAATGTGTTCCAGATTTCCCCAGTAGTTCTCATTTCAGAGCTCAGTACTTGGTGTGAAGTCAGTGCCTGTTGTAAAGTACTGCATCTTAAAGGGACATGTCGTATGGGAAGGGGGGTAAAAGGCTATTGAGTCCCTACAAAACTCCTACTGAAAGAGCCAAGTTTGGAAGCTGTGCAAGTAGCCTGCCTGGAAACTGTGCTGATAACCCATATGCAATAATTGTTTGAGGGTGGTGGGGGTGGGTCACCAACAATATGCATTTATATAGCACCTTCATCTTCACATACAGCATCTCAAGACACTTTACAGCGGAGTTATCAAGCTAAATTTGACACCAATGTAGGAGACATTGGACTGGGTGACCTGACAGTTGGTCAGAGGTGAAGGATTTAACAGGTAAAGTGTCGCAAAGGAGGAAAAGTTGAGTGACAATGTCTGACTTTGAAGTAGCTCCTGCAAATGCCTTGCAGTGTTAATGCTTTCAAAAAGGAGTTAGATGTAGTTCTTAGGGCTAAAGGGATTGAAGGGTATGGGGAGAAAGCAGGAACTGGGGACTGAGTAGGATGATCTGCCATGAGCAGGCTGGTAGAACTTACTCCTGCTCCTCTTTCCTATGTTTCTAAAAGCATTGTCGAAATTCTTGCTGTAGTTTGAACATGGGGTTTTCTTGTTAATGTGGAGTTGTTTTGAATTGAAGTGACACAGTAATGTAAGCTCTAATCAGACACTTCAGTCTGTGATGGGCCAGCATTATAGTGAAGACAGTGGTTGAGCTAGTGTAATTGCCTGTATAACAACAATTGCATTTTTAAAACAACTCATCCCTTGTAAGGATCTTTGGGACATAACAAGGCGCTAGAAGAATGCAAGTCGTTTTTCTGTTATTTGCACACAATCCTCATTATGTGATTTCATGTCCAGTGCTCATTTCTCCTTTCTTATCTCTATTTCACACTCTGCTGCACTGCTGTCTGTTATCACATCTCAATTTCCATTTCCCCTTCTTCTGACTGTTTTGTGCACCAGACAATTCTGTATTCCTCTTCCTAACTGTTTCTATTCCCCCTTGAAACTTGACTTTGTTCAACAGTAGCTCTCTTAGGAACAAAGGAACAGGAGGAGTCTATTCAGCCCATCGACCCTGCCCTGCTAATCATGGCTGATCAACACTTTGATCCCATAAGTCTGTACTTGACAGATAATCAGAAATCTCTACCTTAAACATATTCAAAGACTAAGCCTCCACAGCCCCCTGTGGGAGAGAATTCCAAAGGTTCACAGCCTTTGGTTGAATAATGGTAAAATAATTTCTTTTGGTAAAATAATTTCTCATCTCAGACTTAAGTAGAGACCCCCTTATTTTTTTAATTGTGCTTCCAGGTTGTAGACTCCCGAACAATAGAGTCAGTTAATCTCGTCCCATTTGCCAGCATTTGGCCCATATCCCTCCAAACCCTTGCTATTCATGTATCCATCCAGATGCCTTTTAAATGTTGTAATTGTTCCTCCACTACTTCCTCTAGTGGCTCATTTCCATACATACAACACCCTCTGTGTGAAAAAAGTTACCCTTAGGTACCTTTTAAATCTTTCCCTTCTTACGTAAAACCTATGAAGACCTCAGCTATTCACTCTATTCATGTCCCTCATGATTTTATAAACCTCTTTAAGGTTTCCTCTCAGCCTCTGATGCTCCAGGGTAAATAGCCCCAGGCTATTAAGCCTCTCACTATGGCTCAAACCCTCCAACCCTAACAACATCCAAGCCTCTCTGCTCCTGTGATGCTGCTTGGCCTGCTGTGTTCATCCAGCCCTGCACCTTGTTGTCTAACATCCTTGTAGATCTTTTCTGCACCCTTTCAACAACTTTCCTAAAGCAGAGAGACCAGAATTGAACGCAGCACTCCAAAAGTGGCCAAGCATCTTGCCCTATCTATCCCTTTAAGTTTTTTGTAAGCTTCTAAGAGATCACGTCTCATTCTTCAAAACTCAAGAGAATACAGACCCAGTTTGGCCAATCTCTCTTCATAAGAGAGTCGCATCAACTTAGGAACAAGTCTGGTGTCCTTTATGATCCATTGATCTCTCCTGTGGAAGACAATGGGCTGAAGTCCTTGCGTTTTGCTGAGAACCTTGTCCTGTGTTAAAATGAATGTGATTCAAATATTGATGACTCTGATTCCCAGTAGATAACTCTCACAAGTGACTGAGGAGAGGCCAATTAAATATTTCAGTACTGAGACTGATGGATTTTTGTTTGGTAAGCGTATTAAGTGTTTTGTGGGTGAGGTAGCAGTGCAGATCTGCCATGATCCAGTTCAGTGGAGGAACAGGCTGGAGTGGCTGAATGGCCAACTCCTGTTGCTGTGGCAGCTGACTGCTGGACGCAAAGCCTGGCCTTTGGTTCCCACTTTATGGCTGCCAGTAAGGCAGGGACAGTATCTCTTTCTGTTATTGTCACTGTTACAGGCTGCTGAAAGTCTTAGTGATTGGATGCAGGGTGACCTGCCCTCTCCATCAATGCCAGGGGCCTCCGCCTTGACTGAGATTGACAATTCAGTGTGGTATACCTTTGCAGTCCACTCTGCTGGTCCATCACCTGCTGTGCCACCGGGCCAAACCTTTTGACAATCAAGCTGGCAGCTTTTTTTTGGCAAGTTTCCTACAAATGTAGTACCTTTGGAAAAGAAGCCAAGCAGCGCCTTTTTAAGAGATAGTAGGAGCTGCAGATTTTGGAGAATCTGAGATAACAAGGTTCTTCAGACCCTTTTCTGAAGAAGGGTCTAGGCCCGAAACATCAGCCTTCCTGCTCCTCTGATGCTGCTTGGTCTGCTGTGTTCATCCAGCTCTACATCTTGTTATCTCAGCGCCTTTTTAAAATCATTTTAAGCTCGCCATATAGATTTGAATGTGTGGGTGCAAAAGGTGGAATGTGGGTAATTTGCTAACGCCCTGGTGCATCAGTCCTGGTGGCCTGGAGTGACATTGGAGTACAATCAGGTAATAATGCTTGGTGTAGCCAAATAAGTCAGGCTTGATTCATGTGGCATAATGGATGGTAGAGCATTTGATGTCATTTCATTTTTTTTTGCGGGTTGTAGGCACTGTTGGCAGGGCCATATTTATCATCCATCCCTGGCTACCCCCTTTTGCCTATGGTAGCAGCAGTACTTTCACAACTGAATGGCTCATCAGGCCATTTCACAGGGCACGAAGGATTAGTTTCACAGCGTGGACCTGAAACATACTATAGAGAGATCAGGAGAGGTCGGCAAGTGCCCTGAGGCTCATTAGTCACCCCACAGAGTTTTTCTGTCATCCACACCTCCACCCCCTGGTGCCAACCAAGAACTGAATCCAGTTTCATACCTTATCCCAGCATTGCATGCACTATACCATAGCTACCACTATCCTGCTGTATACCTTAATGGAAAGTAAGTCAGAGGGATGCTACATCTTCTTGCAAAGCTGGCCTGTACTTTTCAGATCTGTACAAAACAAATTTAAGTGTGAAGTTGTTAATTCTCTCACGCATAATTGGCAAACGAGGAATTTGCCCCCTCACTAAAAGGGTTGATTCTTACCCACCGTCCATAGGAATGTCGGGTATTTAGCTACATGGTGTGTTACCAGATGGGAACAGGACTGGTTCGCAATGTTTCTGCTAAGGTGGTGGTGAAAAATAAGGGTGTGCAATGGTGTTAACCGGATGAACACCATCGAGACCCCCAGGGAGTTGATACTCCCTCATCCATCCGATCCATTTCTCCTTCAAGTTCAAAGACAGCTGGGCTGGGAGACAGGTACGTGGCCAGCATTCTCAAACTCAGCTGGGGCCGTAAAATAACATCAGTGTTTCATTCCAACTAGAACTGGTGTCGGTTGGAGAGGAGAGCGGGAATTCTTTGCAGTAACCGAAGAGAATATAATTACTGCTTTCACACACAAAACCGGATTGTGGTAGCATGGTGAAGGCCTAGAGGATGTGTTTATCTTTTTCTTTACTGCAGACCAAATGTTTCCTGTCACACTGTTCCAATGCTGCAGTGGGCAGTTAACCCTTCCCACAAATTGAGTGACTGAACTACATTGCTGACTAGGGGAAGATTAGACCTTATTTCCTGTTGCTGCAGACACCTAAGTCTCCCCTTCCATCCCCCCCATCTTAATTGATCTGTGAAGCATTATAGGATGATCCAGGATAACCTGCACACCGCCTTCACTGTCTCCTGACCCTGGTCATGAGGAGCAGCCAAGCTCCAAGCAGTGCGTTAACTCCAGTGCCATTGGATGAAGGAGGAGGGTAGAGATAGTGAGGATTGAAGATGGATTGTTTGAAGTTTGAGGCATTGACAAAATTAATTCAACAATCCAAAACTGAGCCAAAAAACAGGTGTCAGTCACTCACCGAGAGTCGCTGAAGCAAATACTTCAGGACGACAAAATTCTTTCAGGAAACATGTCAGTCTTACTCCGTGAATCATCAGTCTCTCAGATATCTCATCTTTCAAGGCCGTGGTTTTGTGAGTGGTTCCATTTATTACATTCTCTGTTTTATGCTGAAGGAGACAATTCTAACTGTGGGCTATCAGCACAGAAGAAGGCCGTTATGTCCATTTTTTTCCCCAGAAATGGTTGCTGGGAACATAAAAAAACCAAAGGCATTTCATTGCTGACATAGTACCCGCAGTCTCCTATCAGTGATGCTCAAGTCCGAAGATAATCCCAACCTTGTGGAAGCAACAGTAGTGACAACTTTGCTGTGGGGGGCATCCTGTGGTACCAGCCTTCCTCAATTATGAAACTTGCAAGGAATTGGACCCAATGCCCTGGAGGCAATAGCTTTGCTGCTTTTCTCTATTTGCAGCTTACCACCAGAGGAGATGAGGATTTGAATTAATTAATCAAAATTATAATTGCTGTGTGCATCACAATTACTGATTGGCAAGTGGGAATGCCAGAGAATGCTTGGAGATTTGAATGGCTCAACCTCACTCTTTATTATGTCTGGGCAGCAGGTCTCAGCTCTGTACTGGCCCAGGGAACATGGTGCGTTAGAAAAGAATTGTGAAAGGCTTTGGAAGATTTCAACCACAGTTCAGATCTGTCTTGAGGAAGCTGTCAGCTGGAGCTCAACTGATAGCCTTCTCACCTCGTGAATGTGGATGGTATCGGTTCAAGTCTCACTCCAGAGGCTTGAGTAGAAAATCTGTCACTCCAGCACATTAGTAACTGTCATATTTCTGATTCAATGTTTTACAGAGGCCCATCTATAGATTCCATGTACTCTTTTGAAGAAGAGCAAATTTCTCCAGTGTACTGGCCTATACTTATCCTGCAACCAGTATCATTAATAAAAAAGATAGGGTTATTATCACATTCCCTTTTGTGGGAGTTTATAGTGCACTCACCAATTCTGCATTACAAACGTGAGTAAATTTGCAAAATGCCCTTCATTGACTATGAATGCCTTTCCTGAGGTTGTGGAAAAGAAACGAAAATGCAATTCTTTTTTAAAATGAAATATTAAGTAGTCTAGACACTTTGAAAGAATAATTTCACTTTGCACTTTAGTGCTTGTGAAGGTGGGTGCAAACTATACAGAAGATGCAGGAAGGTGTAGAGCTGGATGAACACAGATTTTCTGAAGAAGGGTCTAGACCCAAAACGTCAGCTTTCCTGCTCCTCTGATGTTGCTTGGCCTGCTGTGATTATCCAGCTCTACACCTTGTTACACCAGATTCTCCAGCATCAGCAGTTCCTACTATCTCAGAAGATGCAGGAGTTATGCCATGCCTGAACTCTCCCACATTTCAGGTGGGGATGGGGGGTCGCTGGAGACGTGAAGTGTAGGAACGACCCAAGCACTTGCAATTACATTTGCAATAGGCACAACTTTGGGATGTCCCAAAGCAACTTACAGCCAATGAAGTACTACTGAATTGTAGTAACTGTTGTAGGAAATCTAGGTTGCCATTATAAGCTCAGCAAACTCCCACGAATAGCAGTGAGATCACATTTTTTTCTTCCTTTTGACGTTAGTTGAGGGAAAACTGTTGGTTAGACACTGAGGAGAAACCCCCTCCTTTACACAGTACCATTGGACTTTTTACATCCAATGCAGAGGACAGATGAAGAATAAAAACAGAAAGGACTAGCCAGCTCTACACCTTGTTATCTCAGATTCTCCAGCATCTGCAGTTCCTACTATCAGAGAAAGTCAGAAATGGTTGCTGGGAACATAAAAAACCAAAGGTATTTCATTGCTGACATAGTACCCGCAGTTTCCTATTAGTGACAATGAGCAAGAGAGCGCATTAATGTTCTGAGCCCAATTTGACTTCTTTTCAATTGAAGAGAGTTGGAAGTGTTGTGGATTATATTTTAAAAAAATGGTGGGGTGGAGCACTGGAACATAAAAGAAAGGCAGGGAAAGGTTAGAGGACAAGGAAGATTAGAGATCAAAGGTGTCTTAGAATAAAAGACAAAAGGGACTGGTGATGGTTTTAGAGAAAAGACTATTGATCCAAGGTAGGTGTAAATGGCAGGATGAGAGTCAAAAGTCTGAAAGCAAAAACACAAAAACAAGACACAGGCACGGAGGAGAAATGGCTTATAATAGAGGACTGAGTTCATGTCTGATGTTGTTGAACTCAGAAGGCTGTAAAACGACTGAGTGAAAAATGAGGAGCTGCTCCTCCACCTGGTGTTAAACATTACTGGAACACTGCACCAAACCTAGGGCAGCAATGTGAGCATGACAGCGAGAATTGGGGCACTCTGGCAATGCTGCACTTCCTCAGTATAGTGCACCAGAGTTTCAGCCTGGCTGAAGTCAGGAGAGTGGAAACTGAACTGACCATCACCTGATACAGGTGCTTGGAAATAAAATGGGTTTGTGTGTGTGTTGTGGGGGGGGGGGGGCACTCTGTAGACTAGTTTCCAACATTCATCCTGACATGATCCCCTGTGCAGTGAGGAGTGAATGGACTAGCTGATCAAAAGGGCACAGCTAATTACATTGAATCAGCAATCATTAAGTCACTTTTTCATGACTTTTTGCTATTATTTGCTGCAGGCACTTGGCTACTCATGAGATTTCATGTCAGTTGTTCAATTATTTTATACCCTTTACACCACAACTGCCACTTAGACTCTAACTGGAACGCTCAATTCATGATGCTGCACCTCAGAAAGATCAATATTCTTTAATCAGCCTGTTTGTGGATGTTATTACACGTCCAGTCCTCCTGACTCAGAGGTAGGGACATTATCACTGTGCTGCAAAAGCCCTTAACCTTAGGAAACATGTTTGGATGGGTTGCTGCACTGATACACCAGAATGACACTAGGCCTACGTGAATTCAATTATCAGGACATGTTGTCTTGATGTGGTTTATATTCCCTTGAGTGTTGAAGATTAAGGAGCAATCTTACCGAGATGCTTAAGATGATTAAAGGATTTGACAGGGAGACTCTGGCGGAACGCATCAGAATAAAAGTACATAACTTTAAAATTAGAGCCTGAGTGATGTTCGAAAACACTTAACTCAAAGTGTAATGGAAATCTGGAACCCTCTATTTCACCAAAAGCTGTTTCGGCAGGGAGTCAGTTGAAAATATTGTGACTGTGATGAATAGGTTTTTATTAGATCTGGATTATTGAATCAAGTTGGGTAATTGGAGTGAAGCAACAGATCAGATATGATCTAATTGTAGGTAAATGTGAGATGCTGCATTTTGGAAAGGCAAATCAGGGCAGGATGTATACACTTAATGGTAAGGTCCTGGGGAGCACTGCTGAAAAAAGAAACCTTGGAGTGCAGGTTCATAGTTCCTTGAAAGTGGAGTTGCACGTAGACAGAATAGTGAAGAAGGCATTTGCATGCTTGCCTTTATTGGTCAGTGCATCAAGTACATGAGTTGGGAGGTCATGTTGCAGCTGTACAGGACATTGGTCAGGCTACTTTTGGAATACTGCATGCAGTTCTGGTCTCCCTGCTGCAGGAAGGATGTTGTGAAACTTGAAAGCATTCAGAAAAGATTTACAAGGGTGTTGCCAGGGTTGGAAGGTTTCAGCTAATAGGGAGAGGCTGAATAGGCTGGGGCTATTTTCCCTGGAGCACCGGAGGCTGAGGTGTGACCTTGTAGAGTTTTATAAAATCATGAGGGTCATGGATAGGGTAAATCGACAAGGTCTTTTCCCAGGATAGGGGAGCCCAAAACTAGAGGGCATAGGTTTATGGTGAGAGGGGAAAGATTTAAAAGGGACCTAAGGAGCAACGTTTTCACGCAGAGGGTGGTGTGTGCATGGAATCAACTGCCAGAGGAAGTGGTGGAGGCTGGTACAAAGACAACATTTAAAAGGCAGCTGGATGGGTATATGAATAGGAAGGGTTTAGCGGGATATGGGCCAATTGCTGGCAAATGGGACTAGATTTATTTAGGATATCTGGTCGGCATGGACGGGTTGGACTAAAGGGTCTGTTTCAATGTTGGATGTCTCTATTACTTTATAGAGAACAGGTTTGAGAGGCTGAATGACCCATTTCATTGTTCCTACTAGTTCTATTTATTTAGTTAGTTATTGTCTTAAGAAGGGAGAGGGGACTCCATGCTTCAGGCTGGTACCGAAGACGAGCTGTGATCCTTCATTGTGCCCCTTAGACTGGCATTCACAGAAACCCCAGAGGAACAACGCTCCTATTGGCAAACAGTATGGACATGATTCCTGATGAACCGTAACACTGTCTGCCATTTTGGAGGCATTCCACTCATCGTCTGTCATTGCTTCTAGTGGGATTGTAGAAAGAGATGTTTACCTGAGGGTGGTCAACTAATGACTTGTCTTTCCTGTAACCCATGCCAACCGAAAAACCATGATGGTCACACTTGTTTTGCAATGGCCATTGAAGCCTGGCCTTCACTGGGTACAGGGCAGCAGAGATGCCAACTGCTGCCAAGGATGTTACCATTGGCATCCTGATCAATATTTATCCACAATCAGCATGAATATAACTGATTATGTATTCATTTTCAATTTTATGGGGGGGGATCTTGCTGTGAGGAAATTGGCTGCTGTGTTTCTCACATTGTAATAGTCAACAGTTTCAGAAGTACTTAATTTACAATAAAGCATGTGTTGTGGCCATAGACAGTGTTAAGACTTTTGGTTGAATGTGCAAGCTGTCAACTGCATCTTTTCGTTTCTTGTCCCACACATTCTTAGAAAGGGTAGATGAGATGCCTTTCAGAATATGCATTCCCCCTTGTCACTTGCGGGGTAAAGCTCTTCATTCCCAGCATTATGATGCTTCCTGTTCCAACGTGGACCTCAACAAACCCATTGTCAATCAATTTTAAGTTGTAATGTCATGCATTTCCCATTAGGAAGAGAGATGAAACACCGTGTGATGACAATAGGGTTTTACTGCTGTGATGCATTTGTAATCCAGTTGCAGGCTCCTGCCTGTGTTTTCTAAGTCCACATAGCAATCCCGAACATGGTGTGCAGAAAACAGAGCTGAGCTGGTGAATTACTAGGGTCTCATTATTGAAACCACTGGGAAGCCTGCCACTCACCCTAGTCTGTCTGGCACAGAAGCTCTCACTCCTCAAATATGCATTGGATGGCTTACTTGTAATTGTCCTGCATCCTTCATTGAGTGATTCACTTCACCACACAGTCTCCAGAGCCACAGCACAGTTGTCTCCTTAAGAGATTTTGCTGAGCTCTTTTATGATTTGAATGAGTAGTCAAGGCCATTTGTAACAACAAGATGTCGACCCTGTGGGTTGGAGGGCAGCAGGGGAGTTTTCTGTCTCTTGGGCTGAGTTAGTTTGGCTCTCAGTTGAACGACTAGGTGGAGTAAAAAACCCATGGGCCATCTAACCCAGGTCTATATTGAGCAGACACCCCACGTGAGTGAGTAAAGTTGACACAGTCCGAGAGGACTATATAATGGGGCAGTGGGCCTCCTGTTGACATGTAGCATCCACTGAGAAAACAAAGATAGGAAACGTGTCGGACCTATATAAACAAGAAAGTCCTACATACAAACTTGGATCAATGTTGTATTATCAGCTCTGAATTGCCACAGTATTTAGGCAGGGTCTCAACTTGGTTAGAGAAAGGAAACCAAGCCAAGTATCCAGCAATGTCTCCTGGAAGTAAGTGTGTGTGCTTGGCATCAGGTTAAGAATAAGACTGAACTCTAATGTATTCTGCCAAGGCTCGTGCACAGTAATCACTGGGGTGCCAGTACATGACTTACACCAGTGGAAAGTGAGCCGCTGCTTTCGGGAGAGGGGACAAGGGAGAGAAACGTCTAATGAACAAATGAGTATGGTTTTTGGACAGTGGGCAATAGCTATACATGCTGTAGACAGCCTTGAAATGAAAACTTGTCTGTACGTTGATGCGAAAATGGAGGGGGGAGCAGTGAGGGAGACAGCAGCCTTCACTTTGAATTGCAAATGGACTAAAATCTTCCTCATCTCCATTTTCACACAGGACTCGTCTTTGCAGCCTCACCTTTCCAGTCTGAACAAGAAGCAGAGCACGTGGAGCTCTCCTCTGGGCAGAGGGGAGCCTTCAGAGGGGATTAAGCAAGTCAGCCCAGGCGCCATCTCAACACACTCGCCTCGGCCAACAGTGGATGTGGGGAGTTGGGACCACAAAACCACAAGTACGTGATCTTTAGCCACTTGCTGCTGAACAGAAATGCCGTTTCTTTCATGACAGTCATGGGAGCGGGCGCAGTGAAAGCTCATTAACAGATCGGATTGTGGAGACCTTGCTGTTGTTCTCAGCACTTGCTGTTTAACAGCTGGTTGCATAGAAGTAGCTCAAGGAAAACTGAACTTTGAACCGATCTGAACCAGGCTGATATATCACACAACCCAGATACCTACAGGGGACATATATAGCCTGAGGTTTAGCTGTTTCACAGCTTTTGCATGCCGAATTATACATGCTTCCCTATACACAGCTTATGTGGCATCTAATATCTGTCACTTTGGTTTGGGGTTTGTTCATTTGTATTTTCGTCTCATGTTCTCTTTCCCTCTTGCTCACTTCACATATTATTCCTCCCTTCAGCCCCACGTGGGTTGCAGTGGGTTGGGTCAGTGTGTTCAACTCAGCTGTGGTGTCCTTCGTGAGGAGTAATGATGCAGATCGCCCTGGTCTTCAGATCAGTGGTTAGAGCATTGCATTGTGTGCTGGGTGCATGGCATCTAGTGTCATCATCACCACACATTAATCCTCCGGGTGCTCTGGTTCCCTCCCACAGGCCAAAGATGTGCAGGTTAGGTGGATTGGTCATGCTAAATTGCCCGTAGTGTTCAGGGATTTGTACATTAGGTGGGTTATAGGGGAATGGGTTTGGGTGGGTGCTCTAAGGGTCTGTGTGGACTTGTTGGGCCGAAGGGCCTGTTTCCACACTCGGGATTCTATGATCTATGATCTATGACTGGTGAGGGCTGGCACTCAGCATTCCAGGAGCTCCTACTCTGAGCACAGGATTTAGCCATTGGTGAGGGAGCACTGACCGGTGGCATATCCAGACCCTGAAGGAATCACATTAGATTTAAGAGTCCCAATTAGTTACTGTTAATTCTGGCAGCATTGGCCATTTTAATCCCTAGCTTGGACACACATTATTTGTCGCTGTGGTTACGTGCAAACTGTATGACTCGTGTGTTTAAACCAATGGCCTGGGAGTTTGCTGCAGGTTGTTATAGCACTGTGGTAGAATTAGCATCTTTTACAACAGGGACTGTGTACCAAGCAAGGTTCATATTCCGTACAATGTTACTTCCCATTCAAATCAATGAGAGTAATATTGGGCAGGATGTGAAAACAGTGTTCCATCTGATTCTGTATGTGTCCCAATAGATGGGGCATCTCAAAATTATCCCCTAATATCTCAAGTGCACCAACAATGGGTGGGTCAGTCTTAGACGCTCAAGATACCACCTTCAGCTGCTCCATAAACCTCCTTTCAGCATAAGGTCAGAGTGGGGATGTTGGCTGAGGACTCCTCAGATACTGAAGCAGTCTATGTCCAAAAGCAGCAAGACCTGGATGATGTTCAGACTTGCGCTGACAAATGGCAATTGACATTTAAGCCAAATAAGTGCCAGGCAATGACCACTTCCAACGAGAGAGAATCTAACCATTGTTCCTCAGCATTCAAATGGTATCACCATCATTGAATTCCCCATTATCCACATTCTGGGGGTTCTGTTGACCAACGACTGAACTGGAGCAGCCACGCAATTATTGTGGCTGGAAGAGCAGGTCAGAGGCTGGGTAACATGCCGGCTCATTCCCCAGTACCTGTCCAATATCTACAAGCCTCAAGTCAAGAGGGTGGTGGAATGCTCTCTGCTTGGAATCCATCCAGAACAAAGTGGTTGATTACCATTCCATCCACCACTGCTCTGCATTGGCAGATAAGATATAAGATGTACTGCAGCAACTCACCAAGCTTCCAACGGAGGCACCTTCCAAGCATGTGACCTCTACCATTTCTCCCGAAGGACAAGGACAGTACACCCAGCGGAAGACCACCACCTCCAGGTTCCCTCCAAGCTCCACACTAAACTGACCTGGAACTTTTATCACCGTTCTTTCACTGTCACAGAGTCAAAGTCCTGGATCTCCCTCCTTAACTGTACTGTGGCTGTACTGTACTGCAGAAAAAGCAGGCGATACTGCAGCAGTTCAAGGGACAATTAGGGATGAGCAACAAATGCTGGCCTTGCACTGATACCTACGTCCCATGAAAGAGTAAATAAAAGTGCAGCATGGTGGCTCAGTGGTTAGCACTGCTCTCTCACAGCGCCAGGGACCTGGGGTTTGACTTCAACCTTGGGTGACTGTGTGGAGTTTGCACATTCTCCCCGTGTCTGTGTGTGTTTCCTCTGGGTGCTCCAGTTTCCTCCCACAGTCCAACAACGTGCAGGGTAGGTGGACTGGCCATGCTAAATTGCCTCATAGTCTTTTTTTCTTTATTCATTCACGGGATGAGGGCATCGCTGACCAGGCAGCATTTATTGCCCATCCCTAATTGCCCAGAGGGCAGTTAAGCGTCAACCACATTGCTGTGGGTCTGGAGTCACATGTAGGCCAGACCAAGTAAGGATGGCAGTTTCCTTCCCTGAAGGACATTAGTGAACCAGATGGGTTTTTCTGACAATCAACAATGGATTCACGGTCATCGTTAGATTCTTAATTCCAGATTTTTAAATTGAATTCAAATTCCACCATCTGCCGTGGTGGGCTTTGAACCCGAGTCCCCAGAACACTATCCAGGTCTCTAGATTAATAGTCCAGCAATAATACCACTAGGCCATTGCCTCCCCTCTCCAGGCATGTGCACTTAGGTGGATTAGCCATGGGAAATGTGTGGTTACGGGGATAGGGTTGGGGGCTAGATCAGGGTGGGATGTTCTTTGAGGAGTCAGTGCAGACCTGATGAGCCGAATGGCCTCTTGCCACACTGCAGCGATTCAGTGATTTTAAGGAAAGCATTTTCAGCATAGAGGCAAATACCTTTGGCCCAGCAAATGATGGTGTTTTATGCTCTAGACCTACTGTGGACCAAGATGTATAATTTCCCACAGGTCTTACTCAGCGATGCCTAAGATTTTTGATGTTGTGGGTTGGTTTGGTTGAATAAAATAGGCCTCTACAGACCACACATGCTTTATAAGTCCATTTCCCCTTTAATCTGCATGCCTCTCATGCTATTCATTCAGGTCCTATGTTGTATTTTAGGCCCCCTCTCCATCAATGAGGAAGAACTGCTGAGACAGCCCTTTACAAAGCACCAGACTAACAGAATTCAAGCAGGTCAAACCAGCAAACCAGAAGCACAAATGAAACAGACCTCTTGTACTGTGAAAGGTTATAGGTTACCCACTGGGCCATTGAGGGAGGTCTTTAAATGGTTATTTCAGAGAAAGAACAATTGACAATGTCCGTGTGTCACCAGTCATAGTCATTACACGTCTCTGTTTATAACCATTACAGCCATTTCACAATGTCTAGTGAAATGACTTAATTTACGGAGAAACTGGCGTTTTCAATTCCTTCAGAAGCTCTTGTGCAACATTCAGGTATTTGGGCAGCAATTAGCACGAGGCTCTTATCATCAAAATTCAAGGGGAACTTGTCTTAACAGCACCCTATCGCAGTAAAACTCTGAGGATTCAGTCAAAAGTGAGAATCTCTATATGAATGTTGTTTGTTCTGGGACCAATTGCCTGATAATAGGATTAATTGTTTGCAGCTCTCTCCCAGCGAGTTTGCTCAGATGTGTGGTCCCAGATGTTGAGACTATACAAGTCCAACTAAAAGCCTGACCCGGCTAGTTTGTTTTGTTTAAGTTCGGGCCGTCTGTGGATGATGTTTGTAGAGACCTGGCAATGTGCCTAACAATGGCAACCATATCATTATTGGTATATGCGAGATCCAAATCATGAACAGAGCGAATGTGTGTGAGAGAAAGGGAGAAACTTTCATTCTTGTAATGTTGTGTTGGCCTACTGTGGTGTTTCACAGCTCTGAGGGAGTTCATCCCCCCATGGAACTGATGCATTTCCAACAGCAATTGTCATTGATTTATCCCAGAGGACCACTGACATGATTTATCTAATGTTGTGAAGGATGTGGGCTATTCCTGCAGAGGCTCAGATGGGAGCTTATAATCTTCGTCAATTCATCAGGGGCTGAGTAAAGCACAGAGAGCAAATCAGATTACAGACCTGTGTGAGGCTTACAGTCCTTCCTTGTCTCCAGTTCTGCAGTGATATTATCAGAAGCTTCCCAAGTCCAAAAGACCATAAGATATAGGAGCAGAATTAGGCCATTCGGCCCATCATGTCTCCTCCACCATTCAATTGTGGCTGATACGTTTCTCAACCCTGTTCTCTTGCCTTCTTCCCATAACCTTTGATCCCCTTACTAATTTAGAACCTGTCTGTCTGTGTTAAATACATCCAATGATGTGACCTCCACAGCCTTCTGTGGCAATGAGTCCTACAGATTCACCACCCTCCAGCTGAAGAAATTCCTCCTCATCTCAGTTCTAAGGGGTTGTCCCTTCATTCTGAGACTGTGCCCTCAGGTCTTAATTTCTGCAACTTGTGGAAGCATCTCTCCCATGTCCATGCTACCCAGGCCTCTCAGTATTCCATACGTTTCAAAGAGATTCCCTCTCATCCTTCGAGACTCCACAGAATACAGACCCAGAGTCCTCAACCGCTCCTCATATGATAAGTCCTTCATCCCTTGGATCATTCTTGTAATCCTCCTCTGGACCCCCTCCAATGCCAGCACATCCTTCCTTAGATACAGGGTACAAAACTGCTCACCATATTCTAATGCTGTCTGACCTGAGCCTTACACAGCCTCAGCAGTTCAGCCGTACTTTCCTCATCAGGAGCCAATTGATTGCTGCAGATGTTATGTTTCCACAGATACCAGTGGCCTGCTTCTTCCTCACCCAACTAACTAGTCTCTATATGTCTTGGGTAGTCTGTGAACGTAGAGCAGCTGTTCACCCCTGGGAAGAACTACTGTCATGCTCCAATTTTGTACGGATGCACTTTCCAGAACAGAACTGCAATTTCAAATGGGAATTCTATTCAATTCCCGTCCAGCCCATATCCTTGAAAGTCAATTGTGTTTTGCCCCGACTGCTGCCCTGAGGTAACCCTGGTCTTCAGTCATTTATAGTCACTGTGACTCACCATCACATCAATCAGTACAACATCACTCCCAAAAAAACACAAAATGATCAAGGTAAACCCAGGAGCAAACAAGTCGAGGTTCATTTCATGATCAAATCACCAAAAGAGGAAATGATTTGTAAAAGTTACAGGCTGCAATCTAATCAATGGGTTTGTATGGACTTCACACAACAGTAGAACAAGTTGGACTGTTTGAAATCGGAGATAGTAGGAACTGTAGATGCTGGAGAATCCGAGACAACAAGGTGCAGGGCTGGATGAACACAGCAGGCCAAGCAGCATCATAGGAGCAGAGAGGCTGACGTTTCGGGCCTAGACCCTTTTTCCAGCCCTGCACCTTGTTGTCTTGGACTGTTTGAAATTCCTCTTTTCGATTAAAGTTTATTTTTAACTTGCTCATTTGAAAAAAATGATGGATATCTAGACATTAACAGCATCAAGAGATTTGGCAAATGAGCTGCAGTTCTGAGCTGCACTGTGATAGAGGATCTGCCATGATTATGGACAGTGTGTGTTGGGTCACTGGGGCAAATTGCCTACTCTTGCTCCTATTTTCCATGTTTCTATGAATCTCCTCCCAAAATCCCGAATCTGTCATTCATTTTCTTTTCAAGAATTGATGGACATGTTTTTCTAGCAATTCTAGTTATGAATACTAGTTTCATATTTGTCCTCTACATTCAGTGTGTTATATGTTAATAGCTGAGACCATAAGCAATAGCGATGTGTATGTGGCTAAAAATCTTTAGTTTTCTGGTCCTTTACCATAGCCAGCACGGTACCATCTCCCATATACGAACTGGGGAATGAATAACTAAAACGTTAAAATGACTGCACCATTTTCTTCCCACCATTAGCTTATCTCAGCCTCAACACAATGTGACAATTCACACAAAGTGCAGACTAAGAATTCACTGTCACCCAGCCTTTCACTGGTGTTTCAGAATTTGAATGAAATGTGCGCAAACAGGTTTAGCAGGGTGAACAATAGATAACAGCACTGTATTGCAGAGAACTTCATTCGAAAGAACATGCAAAGAAAGAGTGCATTTATACAGCATCTATCATATCAGCAAGCTGTCCTAAAGGGCTTTTCTGTCAATGAATTGCTCACGTTGTCCATTCATTGTTCCGATGCAGGCTCAATGTAGTAGCTAATTGGCACATGGCAAACTCCCATTAATAAAGGCTAAAGTGGTGAATTGATGAGTTAGTTTTGTTTTTGGGAAGGCCATTTGATAGATAAATATTGGTCTGAAGAATTCACCATCAGGTAAAGAAAGGATTGGGCTCAGCTCCTTCCTGTGTGGAAATGACCACAGAAACGTAGAAGGTAGGAGCAGGAGGAGGCCATCTGGCCCCTTGAGCCTGCTCTGCATTTCTTCACAATTACAGCTGATCGTCCAACTCAATAGCCTAATCCTGCTTCCTCCCCATAACCTTTGATCCCATTCGCCCCAAGTGCTGTATCTAATCGCCTCTTGAATACATTCAATGTTTTGGCATCAACTGCTTCCTGTGGTAATGAATTCCACAGCCTCACCACTCTTTGAGTGAAGAAATGTCTCCTCATCTCCATCCTAAACGGTCCACCCCAAATCCCCATACTGTGACCCCTGGTTCTGGAAACACTCACCATGGGGAGCATCCTCTCTGCATCTACCCTGTCCAATCCTGTTAAAATTTTATAAGTCTCTGTGACATCCTCCCCATTCGTCTGAACTCCAGCGAAAACAATCCCAACCTAGTCAATGTCCCCTTATTCGTCAGACCCGCCATCCCTGGAATCAGCCTGGTAAACCTTCACTGCTCTCCCTCGAGAGCAAGAGCATCTGCCCTCAGAAAAGGAGACCAAAACTGCGCACAATATTCTAGATGTGGCCTCACCAAGGCCCTGTATAACTGCAACAACACATCTCTGCTCCTGTACTTGAAACATGTCACAATGATGGCCAACATACCATTTGCCTTCTTTACCACCTGCGGCACCAGCTGACCATTTGACAGTGGCACCATCAAACTGGAGCCCAGTAATGAATGGCCACTTGACGGAAGTAACTGGTGCCTACCAGGTTCCAGTGTGAGTCAGGAGGGAAGCGGAATACACTGGCTGTTTGAGGAGGGAATAAAGTCCCTATTGACGATAAATTAGCCATATTCAACTGAAGTACTTTTTAATAACGCAATCTAACCTCTCTCAGGGTAGAAACCAAGGTGAAGTTGTTCCCTTATTGTGCAGTTATTGTTTTATACAGGGAAATGTGGCGACACATTTGCAAACAGCACAGTTCCAAAAACAGGAAAGAAATAATTGATCTGATCATTCGCTTTAGGCATTGCTTACGGGATCAATGTTACCAAGGCACCCTGCTCTTTTTCGGATAGTGCCATGAAATCTTTCCTATCCACATGACAGGGTCCTTGGGAGTGTCAGCATAGTTTTTGTGCACAAATCACTGGAGTGGGGCTTGAACCCACGACCTTCTGATCGTGGGGGGGTGGGGTTGGTGAGGACGGCACACACTGAGTCCTAGGCAGCGTGGTTGTAGCCTGGAGCCACAGTCGGACTGTTTGTTTATTGAAGCAGCGGGACAGGCATAGTGACAACGTTCCACTGGCTCTGGCTGATTAGCAGTGGCCAAGGGCTGCACTGAGAGCAGTTTCCCCTAACCTTGGACCGAGAATCATGAAGTGAGGGCTGTTTCTGGGAATCTCACTGAACTGCTGTGAACATTTCCTTCCTCTCATAGCTATGCCTTCACTGTAACCTAACCACTTTGTGGTCTGCCAGCTGACTCTTCTCAATAGTAAATGTGTGTATATTAGCTCCGACTCACAATGGCTGGTTCACTGAGATCTTCATGGAGATAATGTACCCAGCCACCACCTTCTGAGCAGTGCAGGCAATGGCTTGGTGGTATTATTGCTGCTCTGTTAATCCAGCGACCAGGTAATGTTCTGGGGACCCAATTTCAAATCCCACCCTGGTACATGGTGGAATTTAAATTCAATCAAAATCTGGAATTAAGAGTCTAATGATGACTGTGAAACTATTGTCAATTGTTGGAAAAACCCATCTGGTTCACAAATATACTTTAGGGAAAGAAACTGACATCCTTACCTGATTTGGCCTACTTGTAACTCCAGACCCACAGCAATGTGGTTAACCCTTAACTGCTGTCTCGGGTTGGCAACAAATGTTAGCCTAGCCAGCAACACCCTCATGAATGAATTTTTTTTAAAAAATCATCATCTATGAGCAAAGGAAGCTGTTTGTTATTTTGATTCGATACAGGAAAAAGGAGAGAAATATTTATTTTGGGTGAGGGGCCTCCCCACATCAGCAAGATAGTTTTTGCCACAGAAAGATGGTCACATCACAGCTCCTAGCTGTGGAGGATCTGATGAAACTTTCAGAATACTGAAATGGCCTGGATAGAGCGGACATGGAGAAGATTTTTCCACTAGTAGGAGATACTAGGACCCAACGGCAAGGCCTCAGAGTGAAGGGACGACCCTTTAGAATTGAGATGAGGAGGAATTTCTTCAGCCAGAGGGTGGTGAATCTGTGGAACTCATTGCCTCAAAGGGCTGTGGAGGCCAAGTCATTGAGTGCCTTTAAGACCGAGATAGGTAGGTTCTTGATTAGTAAGGGGATCAAGGGTTACAGGGTGCAGGCAGGAGAATGGGGTTGAGAAACATATCAGCCATAATTGAATGGCAGAGTAGGCTCGATGGGCTGAATGGCCTAATTCTGCTCCTATATCTTGTGGTCTTATGATCTAGACATTTGAGTGTCTTGGGATCCTTGTGCCAGCAGGAATGCTTGACCAAGAGTGTTGCTTCTGACTGCTACCTGCTATTTGAACACAGCAGCCAGTTCAAATGTCAAGCTCTCCATTGTGGAGCCACATAGCCTATGACTCTGCAGAATAGATACCACACATATACAGCTCTTGAATACTTTGGGTACTAACTGAGCTCCCATTCTGTGCTTGTCTTTGTCTCCCTCTGTGGCCTTATTCCTCCTTAATCTCTGTAATATTCTGCATCCCACTAGGGGGATCCCTGTGTTCCTTCAGTTCTCTTACATTTACCTGATTTTCTTCCATCCTCCATTAGCTGTCATTACCTTCAGTTGTTAGGCCCTAGGCTCCAGAATTCTAGCCCTAAGCCACTCCCTGTCTCTTTCCTATCTCCCCCACTATCAAGAGGCTCCTCAAAACCTGTCCCTTTGACTAAGCTTTTGGTCATTTCTGCTGGCATTTTCTTTTGTCATTTGATGTCGAATTTAGTCTGATGACACATGTGATGTGCCTAGGCACGTTATATTGGGATAAAGGTGTCGTACAAATGCTTGCAATCATAGATTCAGAGAGATCCACAGCACAGAAAAAGGCCCTTTGGCCCATTGTGTTTGTGCAGGTCACAAACAACCACCTAATTATTCTAATCTCATTTTCCAGCACTTAGTCTATAGCCTTAGCATCGCAAGTGCACATCTAACTACTTATACAATACAATACAATTCAATACAGCACAGGAACAGGCCCTTCAGCCCACCAAGCCTGCGCTGATTCATATTACTTATTTAGGCCTGCTACTTATTGCGCATACGCGGTTTCTATCCCTCTATTTGTCTCCTGTTCATGGGCCTATCATGATATGCCTTAAACATTGCTAATGTGCCTGGCTTCCACCACCTCCACTAGCAGTGTGTTCCAGGCACCCACCACCCTCTGCGGGAAAAATTTTCCCCGCACTTTTCCCCTAAACGTTCCCCCTCTCACCTTGAACCTGTGCCCTCTTGTAGTTGACATTTCCACCCTGGGAAAAAACCCCTGCCTATCCATCTCATCTATGCCTCTCATAATTTTGTAGATCTCTATCAGCTTGCCCCTCAGCCTCCATCTTTCCAGTGAAAACAACCCAAGTTTATCCAACCTCTCCTCATAACTAAAACCCTCCAGTCCAGGCAGCCACCAGGTAAACCTTCTGTGCACCCTCTCCAAAGCATGTCTTTCTGGTAGTGTGGCGACCAGAACTGCACACAATATTCCAAATGTGGCCCAGCTAAAGTTTTAGACAGCTGTAACATAACTTGCCAACTTTTGTACTTGATGCCGATGAAGGCAAACGTGCTCTGTGCCTTTTTGACTGCCTTATCCACCTGTCTTGCCATTTTCGGGGATCTATGGACCAGTGTGCCCGGATATCTCTGAATGCCAACGCTGTTCAATATTCAATGTTATGAAGGTTGCTGCCCTACTAGACTTACAGCAATGAGTTCCAGATTTCCACCACCCTCTGGTGAAAAATCCTCTTTCCTCACAGGACCTCTAAACCTCCTACCGCTTTGCTTAAATCTATGCCCCCTGGTCATTGATCCCTCCGGCAAGGGGTAAAAATTGTTGCTGACCATTCTGTTTATGCCCTTCATAATTGTATATGCTTAGAGTAATGTGTGCAGTTCTGGAATACACTCCTTGTATAGTCTTGCAGGATATGGCCATTTGTATTTGCTGGGCACGTGGTACCCTGGAACAGTACCCTAACTGAAGTCCACACTTCAGGAAGCTGGGGACAGAAGTGGGATCTGGATTGAGAAATTAACTGGTGGAAAACAAAAATCCTTCTATAGGTGAGGCCAGTGTTGGAATATTGCATTCAATTCTGGTCTCCCTGCTACAGGAAAGATGTTGTTAAACTTGAAAGGGTTCAGAAAAGATTTACAAGGATGTTGCCTGGACTGGAGGGCTTGAGCTTTCAGGAGAGGCTGAATAGGCTGGGGCCATTTTCCCTGGAGCATCGTAGACTGAGGGCTGATCTTACAGAAGTTTATAAAATCATGAGGGACATGGATAGGGTGAACAGCCAAAGTCTTTTCCCCAGGGTAGGGGAATCCAAAACTAGAGGGCATAGATTTAAGGTGAGAGAGGGAAGATTTAAAAGGGACCTACAGGGCAACTTTTTCATGCTGAAGGTGTGTGTGTATGGAATGAACTGCCAGAGGAGGTGGTGGAGGCAGGTACAATTACAACATTTAAACGGCATCTGGATGGTACATGAATAGGGAGGGTTTTGAGGGATATAAACCAATTGCTGGCAAATGACACTAGATCAATTTCAGATATCTGGTCGGCACAGACAAGTTGGACCGAAGGGTCTGTTTCCATGCTGTATAACTCTATGACTCTAATTATCCTCCAATGTTTTGCTGAAATAGTTACCATGAAACAAACCCTACACTGGGCAGTGTTTAACAGCAGAAGCTGTAATTAAATGGGAGTTTAGATGCACGACAGCTCAGAAAATACTCCTTTTCTCATTGTCAGTTTTTTTTTTGTGGTTTTATTTGTTTTCTACAGGACAGACTCCAACTGATTTCCCAAAACAGCAAGGATAAATATTTTGTTTAAAAAGGAAAAGATCCAAGCACATTTAATGATAACTCTTCAGAAACACCCATGAACTGGGATGCATTGCCTGAAAACAGAAGTTAATGCAGATAATTGAGGGGTAGGCAGAAGTCATTCCTAATATCAGACAATTCAGAACTTTGAAAAGTGGCATCTTTTGTTTTATCTGGATGAGGTGAGGCTGGTTCATTGAAATCCGAGGTCTGCTGGTGTCTTAGGTAGTACAGAAGAAGGGTGGCAGGTATAGTGGGAGGGTGATTGTTACAGGTTGGCCTGGGTGGGAGAGTCGACTTCTTTTTGTGGGTACACATTGCTGGGTACGGATGTGATGACTGTGTTGACAAACGTTGCCGCAAATCGCTCACAATACGTCGAACTGGCTGAGTCACTTTCTGAGAAATCAGAAACCTGGAACTTCAGCCAGTCCCAGCTTCTCAGGAAGTGGTTGCCTGTGTGGAATTCCATCTCTTTTAGTCCACAGCCTTATCACAAGGAAGATAAGTCTGTATGACGGGAGTTTTTCTCCCCCCAACCCCCTTATTCCCCTGAGGGTGTTAAAAAGAGTTCAGTTCCCTCTTTAGCTGGAGCTCCTGTAGTACATGGTGTGGGGCACACTTAGCTCTCAGCTCGACAATGGACTACAAAGATCAAAGATGGAAACCTTTTAAACTGGGTAAGTCAGACGGGAGTTTGAATCAGTACGTTTGGAGAGGGTGGGGCATTCACCTTGTGTCAACCAACTGGAGTGTAGCCAATTCTGACGCTTGTGAATATCTGAAAAGTCCCTCTCTCAAAATTGCTGGCGGGTTGCTAATTCTTTGACCGGTTACAGTGCCTTCCTTTTTAGTGTGTTTCTGTCACTCGGAGTAGGACAGGGCTGCAGAACTGAATTGGTTTTGTGCTGTGTTGAGGGGGCGTAGTTCATTGTCGAAATGCTTCAAGGAGTAAACATACAGTTAGTACTGCTCTGAGTTCAGGCCACTTGTGTTCCGTTGTACAGTCAGTGTGAACTGTCCACGTTTGAACATTGACGTGACAGTGTCTTGTTTCCCTTTTTTGTTGAGTCTCCATTCAAATGAATTTGCTTATCACTGGCCTGCCATAAGCCAGTACTATTCGGCAGGATTTAAAATGTAAACTTGGAGGGAAATGCTTTTAAAAAAAATTCCTTAATATACACAAGTGGTGCAGCTTGTTTAATGTACATAATATACATAAAACAAGCATAAACGCTGCTTCCTCCAGACCATTTCAGCTCTGATGAAGGGTCATCTAGACTCAAAGCGTTAGCTTGCTGTCTCTCCACGGATGCTGCCCGACCTGCTGTGATCTCCAGCATTTTTAGTGTTCAAAACACATCTCACCCATTGCTTTCGTTGCATTACTTCTGAGTAATTGGATTTGCTAAGACTTTAAGAAGGACTATACAGCCCCACTTGCTGGTTGTGTTGGAGTTTCAAAGTCAGTTTCTTTGTTTATTATGAAAATCGCTGCCAGAACCCTTCAAAACATCCCTGTAATCTCTTGACACCTGCAAGAATCAGTGTTAATTTTAGAACTGCATTTGCAAAGGTCTCCAATCAGCCCAGTTAGAGAGTTGTAGCGGTGATTAATTTGAGTTGAATGAGGGGTGTGATCAGTTTTGTGAGCAGGGTTTACACCCACAACAGTACTGCCTAATCATGGGCATCACATTGTAGAGCCCTGAGATGTGCTGAAATGGAATTTGTGGTTAAAACTGTGTGATCATCTGTGCTGAAAAAAAAATTCCAAGCCGCTGATGAAGAACCCCACACCTTTTGAAATCCAGTGAAGAACAAGTTGGTAGAAGAAGTTTGAAGACTTCTTAAAGGACTTTTGAGAGGCATCTTGACAGAACAGGCAGGGAATAGAGGGATACAGACTACATAGAGGCAAAAGGCTTTTTTGCTTAAAAAGGCACCATGTGTTGGAGCAGTCTTGGTGGGCCGAAGGGACTGTTTCTGTGTGTAGTGTTCTTTGTTCTTTGAAAGAAAGACTTGCACGTAAATAAACTTCAGAATCATAGAATCCCTACAGTGCAGAAAGAGGCTATTCAGCCCATCAAGCCTGCACCAACCCTCCAAAGAGCATCTCACCTGTGCACCCCCAACCTCAATGGGCTTTTATAAAGTGGCTAATCCACCTAGCTGACACGTCCCTGGACGCTGCAGGGCAATTTAGCATGGCCAATCCACCTAACTTGCACATCTTAGTAGGATAATAGGTTGGCACAACATTGTGGGCCGAAGGGCCTGTGCTGTGCTGTACTGTTCTATGTTCTGTGGACTGTGGGAGGAAACCGGAGCATCCGGAGGAAACCCACGCAGACACGGGGAAGAATGTCCCAATACACTTTACAGCCATTTAATTCCTCTTGAAGTGGAATGGTTGCAATGTTACAAACGTGGGAGTCAATTATGTACAACACGATCTCAAATAGCATTGCAACGGTGACCAAATCAAAAGCTTTTGCTTAAGGGATAAATATTTAGCTAGATGTTGGGGAGATATCTGATCTTCAAATATTGGCGTGTGACCATCTATCTGGAGCAAGGAGGTGGAGTCTTGGTTCAAAGCCTCATGTGAACTACACCCTTCCTGACAGTGCAGTGATCCCTCCGTCCACAATAGAGGGGCCAGACAGATTTTTCTGCTCCAGTTCCCTCATGTCCTATCCCCAACCTGTATGTTGGTGACTGTGTAAATGGTAGTCAATTTGGCCTTGAGAAGAGGAAGCCCAATCGCCATTGATGCCTTCGGTTGATCACATTGAAACAGCCTGTGCTGGTGAGCACCTGGGCCGTTGGTAATGTGCTTGAGCATGGGAGGTGATTAAGCAATGAACTGGTTCGTTCAGATGGTGGAATGTGGTGCAGAATGAATCCAATGGCACAGGACCAATTTGTGCTGGTTTGGGTAGCTTTGTTTTATTCAGTCATGGGACATGTGTAGGCCAGCATATCTTGTTCATCCTTAATTGCCTCAAGGATAATTAAGAGTCAGCCACATTGCTGCGGGCCTGGACTCACATGTATTCCAGACCAGGTAAGGATGGCAGTCACGTTCTCTAAAGGACATTAGTGAACGAAATAGGTTATTCTGACAATTGACAATGGCTTCATGGACCCTTAATTCCAGATTTTTTACTTTAAATTGGTGGGATGTGAAATCTGGTCCCCAGAGCATTACCTGGGTTTCTGGATTACCAGTCCACTGACAATACCACTAGGCCATCACCTCCCCTAATGGGGTCAGTTGCCGTCTCTCATGCTTGATGTGAAGTGTTACCCCACATGCTGTACCAAGCCACATGCTTCTGTCTAACAGACAGAGATCCCTATGGACTCTTGCGTATTTTGGCCAATTACCTTAGCTGATAGAAGTCATTTCTAGAAGTCAAGGTCAAGAACCGTTGCCAATTTGTTCCTCCATGATCCAACGATGTTTGAGCCCAATTGTTGAGCCCCACTAATGAGCCACAGTAGGTAGAGTGTCAGACTTTTAATTTGAGAGGCCGGAGTTTGAGTCCCCATCTGTGCAGTGCTTCCTACAAAGGGGTTGTCCCCTTTTTCTATTGGAGATCTGAGGTAGAGAGTGCTGCATGTTGCAGTCCTGTGCAATCTTAGATTAAGTTCACTGGGTGCCAGGCCACATGTGGTTTTATTTTGTGGCCTGGAGGAAACAGTTTCTCATATATACATTGAATGTTTTTATTTGCAGCCTCGTTTTAGTTTCTAGTGTTTTTTTTAGTTGCACTTTAATCCCACCTCCTGATCTACAGGCACCCCCACACTCCGTGCACGGAGAGACAGGCCAGCCTGAGGGCCTTCTCGTGGGTCTGCTCCTGGGCCTGGCCAAGATGGTCACCAACACGTCCAGGCAGAGGGCTTTGGAGGGGCTTGTCATTTCTGACTGTCTGCCCCTCTTTTGCGTTACATCTGTGCTCGGGTGTCCCTGGACATGGAGCACATGGTGCTCGCTGACATGGGAGAGGTCTTTCGAGACCAGTAGGCACCGCAGGGGCCTGGGGTACGTCATCTGCCTGGAGTGTTATTTGAATTTAGTAAGTTTCTGTATTGTTATATAAGTTTCCATTCAGCTGTTAATTTGTGTTTTATTTCAGTAGAGTGCCCCAGCAGAGCCTGCTTCATTACAATTTTTGACTTCCATGTTTAAAAAGAGTAGAGGGAGCTCAATCTATATCTGACCCCGGCCTGTCCCTGTTTGAGGAGCTTTTGATGGAGATGGTGTAGAGGAAACTTTACTTTCTGTTTAAAAGAGTAGAGGGAAATTTACTCTGTGTCTTAACCCGTGCAATCCCTATCCTTGGAGTGTTTTATTGGGACATTATGGATTGAGCTTTACTTTCAGGTTAAAAAAGAAGAAGGAGCATTACTTTCAGTTTAAATGAGTAGAGGGAGCATTACACTGTATCTAACCCGGAGGGAGCTTTAATTTCAGTTCACTTTCTGTTAAAAAGAGTAGAGCTCCATTGCTGTTCTTTCAGAGTATTTGGAATTTAGCACAGACCTGGAAGTAAATGGGAAGCTGGCTAGTTGGTAAGCCCAGTTACATACTGGAGAATTGTCCTGAGCCATTGACCAGCTGTTGGGAGGCGAGTGGCACTGGCGGAGTAATTCCGTTCAAAGTCCACCAACAATCTTTGTTACTTTAAACAACACCTTTGCAGCTTGATGCTGCCTTTATTGATCAACCCCACCATCCTGCTGCTGTCTCTCCTCTCGTGTTTAATCAATGTAGCTGGCGGTTAGGTGAGAGATAAAGCTTGTAAATGAATTTTCTGAAAACTGGGATTGCTGTCAACAGTTTGCAGAAGAAGTATGATATGGCTGTGGACTCATTGCTGGAGAATTCCCCAGTTCTCGAGCACATTAAGCGACTGAAGTTGAATTGCTATTGCAGTGATTGGAACATGCTGTAGGTGGATCCATTGACTATGAGATCCTCGATTGGGGTTGTTAACCTGGGCCAATCAGGGAGCCCTGACTGATGTATAAACAGGAGATTCAGAAGGTGTCCTCAGTCTAGGGACTGGCTTTGACTGGGCTGGCCAGAGCCCATGTACAGTGCACATGTAAATAAAGGGTGACTTGGTGATGGGATACCAGCCTCTGTGCAGTTATTTCAGCTATAAAAGCTAAGAGTGAAAGTGAGGATTTCTCAGAAGAGTTGCTGAGAAAAAGTCTAAAGGTTGGCAAAGCTATGTGTTTTTAAATTCATTCCTGGGATGTGAACATCACTAACTGGGCCAGCGTTTATTGCCTGTCCTTACTTGCCCTTGAGTAGGTGATGGTGAGCTGCCTTCTTGAACCACTGCAGTCCATCTGTTGTACGTAGACCCACAATGCCTTTATTGAGGGAATTCCAGGATTTTGACCTAATCACACTGGAGGAACATCGATGTATTTCTAAATCAGGAAGGTGAGTGATTTGGAGGGGAACCTGCAGTTAATAGTGTTCCCTTGTATCTTCTGCCTTTGTCTTTCTAGATGAAAGTGGTTATGAGTTTGGAAGGCGCTTTATGAGGAGATGATTATCGTACTTTGAGTTTTCATAAAATTACATAGAATCATTTGGCCACACCAGAGTTTATGATGCTGTGTTCAGCTGTTGAAGGTTTTAGCCGTGAGAAGTGGCTAGTGAGGGAGAAGGTAAGCATTTACCTGAATTTCACAGCTACTATTAGGACCATTGCTGTTTTGGTCACTCTCAGGAGATCATACGTAATTGGTTTGTGTCCTTTGAATCTTTGAAATCCCAGCTTTTGGGGTTGTGGGGAGCAGTCTGATTGAGGTCAAGTACTTTCCTAAAGGAATGCAGTCCCGGAAGTTGGAATGGGGGTGGTTTTGGTGGGCAGTTGTCTCAAAATGCATACGTCCATCTCTTTGGAAGGTGGTTTTTGGCTGAGACTTTGGAAAAGTTTGGCTGCCTTATCACACATTTGAGCTGTGAAACAAACAAGTGAAGGGAAGAAAGTAAATGAGACACGATTGCCAATCAAAATGACAAGGTACTCTTGGGAAGAGAATTCCCTCACAGTGTGTCTGCTTCCTATTAGTGCTGTGAGTTGGTCATTGTTAGAATTGTCCATTGGATTATAGTCTTGGAATACATATCAACAGATATTAATAAATTGCAGCAGTGTACTTGAATTTGTGCATTATTATTCATTTTCTAAAAAAAAATTATCAGACTGTTGGTTGCCCTGGCATCTATAGCCTGGGGCTTTATCACATAGGCTAGTTTGCACGGATTGAGTGCATCATTATCTGCCAGTACTGCCATTCCTGTAGCAGTTTGATGGTGGAGTCAATAAAACAATGTGGGTGAGGATGATCCCAGATTCTGTGATCTGTTAGCTGGTCTTAGCTGGGGTTGCCTGGCAGCTCAGCTGATAGTATTCCTGTGTCCATGTTCCGCTCCAGGGAGTCGGCTGGCATTCCTGGTGCAGTACTGCAGTCAGATGCTACACAGTCAGAAGTACCATGTTTGGGATGAGATGTTACTCTCAGGCCTTGTCTTTGCCCCTTGAGTGGCCGTTAAAAGATCCCGTGGCACCTTCTCAAAGACGAATGAGGGAGTTGTTCCTGGACAGAGCCCCGGTTTTTTATCCCTCAACTAAAATCACTTCCAAAAATAAAATCTTGTCATTATCGCATTGCTGTTTGTGGGAGCTCTCCAACATCACAGCACTGGTTGTATTGCTGAAGGGCATCGTTGACTGGCAGACACCTTGCAAAGTGCTGAGATTGTGAAAGGCACCATCCGGATGAGCAGAGGAGTGCACACAAGGAGCTGCTGTTCTGCCAAACCCACTATTCAGCAGCCTTCCTCTGTGGAGCAAATACCAAAGCGTCAATTTGTCTGTGTACCTGAGTAAACTACGTGTCTTTTTTATGTGTGGCACTTAGTGGAAATTGTAGGTGACCCTCCATTTGTGATGTGGCTTTGGAGTCGTCCCGGTTTGGGAATTATAATTCCGGTCTAGATGGGCCTGTGATAGCGGATGTTTTTGGTTTTTCTTTAAATCTCAGAAAGATTTCCTGGCTAGAGATGGCACCTTGTGTCTGATTGTCCTGCTTGTCAGTCAGCAATATGAAGGTACAACAGTGAAAACAGTAGGAAGACTAAAATGCCTCGTTACCTAGAGGAGATTTATTGCTGTGTAAATCCACAGCGAGTTGTAATGGATACTGCAGGCGTGGAGTGAAGCCTGTGCTGAGTTTCTAGTGCTGTGTCCCTGCAGCTGGTTTTGTTTACAAGGCCATTGTGTGGCGACATCAAAATCCTTCCTGGTGTAAACCTCTGGGACTGCAACCCATCAAAGTAATGAAGCAAAACAATGTGCCAACGTAAACATACGCACAGCTCATTGGTTGGCAAAGCCACAAGTCGTGTACAGTTTCCTGTGCTCCACTCTTCCCCAAATCAATCTGCAATTCAACCATACATACAAACTAGGAATAGGAGTAGGTCTTTCAGTCCTTCAAGCCTGCTGCATCATTTTATAATGTCTGACGATAGCCTTATCTCTCATTTTCCTGCCTAACCCTGGTAGGCTTTGACTTTCTTGCCAATCCGTCCAACTCAACCGTTTTTAAAGTCTGGCCCTGAGTTCTAGTCTCTCCCATAAAGGGAAACATTTTTTCAGTGCCCACCCTGTCAAGTCCTGTCAGAGTCTTGTATGTTTTAATAAGATCATCTCTCATTCTTCTAAACTCCAGCAAATACAGGCTGAACCTGTCCAATCTTTCTTCATGATACAGCCTCCTTCTCTGAATTGCAATTATATTGTCTTTTCAAGAAAGGGAGCCAACACTCTCCACACTACTCCAAATGTGATCTCAACAGTGTCCCGTTCAACTGTAGGAAAAGCATCCCCAATTATCTACTACTTCCCCTTGCATTGAACAGCATCATTCAATTCTCTTCCTCATCACTCACCTCTTTCACAAGTAACTCCTGAAACCAAACACAACCTTCATAATCTGCTTTGCTGTCTCTACATAACAAGTTAGGGATTCTTCAGAGCTGTCTGTCCTCTGATCTCCAGATTGACATTTCTCCATGGACTGACCCCTTCCTTGTTTTATTAAAGTTCATTCATTGGCTGACCCAGCATTTATTGTCTATCCCTCATTGCTCTAGAACTGAGTGCCTTACTTTGCCATTTCAGAGGCCAGTTGAGAATCAACCACATTGCTGTGGGTCTGGAGTCACATGTAGGCCAGACCAGGTGAGGATGGCAGTTTCCTTCCCTAAAGGACATGAGTGAACCAAAAGACAGTGGTTACATGGCCATCGTTAGACAAGCTTTTAACTCCAGACTTGCTAAATTGCAATTTCAACATCTGTCATGGTAAGATTGGAAACCATGTCCACAGAACAGTGGGCTAGGACACTGAGTTATTAGTCTAGTGACATTACCGCAGCGTCCTGATCACTTTTCCAGTGTATTACAATAATTATCAGCATCATCCTCTCTGGGCCTGCTTCTTCCTACCACCTACAGAATTGAGTTTGGTGGTGTTTAGGCACTACTTCCTATTTTCAGTGAGCTTTCTTGCCTGCTCCTCTCCACATGATTGGATTCCTGCACTGGGTGCTGTGGTTTAGTCGCTGACACTCCTGCCTGAGTCAGAAGATGTAGGTTTAAGACTCAGCCTTGAGGAAGTGCCGTACTGTCGGAGCTGCCATCTTTTGCATGAAACCGAGGCCCTGTTTGTTTTCTCAGATGGATCAGTAAGATCCTAGAGTGTGGAAGAGCATAGGAGTTATCCTCAGTCATGTTCATCCATCAAACAAAACTTTTTGACTAGGTCATTAACACACTGCTGTATGTAGGACCTTGTGTGCGCAACTTGGCTGCTGCATTTAGAACCACAGAATCCCTACAGTGTGGAAGCAGGCCTTCGGCCCATTGAATCCACACCATCTCTCTGAAGGGCATCCCACCCAGACCCACACCCCCTACCCTGTCCCTGTAACCCTGCATTCCCCATGGCTAATCCACTTTGCCTGCACATTCCTGGACACCACAGGCAATTTAGCATGGCCAATCCACCCTAACCTGCACATTTTTGGACTGTGGGAGGAAACCAGAGCACCCAGAGGAAACCCAGGCAGACACGGAGACAACGTGCAAACTCCACGCAGACACGGAGACAACGTGCAAACTCCACACAGACAGTTACCTGAGGCTGGAATCGAACCCGGGTCCTGGCACTCTGAGGCAGCAGTGCTAACCACTGAGTCACTATCACTGCCCTCACACTTACACCTTCAAAGTAGTTAATTTGCTTGCAGAATACTCTGGGACATCCCGAGTTAGCGAAAGGTGCTATGCAAATACACATCTATCCTTGATGGATCCCAGCAGTTATGTCGAGCATTATCCAGTAAAATATATTCACTTTTACATCCCTGCCCACTGAGATGTCAATGATGCATATGGACATGCAGGAATGAGGGTCATTCTAAGTTTTGGAGTAGATTTGTAGCTCGGGTTTTGGGCATTGTGGTTGGTTTGCTCACTGAGCTGATTTGTTGTTTCGCAGACGTTTCGTTACCATGCTGGGTAACTTCCACAGTGCAGCCTCCAATGAAGCGTCGGTGTGTTTTTAAACTCTGGAATCCGTTGAGCTCGATTGCCTCACTTCCGGTTTTCCTTCGCAATGGAGTGTACATGGGGTCGAGTTCTATGTGTTTATTGATGGCTTTCTTCATGGAGTACTAGGCTTCTAGGAATTCCTGTGCCTGTCTCTGCCTAGCCTGTCCCAGGATCTTGGTGTTGTCCCAGTTGAAGTGGTGGTTCTCCTTGTCCATGTGGATTGAGATGAGTGAGTATTGGTCGTGTCTTTTTGTAGCCAGTTGGTGTTCGTGTACCCTTGTTGTTAGTTTCCTTCCTGTTTGTCCAATGTAGTGTTTCTCACAGTCTCTGCAGGGGATCTTATAGATGACATTGGTCCTGTCCATAGCAGGGAGTGGGTCTTCAGTTCAGGTGAGCTGTTGTCATAGGGTTGATGTGGGTTTGTGTGCCACTCTGATGCACCCTGACGGTCATTCTGTTGCGCTAAGTTGGCATCTTCGTTGTGACTGAGCTTCATTGGCATTACCCATCTGTCTGTTGGAGCTGCACACTCCTGGTAACCCACTTCGCTCTGACCCCCAGGACAGTCTGCCGATGTCAGGGAGCTCGGGGATGTGAATTCAGACAGCTGCTGAACTGAAGCAACCACTTGATCTTCTTCTCCCCCCACCAATCAGATTGTCATTAGCTACAGCAAATCCTTGCAGTGGGGGGAGGTCAGTCATTTTCAAGGGTACTGCCTTTGGACAAGAGTGCTGGGTAGCAACCAGCAAAGGGTAAGTCTTTCTCTCTGTCTCTCTTCCCCCTCTCTCTCTCTGTCTCTCTT
>NC_063346.1:14283722-14313147 GCF_021869965.1 Rhincodon typus
TCCTCTGATGCTGCCTGGCCTGCTGTGTTCCTCCAGCTCCACACTTTGTTCTCCCTGATAGACTTATGTTTGCTGAAGAAATCTTTCCCTCAAGAGACAAATAATGCCAGAATAATTATCAATTTCAAACTGAGGTTGTTGGATTTTCATTAGCTGATAGTATTGAGGGATGTGCATTGTGTGGTTACGTAGGCTGGGTCACACAATTTATAACAGAATGGGTTCAAGGGGATGACTAGCCTCCTATTTTCGTATGTTTCTGTGTTGTGGGTGGATCAGCCTGTCCTGGGAGTGTGCAGTAAGGCAGATTCGTTTCTGCTTTCAGTCAGTTCTTGCATCGATAGACAACGTGATGGTCAGCAGCCCTCTAAACAGTGAGATGGGCCATGAGGATTATGTTTGTCATGGACTGAAGGGTCTGTTTCCGTGCTTTATGACTCTATGACTTTATGTTGTTCTCGTGATGTAAGTAAAGGTCGTGACTTCTTCACTGCAGGTTTATTGAGCAGTAATGTATACTTGATGGGGATCATTGTGTGTCTTGAGGTCACTTACTGTCAAAAGACTTACATTCGTACCTGACCTGCTTGCCCAGGCAGCCTATTGCAAACACTGCCTCTGGACTTCCTTAATCTCTGGTACACTGCACATCAATCATATGTTAATATTCCTGTATTAATAAAAGCTGTTCAAGTGCTTCTTCAATCAATCATCTCATAGAGCAAAGGATTGTAGAGTAGGTAAAGACATCCTTCAGTCACTGGTTTGATTCTTGCTCGATGCGGATTAATTTTGGAGCTTTGGTGGCACAGTGGTAGTGTCCCTATCTCTGAGCCAGCAGGCCTGGAGTTCAAGTCCCACTTGCTCAAGAGTGTGCAATAACATTTCTGAACAGAAAGTTAGAAACTATCCAAGGCTGTTCAGAAAATCCTCCTCCTTGTTGCTAGTTTTTTGCCAAAACACTCTTTACACCATTCACGAGGACAATTCAGGAGAGAGTGGGCCTATTGTATGTAGTTTGAAGAAAACTCCTTCTGGACAGAATAAGTTTATAGGTTGAAACCTGATAGATGGATAATTAGTTAGCTGGGAAAAACTGATTCCAGCTGTCTCCTGACGGTGCATGGAAGAATACCAATATGCAAGAATATTTCAGCACTGATAGTAACCTATTCAGTCCTAAATCCTCATTAACTCCTTCCTGTCTGCAACTCTCTGACAAATTTGAAAGCAGAACTAAAGCCATTTTTACTTATTTTTGTTGAAGTTAGGTACACTTTATGCAATAACAACTCACTTTTATGTAGCCCCCTCAACATTGTAAAATGTCCTAGATGATCTTTTACAAGAACATAAACTTCCAAACTGACACTGAGCCAAAGTAGGAGACATTTGGTGCAGGTTACTAAATTCTTGCTGCCTGATGGGAGCAATTATCAAGCTGACACTTAAAGCAGGTGAGAGAATTGGTGGAGAGGGTTGAAGAAGGATTTGTAGAACATGGGGATAGCTGGATGTTATGGTTCCTAACTGTGGGCTCGAGGAAGTAGGGCAATGTTCAAGTGATCAGAGTTTGAAGAATACAGAGCTGTTGGTCATGGGAAGAAGTGAAGGCATCAAGTTGTTTGACTTGGAGGATGAGAGTTTTGAATTGAAGCAAGATATTTCACATAGTTCACGTACATTTAAGTACATATACACTATAAAGCTGTTGCAGAATTAATATGCTACTTTTTATTGTTGACCTTCTTTAAGTTAGATCTAAGGGGTTCAGTACTGTGCCTTTTTGGGGGTTAAATACAGTTTATGTAGATGGGCAGCAGAGGTGAACCTGGATTGATAGTTCTGCTGCTCGTCTATAAAAACTGCTTTGTAAAAACACAAATATTGACTCCTAGAATCCTGTTTAACTAGATTGAACTGAATGTCAATCTCGCCGATTCCATTGTCTCCCCAGGTCAACGTTTATAATCTTGGTACGGCCAGTTAATTTTTCCAGCGTTTTCTGTGTTACAAGAATGTTTGTTACAGGGACACTAATAAGCTTGACTCCAGGGTACATTACCGGCATCTTTTCTCTAAGTCAGTGCACCCTCGCCCTGGGTACATTTCTGCCCTAAAGACTTGCCAATGGTAGAGTAAGAAAATGGGGAGTGTGTGAGCAGCCAGAATTAGCAGAGCACACGATTGCAGGAGTGTTGCAGGCTGAGATATAGAACACAAGG
Source organism: Rhincodon typus (assembly GCF_021869965.1). NCBI lineage: Eukaryota > Metazoa > Chordata > Chondrichthyes > Orectolobiformes > Rhincodontidae > Rhincodon > Rhincodon typus. Next base: position 14,285,948 of record NC_063346.1, read on the forward strand.
ATACGGAGGAATTTGGTAATGAGAATGCAAAGTTTACAGTCAAGTCTTTGCCTTGGAAACGAATAGTTGATAGGTTTTATAATCTGTCACTCACCCTCATAAATTTTAGAAATCTCAAGTTCTTCTGGATAGACTGGTTTAAGAATACTGCCTTACCTCAACACACCTCCCCATTCTGTTTCCCTCGTTGAATCATTCATCAAGTGAATCATAGAATCCCTACAGTGTGGAAGCAGGCCATTCAGTCCATCACGTCTACACCAACCCCTCCGAAGAGCATCCCACCCAGACCCACCCCACTACCTTATCCCTGGAACCCTGCATTTCCCATGGCTAATCCACCTAGCCTATGTCCCTGAACACTACAGGCAATTTAGTACAGCTAATCCACCTAACCTGCACATCTTTAGACTATGGGAGGAAACTCACACAGACACGGAGAGAATGTGCAGACTCCACACAGACAGCCCAAGGCTGGAATTGAACACCAGTCCCTGGTGCTATGAGGCAGCAATACCAGCCACTGTGCTGCCTGATAAGAAGATGGAGGCTTCTCTGGATTACAGTTCCCCCAGAACTGGCTCCCCTCCCAGTGTCTCTCCTCACTGAGTCTAGCTCAGAACGGTCGGCTGAGAATATCATGGCTGGGAGTCTGTGATGGGCCAGCATGGTGGCTCAGTGGTTAACACTGCTGCCTCACAGTGCCAGGGACCCTGGTTCAATTCCAGCTTTGGGCGACTGACTGTGTGGAGTTTGCACATTCTCCTTGTATCTGCATGGGTTTCGTCCGCGTGCTCTTGTTTCCTTCCACAGTCCAACAATGTGCAGGTTAGGTGGATTGACCATGCTAAATTGCCCATTGTGTTCAGGGATGTGTAAGTTAGGTGAATTACCCATGAGAAATGCAGGGTTACAGGGATAGGGTAGGGGTATGTGTCTTCTGTCGGATGCTCTTCAGAGTCAGTGTGGACTTGTTGGGTTGAATGGCCTGTTTCCACACTGTAGGGATTCTACGATTCTATGTGCATCAGCCTGGGGCTCCCCTAAAAACCAGCAGTTTCCAGCACAGAATGATTGTGAGCTGGGATAGTCACTGCAAGTAGCTCACATGCAGGAACTTTCAATCTTGAGATCCATTAATGAGATGGCTCCCTGAGCCTTTACCTGATATGGGCCATATGGTGTGAGGGGTGACTACGTTACTATCAGAATATCGTCAAAGTGTCCTTTATTTTTCTTCTCAGTCCCCAGTATTCTTGATGCTCCTCAGCCTAGCTACAAACCCAGCTTTAACATCAACAATAAAGAAATAGGAACATGGTAATTTATTTAGCCCCTTTGGCCCGCTTCTTCATTGACCATGAACATGGCTGATCTTTTCTTTCAAGTCCATTTTTGCACCTGCTCCCCATATCTGATTAAGCCACCAAAAATCATTCCCTCTCATCCTTAATTATATCACACAATGGAATGTCCCTAACCTCTGGGATCGAGAACTCCCAAAAACTTGCAATCCTTTTGAGTGAAGGGATTTCTCCTCAGCTCTGCCTCAGAAAATTCCTCCCTGTCCTGTCACTGAGTCCCTATGTTCTAGATTCCCCAGCAGGGATCTCTCAGTCTGTCCAACAGCAATGCTGGAGAAATTCAGAAGGTCTGTCAGCATCCCTGGAGAGAAAGCAGAGCTCATGTTTTGGGTCCAGTATTACTTCTTTGGGGTCACTGGACCAGAAATATTAACTCTGCTTTCTCTCGAGGGGTGATCACAAACTTGCTGAGTTTCTCCAGAAATTTCTGTATTATTTCAGATTTCCAGTCTCCGCAGTTCTTGGCTTCAGTCTCTGAATCTCCACCCTGTCAAGCCTCTTCAGAATTGTCTGTGCTTTCAGTGAGGTCACCTCTCATTCTTCTAAAGGAGGTCTTGTGGTGCAGTGACTAGCATGACAATCTCTAGGTTCATCCCAGTCTCTAGGTTTGTCCCAAAGTCTGGGGTTCATCCCAGTCCCTAGGGTTCTTCCCAGTCTGTGCATTCATCCCAAGCCCTTGATTCACACTGCATCTCAGGACCTGATGGTCACAGATGGTAGGTCATAGAGCAGCCAAACTGGGCCATTATTGATCTGTAGATTCTGCAGATATGCCTCAGCTGGGCAATAAGAATGAGAGAATCTCTTTATCAGCTGGAAGCTGCAGAGCAACAGCTTCCCTGCATTAAAAGACTCCTGAAGGCTCTATGATAGCATCACTACCTCTGAGCTAGGAGACCCAGGTTCAAGTCCGACCTGTTCTGGAGATTTGTAATAACATCTCTAAAAAGGTTGACTAGAAAATAGTTTTTTTTTTAAAAGGGTCTGAATGGAGGTTCTTGCTATGAGCAAGCTTGTTCCTGAGTGAGTGTCACACTCTCACAATCTTAAAAATTTCAGAGAGTATAGTTTACTCAGTCTGTCGTCATAGGACAACCCTGTCACTCCAGGGACTAATCGAGTGAGCAGTGATGATTGTGATTGACAGTAGCTTGGGGCAGCTAGCTCCTGTCACCCTGTTGGAGGAGCAGGGCGTCTTTTTAATATGCTCGCAGCAGAAGTAGGTGTCCTATCCAGTGCTTATGCAACACCAGCAGGAGAAAAGGCATGCTTCCAATGAGGAAGTGCCAAAAGTCAGCTGGCAGCTTTCTGTGTGATTCGCTTAAAAGTAAGCGTCGAGCGTGGAAGCATCTACCTTGAAACCAAAATAATCACTTCTTTTGTAAAAACTCCCGAGGAGTGGAACCATGCCTCGATGATTGCTATCACTCGAGCTTTCAATTCAGGTTAACCACTCTTGACCTCACGGTGCTTTCTGCTGTGTGTGATATCAGGCTTACTGTCACAGGCAGCAGTGAGTCAGAAACTTGAGTCATTCTGCTCTCTTAGTGACAAGTTTGAACAGTACCAAACACGCTATCAGCCGACATGTATTAGGAGGAGACTGGCTCTCACCTTTTTCTCTCTTTGCGCCCTTGCCAAAGTCGTGTGGGTTTCCTTTCAACATCCCTTCCCGGACCCCAACCCTCCCATTTCTGGCCTCTCATGTCGACCCGCTTGTCTGGAAGCGTGTAACTTCTCTCGGGGAACCTCCTTCTGACATGAACACCTACCCAGGTAAGGGAGTTCTGATGTTCTGATCTGCTGGGGGAAGGGCTGGTTTGTTTGGTTGTGCAGTAAGTAAAGGGGACAAGGGCTCAAGTTTCACTGATCAGTTTGAACTTGCCTCTCTCAAGGTGTCACTCAGATTGCGAGTGGTTGAGGAAATGTAACCCTATCGGGTGAAACAGTCTCGCTTGTTCAGTATTCTCTGTTCAGCTGAGAGCCTTCATGTGAACTCAAGGCTATTATTGAGACAGGAAACTGGTTGCGACAAACAATACAGAGCAGGGGCAAATTATATCCAGCTCACCCTGTGTGCTGTAGATATTTTAAACCCACCTTTTCCAATATGGTTCCTCCTTGGAACAGGTGGGTCTCAAACCTGGGCTTTGTGCTGTGTAAACTGCAGACTAGTGGGAGATGTGTGTCGGTGATTTTGAACTGCAGACCAGCTAGACTGTAGAACTGTGGGGGAGGAGAGGAATTCCCTGTCACCGTTTGGAGACTATTCTGTGGACAAGGGAGGCGTTTTGACATGGACTGAAGGTGATTTTGTATGAGGTCAGACATAAAAGAACTGTCCCATACAGTCCCAATCTCCCTCTCTTACCCCAGAGCCATGCAAAGTATGCTCGAAAATGCATGTCCACATCCTGTCTATCGAAAGCATCTTCCACCAGGCTTGTAGGGAGCACATTGTAAGTCATGACTTCAGCTCTCTCCTCAGGTTGTCTCTCATGTCCATTCCTGATGTGATAGTTCAGAGGTTTAAATGTCAAATGCTTATTGGGACGTGAGGAGAGTGGAGAAAAGTGGGAAGCTCCAGGTCTGTGTTTTGATACCAGGAAGAAAGACCCATCACTTTTATTCCCTCCCATCTCATGCACGTTGGAATTCCGGGGGTTCTGTTGTAGTTCAGTGGTAATGTCCCTACATCTGGACCAGAGGTCCCAGGGTCAAGTCCCAATTGTTCCACAGGCATGATAACCTCTCTAAACACAGATTGATACAGAAAATATCTGCATGAAAGAATTGTGTAACAGCAAAAACTTCACTCCATGTTTACAATTGTGGGATCATCCAAATCTAGGGTCAATAAGATTTTCTCCAGTAAATCAAACAAAGGATTCTCTCTACCCTAGAGAGTGTTTAGCCTCTGGAGCATGCTTCCCTGCGGAGTAGTGGAGGTGAATAGAATGGATACATATCCAAGAATGCTAGATAAATACAGGAGGGAAGAAGGAATAGAAAAGGTGAGATGAAGTGGGGCTGGGGCTTATGTGGTGCATAAACACTGGCACAGATCTTTTGGGCCAAATGGCCTGTTTCTGTGCTGTATCCTCCATGTCTTGGATTTATGTGATTGTTTTGGGCCTTGAGCCATTTTCAATTACAAGGTGCTATATAAGTGCAGGTTGGTGTTTTGCATGGATCCAGAGTCCCATATAGTCAATGGATGTCGACAACTTTCCATAGTTATTCTGTGGTAGAAGCAGATTAGCTGACGTTATTCTTCATGACTGTCTTGCTTTGATCTTAATTTGTGTAACCATTTGAGGCAATGAATTATTCTAAACAGAAAAAATCTGTGTGTGTGTGTGCGTGCGCGTATGCACCTATCTCTGTGTGCCTTGACTATCTCTCTTTGGGTGTGTGTGTGTGTATGAGTCTTCCCTTGTAACCAGGTTGGAGATGCACATTTCACTCTCTGCATTTGTTGAGAGTGTGGATTTCTTGTTCTGCAACAGAGGGGTTAATTAACTGAGAGTCCATAAGCAAAATCAAAAAATCAATAAGTGTCAGCATTGTCAGATCCAGCTTTATTTAACAAAAAAGCCAAAGAACTGCAGATGCTGGAAATCAGAAACAATAATAGAAATTTCTGGAAAAGTTCAACAGGTCTAATAGCATCTGTGGAGAGAAAGCAGAGTTAACATTTCAGGTCCATTGACCATTGTTCAGATCTCAACAAGAGGGACCCAAAACCTTAACTGTTTTCTCCTCATAGATGCTGTCAGAGCTGAGGTTTTCCAGTAATCTCTCTTTGTTATGTGAATGGGGAGGAAGAATCTAGGATTTACTGCAATGAATGGTATTTATGATTGATTTCCTTTAAGATAAGATAGAAAACCTGTTTGCTTCTCTTGTTTTTAGACTGACAATCCCTTTTGAATGCATTTGACTGTGAAAGATCATTCCACAGGTGCTGATAGACGTCCAGTAACATGTCACAAGTGGAAATTTTTCTTAGTGTATGAATCTGGGCAGCGGTTTTCCCCAGGTGAAAACCTCACAGTAACAGCTGATTGTGACTACGGCCAATAGGTGTTCGCTAGACAGTGATCAGAAGCTGATCATTGCAGCGCAGGGACCCAGGCTGTAATTGTAGGAAACCCTCATATTCCTTCCCCACCCACACCCCTTTACAAACACTTCATTGACCAGTCAGACTTGGAGGTTTTGTGTGATGACTCTGACTATTTGTGCTTTCAGTGTTGCTCTGAGGCTGTCCATGACTGCAGAGCGGAACTTTCTCCCAACGCAGTGAGTTCCCATTTGTGGACAGGAAACTGGGAGACCGGAAGAGATGGCAGAGAGCGAGGGTCAACACAGGTTGCTGGCTCACACTCTGCATCCCGTGCAGCTTTTGGCTGAAGTTCGGGAACTAAGTCACATTTCTCCCTCCTGTCGTGAAATTTTACAAAATTCAGGAAACCAAGGTGAAGGCCTGCTCTTCAGGCCAACTGGAGAGAAAGTCAAAAGCAGTTGAGAAGTAGAGATTAGGTTACACCTACCTTGATGTTTAGGAGTATGTTGGAGGAAAAAAAAATTTACTGAGGCAAAAAATGTTCTGTAGTGTTTCTATGGTCCAGCATTCCCTCCCTAATCCTCCACAACTCTCTATCTCTATTTTAAAGTCACCCTTTAATATTTACTGATTTGACCAGACTTCTATTTAGTTCTATTCAGATTAGGGAGGGAATAAAATTATCTTTCTTGGCTCAGTATCAATTTTATCACATTACTGTGCTGAGGACACTGTGCTATAGCTGTTGTATGTCAAGTCCCACTCCAGAGACTCTGACACATATAACATAGACCCATTGCCTTGGTGCTGCATTGTTAGAGGGGTCACCTTTCAGATGAAATATTCAACAGAGATTCCGATCCTGGGTCTCTGGGTATAAAAGATCCCTCCAGATTTTTTGAGGAAGAGCAGGGGAGTTCTTCTGTCTGTATCACTGTGTGTTTGTGTCTCTGTCTCTGTGTGTGTGTCTCACTATCTGTGTGTATCTGTCTGTGTGTGTATGTGTCATTATCTGTGTGTGTGCCTCTGTGTCTCTCTTTCTCTGCGTCTGTGTATGCCCCTGTATGTGTATCACTGTCTGGGTATGTCCCTCTGTGTGTGAGTGTGTGTGTGCGCGTGTGTGTGTGTGTCTTCGTGTATGTGTCACTGTCTGTGTGTGTGTCTCTCTCTCTCTGTGTCTGTGTGCGCCCCGGTCTGTGTACCACTGTCTGTGTATATCGCTCTGTGTGTGTGTGTGTGTGTGTCATTATCTGTGTGTGTGTCACTGTCTCTCTCTCTGTCTGTGTGTGTCCCTGCCTGTGTGTGTGTGTGTGTTTGTGTGTGTCTCCGTGTATGTGTCACTCTGTGTGTGTGTGTGTGTGTGTGTGTGTCCCTGCCCCTCTGTCTGTGTGCATCGTGCCATCTGTCAGGCAGATTTGCCATGATCTTTCACTGGAGTGGCCTCTCTTTGTGTGCTCAGTGCACGTGACTCCAACAGTTGTCTTGTAGCAGTCAAGTCGACCTCAGCAGGTGTTTGGCGACGGTGGAACAATGCCTCTGTCTACAGGAGCTGCTCCAGTTTGTTTTAACTGTTAGAACGCTGCTCACTTTACAGCAGCAAAACCCACAGGCCGTGTCCGCCCGAAAATCAGGATTGAGAAAATCTCCGGGCGTGTAGTTGAGGGGATAAAATGACAAGAGCTTGCATTTGTGAAGCATTTTAACAACCTTTCTTTGGAATGTATGTGAAGGCTGCCCCAGATCAGGGTCAATCCACCCCCCCACCTCAGCAGGGGCACTCTCATTGATTGTGTCACCAGAGGCCACTTTGTATTTGTGGAGACAAAGGTGGGGAAAAGTGTGTAAATTCTAAAGAACAGAAATTGGGGCTGGACTGTGGCCAGGGAAGGCTGGAGGAGAGGCACTAGCCTGCAGACAACACCTTCATTCTCTGTGGGTTTTGCACAACACTTGCATTTTTAGAGCTGGGCCATTTTAACATGCATCACCGCAGGGTGATTGAAATGAATGATTCTCAGACCAACTTTGACTCCTGTCCCACGAGATGCTCTTCAGGTTGGGGTTGACCAGAAGCTAGACCACAGACAAAAGGCCAAGGGACCTTGTATTTCAGTGCCAGCCTGGGCAATACCGGGAGAGCTGGCCAAGGCCAGGGGCTCCCCGCAGACAGATCCCTCTGCCTGTCCTGATTCCTGGTCTGGAAGCAATGAGGAGAGATTCCTGAGGTTGTACCAGCTCTGAAATGAAACTTGATTTCCTCTGCAATCACATGAAGCTGTACTGAGGTGGGGTGGGTTCTGAAAGACACAGGAGTCACTCAAAAGCACAGGGCTGCAGTAACTTGAGGTGCGACCGAACGAGAGCAGCTGAAAGATGGTGAATGAAGCAGGGGAGGGGGGAGGGGAAATGAGGCTACCCAGTGCAGGAGCTGACTGAGCTACCCTCAGCTTGCTTCCCTGTATTGACAAGTAACCTCTCTCTCTTTTTTAAAATATATAATGTGTGTGTGCGCATGTGTCTCAATTAATGCGAAGCCTCCTCTTGCCTGCAGCTGGGGTTTACCAGTCTGCTGAGGTTGGCTGGGAGTTAGTTGCAGACGGTTGTTGTCCCTCATTATAATGCGAACAGCTGCAGCAGTGCCCTGGCTCGGTGCTGTGTGTTGACAGGCGTACATACCTCGAAGAGTAGAATTTGTTATTGCACAATATGCAGCAAATGACACCAGGCGGTGTGGCAGGAAGGTATTCTCCAAACTGCTTGCTTCAGCTCCTCACCCATTCACCATCGGTCTATAATGGAGGCCAGGCAGGCACATAGCGCCCACTCTCACTTCCTGCTCGCCTCCTAATAGAAGCACTTTCTTTCTCTGGCATTGCTGGCAAAGTTAACATTTGCTGCCTATCCCTAATTGTCAGGCTGTTAAGTCAGCCGTATTGCTGTGGGTCTGGAGTCACCTGTAGGCCAGACCAGGTAAGGATGGCAGTTTCCTTCTCCAAAGGTCATTAGTGAACCAGATGGGTTTTTATAACAATCTGTAGTGGTGTCACGGTCGCTACTTACTGAGGTAAGCTTTATATTTCAGGTTTATGAATTGATCACACAGTAGGATTTGAACCCCTGTTTCCAGTGCATTTAGGCTCCTGGATTACTAGTCCAGTGATATTACCAGAATGCCAATGCATTGAGCAGGTCGGTTAGCTCAGATGGTTAGAGTGTGGTGCTAATAATGTCAAGGTCATGGGTTCAGTCCCTATACTGACCAAGTCTGTAGGTTTCTAGCTGCTAAACCAACGTTTTGAGTTCTGACTGGAAGCTTGCACGGCCGCTATTCTTCTGGATGGCTCAGTGGTTAGCACAGCTGCCTCACAGCACCAGGGACACGGGTTCGATTCCACCTTCGGGCGACTGCCTGTGTGGAGTTTGCACATTCTCCCCGTGTCTGCATGGGTTTCCTCCCACAGTCCAAAGATGTGCAGGCTAGGTGGATTGGCCATGCTAAATTGCCTGTACTGTTCAGGGATGTGTAGATTAGGTGGGTTAGTCATGGGAAATTCAGGGGAGAGGAATGGGTCAGGGTGGGACGCTCTTTGGAGGGGCAGTGTAGACTTGTTGGGTCGAATGGCCTGTTTCCACACTGTAGGAACTCTATGACATACAAACATAAAATAGTAGGAACTAGGAGGATTCCCTACTTCTGCTGTCATCACCCGACCCCTTCCGCCTGACCCCTCACCGCTTATTTCTGCTCTTTCCTTGCCTCCTCATCCTCTCCTCACTGGCCTTTCTCCTCTTCATCCTGCCCTTCACCCCCTCTCCTGCTTGCTCTCCTCAGGTTTAGGAGTACCCAGACCAATGAAAGGGACCGCAATATAGACTATTGGCTCTTGTGGGTTGGTGATTGAGGTAAGTGTTGATCAGATCGATATCTTTTTCTTGAGCCAAGACAGCCCTCGTTTTAAAGTCCTGCAACCGTGTGAATTGGTCTGTACGCACCTCACAGCTGAGAACCAAAAACACCTGTGAGCGGACTTTTTCAAAGATCTCACGTCCTGCTGACCATGTTGCATTTACACCGAATATAAATTACTCAGGCTTCAATTACACAGGCGACCCCTGCTTTCCTCAACACTCAGGAAGATTGACTCTCTCATTTAAACGCCCTTCTGGGGAGTTATGGTGCGGAGACTCTGGAAAGGCCAGCAGTGTTTTTAAACTTGGTTTTGTCTTTCTGCTTTTCCCATTTTGCAGTGTTTCTGACAAGAACTGAATGTTCTGTACCCCTCAGGGAGTGAACACTAATTCCGTCTTTCCACCCAGGGAGGCTTTTCCTCCATTTCCAGAAGGAGAATTTTAACATTTGGAGGGCAAATTTACAGCTGTCTTTCTCCACGTTTTCCTACTCAATAGATAACCCAGTTCATGAACAGTCCCATTGGTGTGTAATGTTTTGGCCGTATATTTGTACAGTGAGGCTTTGACCATTTCGGTTTTCTTTCCTCCCACGACCACATCGTCTCTGCCTCCCACGCTGTGCAAAACAGCCAATAGAGCATGCTTCTGTAGAGCAGACCTTTAATTTCTCCTTGCGCTGTCCTCTAACACGCACACACACACTATAGTTATCTTGAGTTTTTAAACTTGCTGATACGCTTGGAGTCATTTACTTGAGGTTTAGAAGTAAATATAACCTGCAGAACAAAACAGCCAGTGCAAGCTAATGCAGACAAACCATTTCCATATGTGAGTCCAGTCAGGTTCTTAGTCTTCAAGAAAAGGAAAAGAAAGTATTGTGTTTCTGCAGCAGTGTTTGTGACATGCTAAAGTGGTTTGAAGCCAGTGAAGTGCAATCACTGTTTTACTGTAGGAAATGTGTCCATTTGCACATGGGTGGCATGGTGGCTCAGTGGTTAGCACTGCTGCCTCACAGCACCAAGGACCTGGGTTCAATCCCACCCTCAGGTGACTGTCTGTGTAGAGTTTGCACATCCTACTTGGGCACCCTCTGGGTGCTCTGGTTGCCTCCCACAGTCTGGGTTAGGTGGATTGCCCATAGTGTCCAGGGATGTGCAGGCAAGGTGGGTTGTCCATGTGACATGCAGAGTTACAGGATAGGGGGGGTTGATCTGGGTGGGATGCTCTTTGGAGGGTTGGTGTGGACTTGATGGGCCAAATGGCCTGTTTCCATACTGTAGGGATTCTATGATTTGTGCAGGCAGCAAGCTGTTTCAAATGGCAATGAGTTGCATGAGCAGATAAACCTCTGTGAGATGGTGGATAAATATTGACCAACAGCCTAGGGAGAGCTCACTCTGCAATAGTGCAGTGCTCCTTCTGTTCAAAACTGGAGTATCAGCAGAGAGCACAGGTCACTGAAACATGATGGATGCTGTAGCAGAAGCAGACATAATGAGCAATAGTGATTTTGTACCCACTTCCCAAGCTGAACTGAGGGTTGACATGCTCCTCAACCACAAGGGAGGAGCTGGTACCTTTGAACTGTCTGAGATATAGAACTGAGAGAAAGCTGGCTTCCACTGAGAAGAATAACAAATCTGGGCAGCGTGTGGCCGTGTCCCAGCTGAGTATACGAACTGTGCCGAGGGAACTACTGGCAGCTTTTAGACAGTAGAGGGCAGGGATGACCCAGAATATCCAGTTTAGAATAGTGCACAGGCTTTTGAAAATGAAGGAGATATTTGCACAGAGAATCCTGAAGTCGCTTCTCTGTGCACCACTCCGAGACAAGGAATTCACTTCATGTCGATCCACATCATCGCTTGAAAAGAACACATTCAAATATTATGTCTTTCTTAAGCAGCCCGGAGGCTTGGTGAGCCTGTAGTTTCCCACTGTTTTCACCATGGCAATGTCTCAGCCAATCAGAGTTGACTACCCAATCAGTCGACACCCCCCCCACCCTTTTCTCTTGCACTCTGAATTGAGTTATTTGTTTGAAATTTGGTTTGTTTTTGAGTTTGTTATGAGTGCAAGATGCAAAGCTTCAGCCACTTGCAGGCAAACAAATTAGGAACAGGAGGAGGCCGTTTGGCCCCTCAATCCTGCTGTGCCTTTCAATATGATCATGGCTGATGTGTTCCACTCCATACTCCCACCTATCCCCAATAATCTTTCACCCTTGTTCTTATCAAGAATTTATCTTACCCTTGCCTTAAAGAGATTCAAAGACTCTAACCTTTTGAGAAAGTTAGTTCTAAAGACTCTAAACCCTCTGGAAGAGGAAAGAAGACTCTTGCCTCACCTGTGTTTTAAATGGATAACAACCTTTTAATTTTGAATGGTGACCCCAGTTCTAGAACCTCCCATAAAGGAAACATCCATTTCACATATCTTGCTTTTCAGCAATTTTCAATTTCCCCACTGCCAAGCAACTGCAAATGTTTTGCAGTGTATACTCTGTAAAATTTAGTGATTGTAGTCATTGGTTAAGGAGAGGTGATGTAGTTCCCTGAACCTCCTGCAGGGAGCGCAGCCTTGTGCACATTGAGGCGCACAGCTTGAGCCTGTTGCCCATTTTCAAGTGAACATTGGCAGATAGATTTTGCTCAAAGAGCACTCAGTCATGGGGTGTGTGCAGCAATGGGCCAAGTGAGGTTTCTGCCATCTAAACCACCATGAAATTACATTAAGTGACACCAGAATCAGAAGCTGACTTAATTCCAGCAGTTGGCAAAACCATCGCAACACCACAGCTCGTCATGTTAAGAATTAAAAGGGAGGTTAGCAAAAGAACTCCTCACACAGCAAGTAAGAATGTGGAACTTCTCTTCAGTAGTCACTGTTGAAGCAGTCTCCTCCATGTTTTGAAAAGGCAATTTAGTAGTTGTTGGAAAGGGAGGTATATTAATTATAGAATCCCTACTGTGTGGAAGCAGGCCATTTGGCCTATTGAGTTCATATTGACCCTCTGAATAGCATCCCACCCAAACCTGCCTTCCTGCCCTGTCTCTGTAATCCTGCATTTACCATGGCTAATGCATCTAGCCTGGACATCTCTGGACACTGAGGCAATTTAGCATGGCTAATGCACCTGAAATGCACATCTTTGGACTGTGGGAGGAAACCGGAGCCCCCGGAGGAAACCCACACAGACACGGGGAGAACGTGCAAACTCCATACAGACAGTCACCCGAGGGTGAAATCAAACCCGGGTCCCTGGCGCTGTGAGGCAGCAGTGCTAACCACTGAGCCACTGTGCTACCCCTTGAAGGCTGTGTGAGGGACCAGGAAACAGGATGAGATTAGGTGACTGTCAAGTGATTTGGGTTTCCCTGGGGAAAGAAAGGCAATCCAGCATCATTCTCCATACGTAATAACCAGTTTTATTTGATGTCTCCAGTGCAAGGGGAGAAAACAGGGTCTTGGTGTTTTTCCAACAGGCCCTGGAGGTGACCCATACACTTCCAAGACCTCTGCTTTACAACCTTACCCCCACAATCTCCAGGGATTGTGTAGGAAGGAGAAAGTGATGAAGAAAATCAGCCTTGCTGATTGATGGAAACGTCTGGAAAAGCCAAATGACCAACTCCAGTTTGTTCACACATCCCCCATGCACACTGACATGTGCAAACACAAACATGGGAATCCTAACCCTCCCTGCAGGTTAGTTTGACAAATGGATTTGAATCCACAGTTGTGGAAAAAACAGAATTTTGTTACTTGGCAAGTCTTCAGCCTCTGTTTGGGTGTAAAACAGCCCACCGTGAAACATAGAAAGCTAGAAATTAGGAGCAGGAAGAGGCTTTCAATGTGATCATGGCTGATCATCCAACTCAGGCCCATGTTCCTGCCTCCTCTCCACACCCTTTGATTCTATTCGCCCTAAAAGCTATATCCAACTCATCCTTGGAAGCATTCAGTATTTTGGCTTCAATCACTTTCTCTGGCAGAGAATTCCACCGGCTTTCCATTCTCTGAGTTAAGACATTTCTCCTCATTTCAGTCCCAAATGGCTTCCCCTGTGTCCTTAAACTGTGACATCTGGTTCTGGAGCAGGGTTGTGGTGGAGCATGGACTGGAGGTTACTGTTCAAGAATGAAAAGGTACAAGTGCAGCATCTATAGATAATGATTTGGAAAATCTATAGTCAATATGTTTAATCCTACAGTGTGGCACAAAAGACGAACTAAACTTGGGACTAAACCAGCCTTGCCCATCAAGCTTAAATGTGGCACTATGAAGTGGTGGTGGCACAGATGACTCAGGAGGCCAAGTTGCCAAGGCTCTAACTCCAGCTACATCAACCTTGTGTTGCCCCAGTGCCCCATTTAGCTCAAGCCACTTGGTTATCATTGCATGTGGTCTTCTTCCCACTTACATTATGCCTCCTGTCTACCACTCCTTCCAGCATCACTTTTACTATACCATTGCTTCTTGTCACTTACCCCAAGTCAGTTCCCGACTGCTGTAATAACCCTTTGTTTGTAAGTTGCTCAGTCAATTTCACCATCAGAAATAGCAATCTTTGTCATGGTCACACATTGTGACAAGAGGAAACACCGATGCTTTAAGAACTTAATCATTTTCCAGACAGACTTATCTTTCCACGCGTTAATTAGCGCTACCACTGCTTATTTGACCATTCAAACTAAGCATTACGTTACTGAATTATTATTCACATTTCTGACTGTATAGGTAAGTCGCTGATGTAATGTGAATGATCAGCTGTACAATAGTCTAGAAATGGAATGGCTTAACAAGCAGTGATTACACTAACTAATGTTTAGAGAGAGAAATCTATAAAATGTACAGATGCACTGGAGTGACTTTCAAGTATGTAACCTCATTTTGGGCTTCAGGTAATGTGATAAAATAGAAGAACACAGCTCAGTTCAACCCCCTAATTAGATCCCAGACTTGCAATCACTCCCGGGTGTCCATAATTCTTTCTTTAATGCATCTGAACCCCCTAAATAGATTAAAGCCATGCAATCACTCCAGGGTATTCATCATTCTTTATATGGTTTCTAATAATGATTGCCTCATTATGCTAATCTGCTTTTTAATGTTCATATAATCATTATTTTTGTGCCTTTTTGAGCTTCTCTTCCCAGTGCCAAGTTGCCCCTTTGCTAGTGACACTTTGTAATAGGGAGGAGAGGGCAGTCAGGGGCTACTGCCATCCGAGGTAATGGCTTTAGGTGTTTGCTGAGTTGTCCTCTCTTCACTGTGAAGAGGCAATATAGGAACAGGAGTAGGCCATTCAGCCCCTCGAACCTGTTCCACCATTCAGTGATGCCGTAGTGATCTGTGGCCTGACTCCATATACCTTCTTTTGGTCCTTATCCCTTAATAACGCTTAACAAACATTTATCCCTGTGAAATTTAAAATTAACATCTGATCCAGCATCCACTGCCATTTGTGAAAGAGAGTTGCAAACCTGTACCCACTTTGTCTGTAGAAGCGCTTCCCAACATCTCTCCTGCACGTTCTGCCCCTAATTCTTAGACTATGCCCCCTCGTTCTAGAATCCCCATCCAGTGGAAATAGTTTATCTTTATCTGCCCTGTTTGTTCCTGTTAGTACCTTAAGGGTCAGATCACCCTTTAAGCTTCTAAATTATAGAGAAACAGGCTTAATTTGGATAGTCTTTCCTCATATACTTTAAGCCCTGAAATCCAGGTATCATTCTTGTAAATCTACATTGTACTCCCTCCAAAGGCAGTATATCCTTCCTAAGGTGTGGTGCCCAAATCTCACACTACTCTAAGTGGGGTCCAACTAGGGTTTTGTGTAACTGCAGCATAACTTCTGCATCCTTGTACTCCTGTTCTCTCGATGTAATGGCCAGCATTCCCTTAGCTTTCTTGACTATTTTCTGCACTTGCTTGTGACATTTTAAAGATCTATGCCCCAAGTGTCTTTGGACATCTTTAACTTTGTACCATCAAGAAAGCACTCTGATCTATCCTTGGTCCAAAATGAGTAACTTCACAATTGTTTACATTGAACTCTCCCTGCCATAGTTTTACCCATTCACTTAGTCTACCAATATCACTTTGTAATGTTCTGCTGTCATCTACACCGTCGACAATGCCACCCAACTTCCTATCGTCAGGAAATTTAGAGGTATGACTTTCTATGCCGTTAGCCAAGTCACTAATAAATAATGTGATTAATTGAGGCCCTAACACAGATCCTTGTGGGACACCATTGGTCACATCCTGCCAAATTGAGTACCTACCCATTATCCTTACTTTCTATCACTTGCCATTCAACCAATTTCCCCCCTATCTTTGTAATTTGCCCTTAATTCCATGGGCTTTACCTTATTGAACAACCTGTTTTGTTGGACTTTATCGAATGCCTTCTGGAAGTCCATATAAACAACATCCATAGATATTCCCCTGTCTACTACCTTGGTCACATCTTCAAAATATTCAATGAGGTTTGTCATGTCAGAGTTACCTGTCATGAAACCATGCTGGCTCTCCCTAATTTAACTGAAAATTTTCAAAGTGTTCAGTTGCCCCATCCTTAATGATAAAACTCCAACAATTTTTCCACTCCAGATATTTGGTTGGTTGGTCTGTAATTCCCTGGTTTTTCCTCTTTCACCCTTCTGCAATGGGTAAGTCCTACTGGGATCGAAAACCAATACTAGTCTTTGCACAGTAAAACACTTTCAATGTAGGACAGATGTTCCAAGTCATTTCTCCAGAACCATGCTGTCTAAGGCAGTGCTGTGACAATTGTTCAAACTCTTTGTCAAAGAGACAGGTTCAAAAGTGCCTTCGGGGGGAAGAGGGAAGCAGAAAGGTTTGGGTCTTAAGCAGAAGAAGGCAAACCTGTGGAAAGCAGAGCAATTGAACACCATGGGTGTGCAAGAGGCAGGATTGTAGGAGCGCAGTAGGATAGCCGGTTACAGAGATCAGGAAAGAATGAGGCCAAGAACAGATCTGAAAGCAAGAATAAGAATTTTAACATCTAAGATGTTGGTGGCCAGTGTTGGTGAGTGTGGGCACACGGTTGGCTGCGGTGACTGATTTGGTTCCTCTCTCGATGCACACAATGAGCCAAGATGTGGTGTCAGCAAGCCATTCCACTATGGGAGGCATCGCAGCTGAGCAAAGTTCTACAGTCGCCTCTGACGTCCAAGCACTTTGTGGGATTGGTAAGTTGGGAGTCATGGGTCAACGACTATATACAACACCCTGAATGATCTCTTTTACCTGAGCACAGGCAATGGGCACAACCACAATGACCTTCCTGCTGGGTTGAGCTAAAAGAGCATAGTTGACAGGATAACCTGGCGTTCTGGCCCTGCAGCGTGAACAAAGGTTCAGAAACGGTTCAACAGCCTGGGCCAGTGTCTCACCCCGTTCCCCAGCACCAGCCCTTCCAGCAACACCCTGAAGCTCATCACAAAATATTGTTAGCCAGCCGCGCACTTACCCTTTTGTTTCGCTGCATGATTCACTGTGGGCTGCAGCTCTGACCTGCAGTTTAATGCAAAATTTAAAGCAAATTACTTAAATCAACATTGTGCATATGGCCCATAGCCTGCGACCAGATTTCATTTTATTTTAGTTTGCTTGATCCTTCCTTATTGTTTCCAATGTGTTTGATGTTATCAGCATTTCTACCTCTGAGTACCAGATAGATTAATGTTCGAAAACCCTGCGGAGGATCACTCTGGATTGCTTTTGACATTATTTGAAGCTGCCACTTCACTCTCTCAGCCTTTCTGGCTCCGTTAATTCTAATATAAACCAGCTGCAGAGACAGAAGCCTCCCTCTTGTTCTGTGCAAGGGGAACAGGCATCCCATACGAGCAAAAGGTCAGGGCCTAGGAAATTAAATGTTCATAAATGGGGGCCTGAACACTTTAAAGAGTAGGCCGTGACCATTTGATCTCATTAACGTTTAATACCTATCAATGCCACTCCTGGCAGTTTTGGCTCCCTGCTTAATTTGACGGGTGTTAGAGAAGAATGATTAAATAATTGGTGTAGCTGGGGACATGTTTTGATCGTGTTACCTGCAAAAAAAAAGAGTCTGCCTGAGCAGCCAGCAGTAAGTATTGTCAGGAAACGTGACAGTGACTGAGGTCCCTTTTCCGAATTTTGGAGCTCTTTCCTTGCACCGTGCTGCAGAATGCCATGAGAATTCCCACTCTACTTGATTTCTGCACCCCCAGACATTGCTGGCTGCCTATTCAACCTTCATTATAATTGAACAGTTTACTCTCTTGGCTTGGAGCAAGCTGGGGCCAGATAGTGGTGTAGTTGTAACATCATCACCAGATGAGTAATCCAGAGGCCCAGGCTAATCTTCCGGGACAGAGGTTCAAATCCCACCACAGCCATGGGCAGTACCATGGCTCAGTGGTTAACACTGCTGCCTCACAGCGTCAGGGACCTAGGTTCGATTCCGCCCTCTGTCTGTGTGGAGTTTGCACATTCTCCCCATGTCTGCGTGGGTTTCCTCTGGGTGCTCCGGTTTCCTCCCACAGTCCAAAGATGTGCAGGTTAGGTGGATTAGCTATGCTAAGTTGCCCGTAGTGTCCAGGGATGTACAGGCTAGATGGATTACACATGGGAAATGCAGGGTTACAGGGATAGGGTGAGACTGGGTGGGATGCTCTTCAGGGGGTCAGTATGGACTGAATAGCCTGCTTCCACACTGTGGGGAGGTTCTGAGATCAGGACAGGCGCTATGTAAATGCAAGTCTGCTGTTTCACTTAGTATTGGCTGTAAGGCACTTTGGCATGTTCTGAAGATTGTGAGAGGGTGTTATATAAATAGAAATAATTTCTTTCTTTTTTGGTGCATTGAGAGCATCGAGTACTAACATCTGCTCATTATAGATTGACATCTTGATTTTCCACTTTTTGGTATGATCTCATTGATTATTAATCGGTGCTGTTGTTGGTAAAACCGAAACGTTCTGAACTTTGGAGCACTTATGGTGAATAGCACTGGCGATTTAAGGAGAGGCCAGATAAGTACACGAAGGGGAGAAAGGAAATGAGTGTGGGTTCAAGTGGAGTGGAAGGAGGCTTGTTGGAAGCATTAAAAACGAACAGTTAGGGCAATGGCCTATTTCTGGATTGTAAATCACTCTGTGAAAACCGAGCCAGAGATCTCCAGATTAATCAGGCTCCATTTGAGCATATTTTCACTGCTGTGGAAACCACAGGGTTTTTTTTAAAACTATGAGTGTCACGTCGGTACAGAGATGCATGTGTGATGCTGTGATTTACTTAATATGTCTGTGTCCTTTTCAGGGAGGGAGGGAGGGAAGGGGTGTCATTAGGACCTTGTCTGTGCAGCCTCTATGTTCTCACTTCCCTCAGTGCTGAGGCACTCTGGGCTTTCCTTACGTCCTGCAGCCTGAGGGAGCTGAATTAAAACAGAACAGGTTGATATGATCTGCAATGGCGGGTTGAGATACCAAAAACAAATTATTGACCACACGTGTATCTCCCAGCAGTCAGCAAACTAAAACAGTGGCCTGCATTTATATAGCACCATTCACAACCACCAGATATTTCAAAGTCCTCTTTACAGACAGTGAAGTAGCTTTCCTATTTTCGTTGCTGCTGTGATGTAGAAAACTCAGCAACCCAACGAGCACGCAGAAAATTTCACAGCAATCTTTGTCAACGGCCGATAAATTTTGATTGAAGGGCAAACGTCAGGCAGTGCACCAGGGGCAACGTTCCTGCTTCTCTCTGAAGCAGTGTCATGGGAACTTCGACATCCACCTGAGGATACCAAAGAGTCATTAACTTGAACAATTCACCCAGAAAATCGGAGTCCTAGAATGTAGGATTTCCCCGAGTACTGCAGTGGAACGTCAGCCCAGACTTTGGTGTTCAAGTCTTTGTAGTGGGCTTTGAACGCAATTAGGATTTGGAGGCAAGATTCTTTGTTTCCTGAGTAATCCATTGGTAGTGAAGGGTTTTGGGACATTAAAGGATTGTGAAAGTTACTATATAAATGAAAATTCTTGCTTACTGCAGTGAGAAACCCAAAGTGTAAATACTTCTTCCCGGGCATCTGTAGCCCTGAAAAAAACTTGTCAGATCACCCTCCCCTGCCAACAACAGCTCAGTGCATTAGGTTCGCAGTTTCTTAGAAACAGGGCCATGAAGTTGACAAACATGTGAATCTCTGACCAGCCTCCTCTGCGAGTGCTTCATATAGACTTAAACTGGTGCCCTGTGACCCATACATTTGAAAGTCTTTCACATGCTTGTGCTATCTCCTGACTCCATTTGGGTTCATGCCAGCTGATATGCAAAAAACTGATATGGAAATCCTCATATCTACATAAACACTGAACTCACAGGATGTTATTTTATAGGCAAATGTTTGAACAGCGTAACTGCTATGTTCAAACACAAAAGTGAACAGGTTAAACCTGAAGCTAATGGGTTACTTGCTTACTGTATAACAATTTGCCTGACCTCCCAGCACCTCAAAGTGTTTCACAGCCATTTGAAATGTAGTCACAGTAGTAATGAAGAGCATAAAACATTCCTGTGTTAAATCAATTTTCCTGCTTTTAGAAACATTAAAGGGAACTGATTTGTTTCTCATAGTTGCAACTGGTGATTGCCTTTAATGTGGCAAAACATCCCAAGCTACTTCATCGAATTGGGGTGGGGGAGCAGGGGACTGAGAGAGCACTTGAGTAGGCATCAAGAAACCAAAGCTGTGTGAATTCAAGGATTGGATACGAGATGCAGTGAGATTAAATGTGTTGTGTGTGTCAGGCATAGTCCAAGTATCTCCCTCACTTAACAAGGTTCCACCTTCAAGGTCCAGACCATGTAGGGGCAAGGGAGGTGTCCTGTTTTCACTAAGGTCCTCTGCATCTTATAGAATCTCTACAGAGCAGATAGAGGCAATTCGGCCCATCGAGTCTGCACCAACCCCTCTGAAGAGATTCCCACCCAGACCCCAGAACCCTGCATTTCCAGTGGCTAATCCACATAAGCCTGCACATCCCTGGACACTATGTGGCAACATAACATGGAAGTTAGCAATAACCTGCATATCTTTGGACTGTGGGAGGAAACTGGAGCACCCCGAGGAAACCCACGCAGACACGGGGAGAACGTGCAAACTCCACACAGACAGTCACCCGAGGCTGGAATCAAACCCAGGTCCCTGGTGCTGTAAGGCTGCAGTGCTAACCACTGAGCCACCATGCTGCATACTCTTTTTAGTCTTGCACTGATACCCATATCCCATATAAGGCCGCCCACTGAATGGGGCACTCAGTCTCTGAATACAAAGATGTACTGCCAACACATGGGCAGCTGGGGCCTGGGTTAAAACGTCTCCACCAAAAGACGACATCACTGACAGTGCAGGCTCTGCCCTTAGACTGGGGCTGGAGGTGTGGCCTTGGGAGGATATGGAGTTGGGCCTTGAGCTCACAGCATTCTCATTCAGAACTCCACAGTTTGGGAACATCAACTCATGTTTGGATTGTGGCCAAGGACTGCACTGTGGTGTGAGGGATCCCCATAACAGTCGCCTGGTGAAAGGTACACACAGCAGATTTGCTGCCTCCAGCCAGCTTTTAGGTTGGGATCTGAAGGGCCTGACTGGTCCAGTGTGGAAGAGGCAAACCAATTGGCAGGTAAGAAAGTATTGACTTAAACAAACTATAGCTTATTGTATTGTGGGGATCAGGTACAAGTAGGTCAGACATAGTTGCTGAGACTGTTGGGGTGGATCCTTAATGGGAGTTCTATCTCCTACAAGATCCAGATCAGCCCTTCCACTCATGTCTGACATCATCATACTGGATGGTATTTAAGGCATTAATTCTTTCATAGCCGTAACACCTTCTATAATGTGCACTGGATCAGCTGTGATGCCCCCATTGTGGAATCGCCAGCTCGTCAAGGCTCACACACGGATGCTTGGCTGCAGCATGGTCTGTGAGCACGTAAAGCAGAACGTCACCCCTTAATCTGTCATGGGGGTGGGGTGTCCCAAGTTAACCCTGGCAGTCAGAATATACCACCGCCAACCTCTCTCCCCAATGTCACCTTCCAATCTTTCATTGAGTGGGACCTTCCTGAGCATCTGGGAAAAGAATTCCTGGAAATCAGAAACTAACCTGTAAGGACCATCACAATCTCATCCCACTCAGGGCAGCAATTGGACATTGTTGCACAAATGCTGAGTACCAACTAGTGAAAGGCAGGAATATAAAAGGACGGCTTGTATAATTGTTTAAAAATGCGGTAATTTACATGTGTTTGCAGTGAGATATTCAGAATGCCTTCAGCCTTATAGTGGGACAGCCATCGCATCCTTCACTATTGATCATGGAATCTGCTAGCTCGACAGTCTGTGTGATAAATTCCTGTCTTTATAGCCGTAATGTGCTGACCTGGGCGACCTTGAATAGTTCAAAGGCAAGGCTGTGTTTTTTTCCCGACATTGGCATTATATTACAAAGTGACCCCTGAGGTCAGAGGTCGCCTGTGAAGAGAAATTTAAAACGCTGTATCTATTGTCACAAAGCTGTGCAGCCGTTTGCAGTTGCTGGTGATTAATGACTGAGGGGAGAGGGCAGCGGGTTCTAGGTTTGTGGTGGGGGTGTCAGGAGGAGACTTTGTGGGGTTACTTTCGGCTGAGTTGGAGCTGACATTGCCCTGTTCCTTACCCCCATAAACTGCAGCCCCAGCCATCATCTGTCATGCAATTATGCTTCTGTCGTCTTGTGTGTGTGTGTGTGTCTGTACATGTGTGTCTGTGTGTGTGTGTGTCTGTACGTGTGTGTGTGTGTCTGTACATGTGTGTGTGTGTGTATGTGTGTGCATTCCTTAACTACAAATAAAAATGCCAGTGAGCTAAACAGGGAGACAAATCCAGGCAGAAAGCCGATAGTTTAATGGGTTGTATCAGTGTGCTTAAGGCGCTTGCTACAAGCTTCACAATGACAGGTTTATCGGCAAACCAGCAACTCTGGAAGGATTGCCTGTTATTTACTGAACTAGGACCGTGACTTTCTGTAAAAAAGATATACAGTTGACGTAAATCCACATGAAGGATCAGTTATCAGTTCAGTGAACTTGTGACAAGAGACTTTTTAAAATGCCATGAAATAGGATACTAGTCCCTTCTCTGCCCAGTGCTGCACACCACAGAGTTCTTACTGGAGCTGAAAGTTGCCTCTTTTTTTCCCCTTGATACTGCCTTGTTCTATATTCAGGATGATTCCACTGTAAGGACCCACAGATAACACACTCTCTGTACCACATGTATCACCCTGGGTTCAGCACTTCACAACAGAAAATTGTTTGGGTGCATGTTGGATTAGCCAACCAGCACTGGCCCTTAAACATGTCTCTGCGTTGCAGCTATGGCTGTCTGTATTAAATGGTGATTGACTTTTTTAGATGGAGTGATAGTGAAAATAAAAGCATGAGTTGTTCTTTATCCTGCCACATAAAGTTTTATTTGCAGTTTAAGGTCTACATGCCAGATTAGAAAGGAATTGAACACAATGGACGCATGACATGTAAATCTGTAATGAATTGTGCAGACTACATGGCACCCAAGCTGACTGGATGACTCTGTGTCTTTTACCAGGGCTGTGATTTGTCAGTTATCCACATTGGAGACTTCCAGCTGGGAGCGCAATAAGTAATTCTCCAGTAAGATACAGAAAGCTGGGTTTCTGCAAGAGCTGCCAGCTGGGTGCAGTGGAGGTACTTTGAGGATTAGGGTGCAGTAGCTCATGACAAGAAAGGCTAGTCAAATGCTTTATAGCCTCTGTGTTCCCCATTTCCTCTGACATGTCCAAGGTCTTGGGAATGTTGGATGACATCACCACAAGTGTTGGATGCCAGTTTCCTGAGTATTCCCTGAGTTTTTGACACAGTAAATGGTGAGGCTATGTGCTTGTTCTCTGGAGATTTCGATGTCCACAAAACTTCAACCCAACTGCTTCACGATGACTCCAATGTCTTTGTGGGAGATCTGAAAGAGACGCCTTCAGAATTCAGATCAAGCAAGGCTAAATGATAGCCCACATACTGTTTATAATCTCCCCGACAGCAACTATTCACCTCACCGAAGATCAACCACCGTCTCAAATGAGTACTAAATACCACTGAGATGGAAAGCTCTTTAACCTCAGGCACCTGAGGTGGACACACTACAAACAATTTAATGCTTTTCAGATGCGATACAGCCTTCCTGAAAACTTCAGTCATTTGTACGTGTTGCCATTTAATTTATGGTTTGCGGGAAAGAAAAGTGAGAGAGATTTGTTTTGGCACTGCCTGCCAGAGTGATGAGAGTTGGTTTGAGAGATTGCAGTGCAACGATACTTTTTGGTCATTTTTAAGATGCTGGCTGGGCCAGCGTCTATTGCCAATCCTTCATTGTCCTGAAACATGTGGTGGTGAGTCACCATCTTGAACCACAGCAGTGTATGTGCTGTAAGCAAGGGAGTTCCAAAATTTTGACCTGGCGACGCTGAGGAATGGCGATATATTTCCAAGTCAGGATGATGAGTGGCTTGGAGGGGAACTTGCAGGTGGTGGTGTTCCCAGGTATCTGCTGCCCTTGTCCTTCCAGATGGTACAGGTCATGTGTTTGGAAGGTGCTGTGTAAGGAGGATTGGCTCCTTTTGGTTTTTTCCTCCCCCTTTTGTCACTTGTGACTTTGGGACGCCAAGGCTGTATCAGTAGTACAAGGCTTCCAGTTCACAGGGCCTGAGAGACTTCATTTTGTGACTTGAATGTAAGTCAGCACCAGCACACATGAACCTCATTATCATTCAGAAACTTAATTGACCAAGTTCCACAGTGTTATAAAAAACTGAGGTGTGTGAGTTCAAGCAAGTGAGACCTACTTGGTTATGTGCCTCAGAGTGCGGACTTGCACGATTGTGGTTTTTCTGTCTGAACTTGAAGTTTCAGTTATTGAACTGGAAACAGTTTCTGAGTGAAATACGTTGCAAGATTTTGGTTTTCTTTGTGATATGTCCTTTTTAACTCATTGTTTTCCCTGTACAAGAAATGTCTGATCTGTGTAAGTGTGGGAATACACGTCATTGTCTTGCATTGCTTGCTCTACCTATAATGGTTTGTTATGTTCGGCATCCAGTGGGATGAACTATCAGTTTTCTTTTAATATTCAAGTTATCTCAGCTCTGATCACAGCTGTCTGTCAGGGATCATTGGAGGCACAGTCTGCCTCTTCAGCTGTATATTCAGAGTGGTGTATCCTTCCACTCAAATCTGAAGTGCCTTTACACACTAAAATCTTCTTTTAAACTAGAAAATTCTGGAGCAAACCAGTTGTGACTTGGAGATGAACCCAACTGTTTCCCCCATCACTCAGACTCTTGTTACCTTGTGGTTCAACTGTTCTGATGGTCTCCCACATTCCCGCTTCCTCTGTAAACTTAGGAGTCATCCAAAACCGTGTTGACCCTCCTCTTAACCCACAACAAGTCCAACTCCTCAATCTCCCTGTTGCTCACTGACCTACAATGGCTCCCTTCCAAACAACATCCAGCTTTAAAAATTCTCCTCCTTGTTTTGAATTAGGCCTTGCCCCCTCCCTACCTTTTGTAATCTTCTCCGGCCCAACAACCCTCCAAGATATCTGTGCTGCTCTAATTCTGGCCTCTTGCTCATGCCCAAGTTTAATTGCCCCCACCTTTCGCAGTTGCCCTGACCCCAAACTCTGCAATACCCTCCCATCTGACTTTCCAGATATTCCTTAAAACCTGCTTCTGACCGAGCTTCTATTTCCTTATTTGGCTCAATGTCAAAGTTCTGTTTTATAATGGTCCTGTGAAGGGGAGCATTCTGTTGCAGGTGTTATATAAATACACTTGCATTTAAAGCTGTCGCCACCTCTAGGTGAATCCATGCGCAGAATTAGTTTGTTGCTGCGCTGTGTCGCAACTCAGCAACAGAGTGGCAGCTGACTGTAGTAAAGATGGTGTTGCCAATATTTTCACAGAATGTAAGCTTCAGTGTGTCCCCGGCAATGTTAAATTATCCGGTCATAAAGGTTTTAATCCTCTGGAACTCAAGATTAGAGGCTGCCTCATGGCATTTAATATTATATCATTTGAAGACAAAAGTGATTGTCCCAGAAAATGACACCATGGAAGCTGATTGCTAGGATGTTAACAGCTCCACTATCACATTTTGCCACTGCTAGGATGGTCGAAGGATGTCAAAATGAAATTTGGTTCTTTCTCAGCCAGCAATGGCTCTGTGCCTCTTTCCAGCATTCATTAAATTAGGGTTAAGCCATTCAGAATTCCCAGATTTCTTGTTTGACAATGAGCATTAACTCCCATTTTTGATTGTAAGTGATGTCTGGTCCCCCTTCACTCATGTGCAAATGGGCCCTAACGGTCGTCATTAATGGTGCATGCATTGGGAATGCACACTCCAATGTGGATACAATGTATCATTTCGGATGAGACTTTATGGTGAAGCCAGTTGTTTTGTATAAACATAAAAGGCAAGCCAACTGGATTGCAATCCCAGTGAAGTTTCTTGTACCATGTTGGTTGTTGAAGTGGCAGGCACTGTATAGGTGGGAAACAGTCACCCTGGCTAGTTCGACAGGATTGCCTTTTTGCATTTATTTCCTGACTTTTAATTTTAAAACACTGCACCTATATCTCAATATGAATTTAACACTGAACTTTACCCCATATAAATTTTCAGAGAGTGAGGACTCACTCACACAATTGGTGCAAGGACTTGGGTTGGACTAGGTTTTCATTGGCTGTAACATCTGTCTTGTTTTCTCATAAGACACAACAAGGTGCAGGGCTGGATGAACACAGCAGGCCAAGCAGCATCATAGGAGCAGAGAGGCTGACGTTTCGGGCCTAGACCCTTCATCAGAAAAGGGGGAGGGGAAGGGGGTTCCGAAAGAAATAGGGAGAGAGTGGGAGGCGGATAGAAGATGGATAGAGGAGAGGATAGGTGGAGAGGAAACAAACAGGTCGAAGAGGCGGGGATGGAGCCAGTAAAGGTGAGTGTAGATAGGGAGTTAGGGAGGGGATAGGTCAGTCCAGGGAGGACGGACAGGTCAAGGGGGCGGGATAAGGTTGGTCAGTAGGAGATGGAGGTGCGGCTTGAGGTGGGAGGAGGGGATAGGTGGGAGGAAGAACAGGTTAGGGAGGCAGGGACGAGCTGGACTGGTTTTGGGATGCAGCAGGGGGAGGGGAGATTTGGAAACTTGTGAAATCCACATTGATACCATTGGGCTGCAGGGTTCCCAAGCGGAATATGAGTTGCTGTTCCTGCAACCTTCGGGTGGCATCGTTGTGGCACTGCAGGAGGCCCAGGATGGACATGTCGTCTGAGGAATGGGAGGGGGAGTTGAAATGGTTCGCGACTGGGAGGTGCAGTTGTTTATTGCGAACCGAGCGTAGGTGTTCTGCAAAGCCTCCGCTTGGTTTCCCCGATGTAGAGGAAGCCACACCGGGTACAGCGGATGCAGTATACCACATTGGCAGATGTGCAGGTGAACATCTGCTTGATGTGGAAAGTCTTCTTGGGGCCTGGGATGGGGGTGAGGGAGGAGGTATGGGGGCAGGTGTAGCACTTCGTCACGAGGAGCTCGAACAGTTCATCCACTTCACTAACACCTTCCACCCCAACCTTAAGTTTACCTGGACCATATCTAACACCTCTCTCCCCTTCCTGGACCTCTCTGTCTCCATATCGGGCAACCACCTCGAAACCGATATTCATTTCAAGCCCACCGACTCCCACAGCTACCTAGA
>NC_063346.1:14318147-14370312 GCF_021869965.1 Rhincodon typus
TGACCTATCCCCTTCCTAACTCCCTACCTACACTCACCTTTACTGGCTCCATCCCCGCCTCTTCGACCTGTTTGTTTCCTCTCCACCTATCCTCTCCTCTATCCCTCTTCTATCCGCCTCCCCATCTCTCCCTATTTCTTTCGGAACCCCCTTCCCCTCCCCCTTTTCTGATGAAGGGTCTAGGCCCGAAACGTCAGCCTCTCTGCTCCTATGATGCTGCTTGGCCTGCTGTGTTCATCCAGCCCTGCACCTTGTTCTCTCGGATTCTCCAGCATCTGCAGTTCCTACTATCTTTGTTTTCTCATAAGCTCTGTTATTCTGTTTGCAAAATGATCTGTATGTCTGAGTAAAAATACTGTATTTGAAAGTGGCTCATTCTTCAAGGATGAGTTTGAAATGCAAGTTCTGATGACGACTACTTGTCATGGTCAACAGACATTGATGGAGACAACTAATATTCAATCCAACGGCATAGTTAAGTGTGCATATGGTAGTGAGAAAAATGTTTGTGGAGTTCATAACTGCCTGTTTTCTTTTTAGAAAAATATATTCAGTCTAATAAAAAGGAATTTCCCTTGTTTGGATCTTTAAAATATGTCCCTGATGCTCAGGAGAAACCATCTACATAGGAGAGCTGTGATCACAAATGGCGCATAAAATACACCTGTTGGTTCAGTGAGGGAGAAGGCACAGCTATGAAAGAACATAACCCCATATTCCCTTTAACCCCAAATGAAATCCCTGAACTGGATGAAACCTTAGAGGCAGGATTTCATAAATATACGAAAACAATTTGTGCTGAAGCACATTGTCGAACAGTTTAATTATCGTTCTCATGAGCGTAAGGCGTGTTGCAGCGATTCTTTCTGTGTTGGTACTGAAGAATGTCATGTCTTTCTGTGGATATTCGTAATGTTTAGTTGCATGAGGTTTGAGAATTAGTAAAATTCCCCGCAGAGTTTTAAGAAATGTTCACACAGTGAGCTGAGTGGGCGATGATGATTATCTATTACTTCACATTGTCTTGCAAATAACACAAAGCAAACTCTACTTTGAAATCAAAGTCCTAATTTAAGGAAAAGATTAGAATACAGAAAATGTCTTCAGAAAAACAATTCTTGGGATCTGCCACATATACCTTCTTTGTATCGCTATCAGAAATTCCTTGCCCCCTCTGCTGAAGCTGTTGACTTTTGGTGGGGCCTAAAGATGCTGATTGTCTGTCATGACCTTGCGCGAATAACCAATTATCACCTGCCACCATGAACGTTGGCAGATGTATTTGAATTGCAGACAGGGACATCATTTGACTTCCAGATGCAAATACCTCAAACACAGGTTATGAGATGGTGACTGGGAACGAGAGTCATTGCTTCTGCTGCCATCTTGCACGAGAACATTTATCTCGGCACTGAACAGGAGTCAAAGCTCAGACGTGAAACCAGGAGTACAACCTGAGCTACCCAGCTCAATGGTGTGTCTCCTCCCCACATTGTGCATAAACGCTTGAGTTTGCATCTCCAAGATTGAGGGAGAGAATCTTGCCATTAACTTCCCATCTATCCTCATATAAAATTGATTCTCGTGAAAGTCGCACCCTTGATTTCTGTCCTAAGGTAATGTAAAATTTCATAGACTGTGTAAAAATTGACCCGAGTTTTTCAGGGAACAAAGTATGATCCTGGAGAGATTAATGATTTAATTCGTTGACAAACATATAAATATTTGAAAAGAATTACTGGCAATTAAGTGTTAAATAATTAATAAGGATGAAAGGTATATCATTTGTAATGTTTTAAAATAAATGTTAGATAGGGTATGAGCCCTTATAACAAAACCTTTGGAACTGCGGATGCTTTAAATCAGAAACACAAACAGAAGTTTCCGGAAAAGCTCAGCAGGTCTGGCAGCATCTGTGGAGAGAAACGAGAGTTACTCGACCCGAAACATTAACTTTGATTTCTCTCTACAGATGCTGCCAGACCTGCTGAGCTATGAACTCTTTCATGTTATTAGTTTTTACTTTACTTCATTGTGATGGGTTTTTTTTTGTTGGATTTCACCTGGGTTCAAAAATGCAGCGCTTGTATCAACCCTTTTGGAAACATTTGACCTGCGTACAAAAAAAGCACTGATCTCAAAAATGTGTCTCTTACACGACTACAGTATGTGGGCAATTGGTCAGGGAATGCATCGTTTTAGTACAAATGGAAGCGACGGTCACATTAAAGTAGGCAGCTTTTTCATACTTCTGTCAAGATGCAATCAGGGGAGGTTTTAAAACAGGGGACAGATTTGCTAGCAGCTGTCACCACCTACCTCCGAGTGTTCACTGTCCGGGTACTCACATGACTTAGTTGAATTTTCAAGATTGCATAATTCTCAGTTCAGGGTACTCTCTAAAGAGATAGCACCAGCTAATCCAGGGATAATTACTGCCGACACAAACTGCTTATGAACACCTGCTTCATTTAACCATAAAGTGCTCCTTTTTTTTTAATGAAAAAAAGGAACAAAAATCTTAAAGTGCATGTTTGCTTTATTTCCCGATAACGCCTTGTAATGTAGATGACCCTTTTCCAACCAAAGTAGGAGGTATCTAAACACTTTGCAGTCCCAATCCTGCCTGATTTTTTTTTGAGTTTTGTGTAGCTGCTCTTCAGCAGCTGTCACTGTAGGTGATGAACAGTAAATCTCACCAGATGCAGCTATGCAAATAAAAAAAATACACTATCCCAGTTACTGAAGATCCATACTCCATAAATATTTCCGCTGCCAATACAGGAAGTTCAAGAGACTTTTATGATATTAAAGGTCGGTGAAAATTCGGTTGGAAGGGGGAATTGTTGCAGGGCTGGTAAGGGAGGAAAGAAGAGAGACCTGCTCTTGTATATTGTGTTTCTTATGCCTGGAAGGAGCATTTTAGTAAACTACGAGTCCAAGCTGTAAAGTGGTTAAGACCGAGTGGGTTCTTAAATATTTGATGATGCGCATTTCTTTCCAATTTGATCCACTTTTCAAGAGTTGTAACCTGACAGCTGCTATTACTTGTCAAAAAGGGGGGGTCGTACTCATATTCCGAGCAAATGGAATCAAGAAGGTGTTGCATTGCCCTGTTAGCAGGAGGAGCCAGCACACATGCACACACCAACCCTGGGCTGACAGCTTTATCAACCCTTCCAGTCTTCCAAATTCCATTGTTCCTGACATCTGTTTCGGCAAGTGATTAATTGCAATTAGTGAACAGTTTGAAAGCCCGTGGAAGAGCGTTTCAGCAGAAACTCATCAAGATTAATGAGATGAGGCAGTTGTCAGAGGCATCTCTCTTGCAGTTTTTTTTCCCCCCGTGAGCCGGGGTATGCTGTAGGTGTAGAGTGTTGGCAGTCATGCCTATCGGGGAGTCTCTTCGCCTGCTTGCAGAACGGTTATGTCAAAGTAGAGCCTCCACCTTCCTTTTTGTAAATGAACAGAAGCAGTGCCTTTTTTTTCATGTGAGACATCTGGCAGTTTTTTTATTTTCTTTCATAAATTGTCAGGTTACTGGGAAATGCTGCCTGCTACAACAAGAAGACTTCTTAATCTTTGCAGATGGCTTGCGGAGGCATTTGAAATGGCCCAGTTCCGGTTGACCCCATCAGGCAATTCAAAGAAATAACGTTAACGCTGTGGCTTCGGTGTTTTTTGTTTGTGTCCGGGGAATAGACCATCTCCTCTCCCCAGTTTTATGCAGTGCCTCTCTCTCTCAATCCTGAGTTCTAAAATTTATTTTTTGTGACCGACACACACACACATACACACACTCTCTCTTCTGTTGCACAACTGCTGCTCGGCAATATTATGATGGCAAAGACGAGCTGAGGAAGTCTTTAAGTAGGGATGTCACAATATTATAATGTGTCAATACAACCGTGTCTGCTCAGAAAGGATGTTTCGCTGTGCTTTAAAATGAAAATCAAAAGAGTCTCTGTTGCTTCCCTCCTGCCCAGTCTGGGGAAAAATAAGAGACACAAGGATTTGCATCTCTAGGTATCCTGAAGTGTTGTGCAGATCCTGGAAGTGTCACAGTGAAAGAAATGTGGGCAGCCAATCTGCGCACAACAAAAACAGCCGTGCAATAACGAATAGATTGTCTAACACCTAAGGGATGTACTTAAAATTATGAAGGCTTTTGCCGACGTGGACCGAGAGAGTGTTTCCAGTTGTGGGAATGGGCATATAAACAGAGAAATCCAGTAAGGAATTCAGAGGAACCTCTTTCCCCCCCAACAAAACAAAAACTAGGTCAGGGTGTGGATGGTAATGGGGTATGGATGAATAATGAAGATACATTAAAGAGGAATGATTGAATTGGCAGTGACAGGTTCTTGATTAGTAAGGGAATCAAGGGTTATAGGGAGAAGGCAGGAGAATGGGCTTGAGAAACATATCAGTTATGGCAGAGCAGATTCAATGGGTTGAATAGCCTACTCCTGCTCCCATACCTTATGGTCTTTAAACAGTTGGATCTTTTACATTATTCCTCATAGTACATACATCAGGAGCATTTGACTGTATAACAAGTAATGGATTATTCTATTATTACAGTGAAGCTATACTCCTTTGAGGTCATGAGGTCTTGTTCAGTAACTCAGATGCTCCAAGGCTAATTAAAGGCTGCTTGTTCTTGGGTAGATTGGAAGTGAATTCAAGAATACTTTTTGTTATCTGGCTAGTGTTTCCTCAACAGATTGGCTGACTCTTGCCTTGCTTTTGCTCCTCACCAATGCTGGAGTAAGATGTCCGAAATTGACTGGCCTCTTTGGTATCCATACCTTCGATATCTCGAGACTCAGTGATTCCAGTGCTCCCCTGGCCAGCATCCAATTGTCTACCACAAACCTACACACACAGACAGCCCCCACCCCTCCCACCACGACTCTAATCCCAGCGTTAAATTGTTTCAGGGCAGCTGTCGGGATTGTGGGAGGCCCTCCCCCCTCTCCACTGCCTCCAGCTTTTTAATCATGAAGCCCCCAAAACCCCGGTCCATTGTATCTCATGAGAGCAAGTGTCAGAGTTTATGTCCTGTTCGTTGTCTGCATTTTTGCAGCAATGACTGTAGTCAGTAATAGGTGAGGCTGTAAGTCAAAGTCCTGTTGTGTTTGATTCACTGATGAATTAACAGGCTGGACACGGTATATCTCATGCTTTCTGGAGAGAAGGAACTGAAACACACACCATTTTAAAACTGTTTTGAATTTGTAATTTAGAAAGTCGAATGCAAGAGTGTAAAAAGTGTGAACTATTCCATTTGTAGGAATTATTGTTTTAAGACTTTTCCCATTAAGCATTAAGCTCGATGCCGTTCAGTTATTTTTGGTTTCTGTCAGCTGATTGGATTTACTACAGTTTTGGCTTGCTAGCCAATCGGATTAGAATCGGTGAGAAAAATGGATATAAGTGGATTATGTTTGAGAAGAACGAAATCGATGGCAGAATCTTACACTGACAGGAAATGTATAAAGCTGTAATAGTGCTCATGGAAGGTTAGATATATTTTGGTAAATTGTGAGGGAATGTTTACAGGGAGTTAAGTGTGATCCACTGGATGTGCCTGGGATGTGCAAGACTTTTTAACACTACGCTGGGTGTTTAATGCCATCATTGGGGGTTTGGATGTGGCTATGTTGTTGTGTCTGAAAAGAGGAGACTTCACACAGTCACACTCACTTACACACACAACACTACATCCTATCCTGTGCAGTTTGATAGTCCAGCTACCTCATATTAATGGACTTCCAAATTCCTCCCAGTTGCTTCTCTACCTCCAACTTATGGCATTCACGGTTAAATCAATAAATGCTCAGTAAAGAAAACAGGTGCCATTATAAAATGTTTTCTTGTGGCTGGAAGCCTGGTCACATGAGGGCACAGCCACGATTAGGGATTGCGAACTTTGGCTGGACTTTTGTGAGATACCAGCAGAAGCGGTGAGCTGGTGACATGCTGAGAGGGAAACAAGACAGAATTACACTGAGGATCAACAGTGATTGGAGGAAGGTAAAGTTTTACTCACTGTTGAGGGGCCTGATGCAAAATCCAGCAATAAGCTTTTTTTAAATTCACTGGCGGGACATGGGCGTCGCTGCATTTATTGCCCATCCCTGGTTGCCCTCAAGAAAGTGGTAGTAAGTTGCTTTCTTGAACTGCTGCAGTCAATGTGCCGTAGCTAGACTCACTGCTGTACAAGCTCTTCACCCACTGGTTGCATACTTTCAAACTGAGAACCAGTTGTATTCCAGTTTTTGAGAATGTGTTCTTTATGAACCTGGGCACCAGGAGATTAGTGTGATTCCAGTAGACTCCCAGGCATTCTGGGAGGGTTGATGACCCTATCCATTTTCTATTCTTTATTGTACAGTTCAAAGGAACATAGGAGAAGAGGAAGACCCTTCAACCCCTTGAGCCTGGTCTGTCACTCTAGCTGAAGACTGACGATCAATTCCCATCATTTTCCTGCACCAGCCCGTATCCCATGACGTTCTTTGTACCTGGAGATTTATTGATCACTGTCTTGAACTCACACAGTGACTGTGTGATACAGTGATGGAACACTGTTGAAATTGTGATCCAGTTGATGTGCTAACCTGAACTCAAACACAGTCGAGTGTTGACAAGTTCGAAAGAAAAATTTACTCCAGCACCTCCTTTAACCATAGCAATTCTACCTCATGCCAGATAATTCCAGTGTTGGGCAGTGAGCAAGTTAACACAATATATGCCTCCCAGTTTTGTTGTTTGGGCTCTGGGTGGTAATTTGCTAACATAATTGAGTCCCAACTATTTTAAAACGTGACCTTACTATCTCTGACCATGCAGTTCTCCCTTTTCCTCCTGGGGTATTTTGTGATGTGCGCAGTACCGTTCCAATGATTTCTTTAAAAAGATTCTTATTTGCCTCTGTTCCAGTGAGTGGAAAGCTACGTGTTTCTCTCTCTCCTTTATTTGACACTCACACAGAGAGGTTTCCTAACGAATAACCAGCAGGCATATGGCTGTTGACAGTTAGCACTGAATTCAAATTGCATGAATTTCCTGACACTGAGGGAGTGTCAGCGTGGGGGTCAAAGGTGCTCTGGTAATGGCAGGTGGCTGTGAGACACAGATGACCTATTGTGACAGGTGTTGCTTAGTGGCTGGTGAGCCACCTCTGACAACAGAGCATCAAAGCACGTTCCTGGTTTGAAAAGGGCCAGCTGAGCACAATGTCAACCAACATGAAGTCACCAATGACATGCCCAGTGCTATTCATTTACATTATGTGCCACGTCTTATCTACATGGAACATGTGGGCCAAGGTAGACTCTATTTCTTGCAGGCCAATTAGTGTACTTATCATTCCTGGGATGGCAGGCCTGATATATGAAGAAAAACTAGATCGGTTAGGTCTATATTCACTGGAGTTTAGAAGAATGAAAGGGGATCTCATAGAAATCTGTAAAATTCTAACGGATGAGATGGGTAAATGTAGGGGGGATGTTCCCCATGACCGCAGAGAACCAGGGAGTCACAGTCTATGGATAGGGGGCAGGCCATTTAGGAGTGAGATGAAGAGAAATTTCTTCACTCAGAGAGTGGTGAGTCTGTGGAATTCTCAACCGCAGAAAGCAATTAGGCCAAAACATTGGATGGTTTCAAGAAGGAGATAAATATAGTGCTTGGGGCTAAAGGGATCTAAGGAAATGGAGAGACAGCAGGAATGAGATATTGAGTTGAATGATCAGCCATGATCATATTGAGTGACAGAGCAGGCTCATAAGGCTGAATGATCTACCTGCATTTTATTTTCTATGTTTCTATATTTATGGCCTATTTTGGCCAAACACACCGATTCCCTTTTCATAGCTTTAGCCCCATCAACCATTCTTCTTACAATGACCTCTGATAACTTCTTCTGAAAGGCCATGATGTTATTGAATAGCAGACGTGGCTCGAGGGGATGAATGGCCTACTCCTCTATGTTTATATGGTCAAATCTCCCCGTGCTGCTTCTACCACAGAGAGGTTTATACCATTTGCTGTCAGGAATTCAGGGCCTGGTAAAAGAACTGATTTGAAATCATTCGTTTGCATTTTCTCTGATCTCCTCTTAATATTGACACTGGAGTTGTAGTATTCCAAACTCGTGCCACCTTTCCCACTTTTCCGATGGAAACCTGGATAAGGATGGAATGGATATCTGGATTTATCAATTGGGTTGTTTTAGTGCCAGCAGTCAACTTTTTGTTTATTTTCAACGGGCCACCAATGCAGATAAGGAAGACCAGAGTGTAAGAGGGCTGCTGGACTATGTGAGGAATCGCAATGCACCTTCCAGGAAGCAGCAAGTGCTTGGTAAATGAACAGGCTGATTTCTTTCAACCTCTCGTCCCAGCCACAGGCTACAAGAGGTGTAAATTGATCAACCCCTTTTCCTGAGTCCTATGTTCCTATCTTTTCACTTTAGCAGCTCACTCCCCTTACTGTGAGCGGCTAATTCTGGACAATTCTTTTCTTCCCAGCAGCAACTGAGTAGAATGAAAGTCTTAAAGCGATGTCTTATTTTCTTTAGAAATGGCCTGGAATGGGGGTGGAGCCTACAGCATAATGAGGGTAAGGGTCTTTCTTGCTTTCTGACTCAGGCCATAGCCCCTGGTCTTGTCCTGTCAGCAGCACTTGATTAATGACTAATTTTTGGGTGGTTGCCAAGTGGGTTCCTGCAGGACGGTGCCAGAGGTTAGGGAGTGACAAAGGGTCAGCGAAGTTCAAAAGTCAGCCCTGCTTTGTTGGTGTCCTGTGTAATTATCAAGAAAAGCTTGTTTGTTCACATGGAAGATAATTAATATGCCAGGCTGAATGAAGGTCAGAAGAAATAGACCCTGCCTGACCCCGTTTATTGTTCGCCGCAAGATTAGGGGCCGTGCACTTTTCGACCATCTGGCCCAGCACTAACCAGAGCACCTCCTGAATGGGGCTGGTTCAGGTCTGCCATGTCTCACACTTTATAGAGAGAAAAAAAATTGTGGCATCTCTCCATTCTGAGTTTCCTTTGACCAGCAAGCAAGACAGCTGGTGGAGGCAAGTGTGAGAAGGTGACATGTTCTTCCCTGTGTGCAGGAACTTTGAAATAATGCTTTGTAATTCCAAGATAAAAACTGTTCCTTGATGATAAACTGGTTGAGGTGAGCAACAGATGAATCACATCAAAGGTGGGAAATCGATTGATTATGTACACTTAAAGTCAGGGTAGCTGAGTGATATGATACATTTTGCCTCTGTGTGTGTACGCGTGCACGCATGCGTGTGTATATTTACACAGACATGCAGAATGTGCTTAAAACACACACTGATCCTGTGGAACCAAGCTTTGCTGGGCTCCTGTGCAGATGCAATGCTGAGCGTTCCAAGGTTGACACCATCTGCACAGTGATAAAAAGGCTTGAAGATGATAAATAGGCAAATAGCACTTTTATTGAATTGCAGTTTAGGAACAGCCACTTTCGGTTTGGTGTGTCGCTAATGACAGGCTTATGTTCAAGGAAGACACATAGCTCCCAGTTTAAATCAGCCCTCATTAGGCAGCCTTTTACTGGGGGTGGGGGAATGAAATCAGCCCCGTTTAATGAAAACCTTTTAGCAAGTGGGCCCTTTTATTGTCACGGCAGCTGTTGAAATAAATAACAAGCTTGCAGAAAAATGACCATTGGCAACTTAGAATAATTGGATATTAATAAAATGACGAGGGTAAAATTTCAATGTCCATTGTTTGTGATGGTTTGCAATTAAAGTGATTATGTCTGCACAATCATCCTGCCTGATATTGTGCATGTATAATTTGATGCTATCACTGTCATCGCTTTGTTTCCAATTGGAAGTGCTGAACTCCAACCTGTTCCTTGATAATGGGACAGGGGTTAGTAAAGTTTGATCAGGATCTGTATGCGTGAGTGGGAAAGGGGTTCAACACTGCTGGTTAAAATAAACCAAACTATCCCTGCTGCAATTCCACTGGTAGAATCTCTTGTGTCTCACAGTGGTCATGATACGATAGATGAAGTTAATTTCACAACGAAGCTATTTTTGTTTCAAGGTATTCAATACAATGACTTAATGATGTATTTTGACAAAACAGATGTGTCATTTGCACCATACCTCTTGTGAGTCTCAGATTCCCATGTCAAAAAAGAATGTTTTGTAAATTCCAAAGGTGTGGTACCTTCAAGGGCTGTTTCTAACTGGAGAGGTGAAATTGCACGTATTGTCACTGAGCGTTCAGTTCACTGATGGAGCCAGTCTAGCAGTGAGGATGATCTGGGTGACAAGGTGGTTCTTCAGGACAGGCCTACTGAATTTCACCCCCCACCCCCAACCCCAAGATTTCAATAAGTTGCTGAGGTGGGTGGCTGACTTTTTTAATACCAGGTTTATTTGAACTGTGAAAAATTACTCAGTGGCTGTAATTAATAGCTTTAGCAGTACATTCTTCTTTGTCTGCTGATGTTAGCAAGTGAAAATCAATCTGTTTGAGTAGAAAGCCACTGTCAACACAATGGCATCCATAGCAGGAAAGGCCAAAGCCATTCAGCCCTTCAACCGAGCTCAGTTGATGGATGATTCTTGTACAAGGTGCAAAGATATTCCTCTGTGCGGCTTCTCCTGTGCAATTGGCACTTTGCCAGAACAGGGATGGTGCCCCTACTTATGCCACACGACCAACACAACAAGGTGATGGGGTGGAAACAGCTCCAAGGCAGATCCTGAGCCTGGTTCCAAGTTGCTATGTTGGGGATTTGTGTTTTAAAGAACACTTCAGCCATCTCCTGAAAGAAGCCTACTCAATCCTGAACCTTCCTGCACAAATGAAAACAAGGTTGTTCCTGTTGGATAGCCACATTAACTCTGAATAATTTGTATTGTTTGGAAATCTCTTCCAAATATTCATGACGGGGCAAAGTTTACCTGATCTCTAATCTTGATCAAAAATTGTGAATTTTCTGCTTGTACTTCGCTGTACACGTTAAACAGCTTGCCTACTTCACAGTTTGTTCATTATTCATTATGTTAAAGACTTGAAGCACATTTGGACTCAATTATTTTTCGAGCGAGAAGA
Organism: Rhincodon typus; assembly: GCF_021869965.1. NCBI lineage: Eukaryota > Metazoa > Chordata > Chondrichthyes > Orectolobiformes > Rhincodontidae > Rhincodon > Rhincodon typus. Next base: position 14,329,276 of record NC_063346.1, read on the forward strand.
GATTCACTTATTTAAGCTTTTTTTTGTTCAATCTCCTCGCACCCTTTTCCTTTGCATGTTGGTTATCAACAGGTCTTACTTTGGTGAATTCTCCGCACCCTCACTTCCAGCATGGAATCATGTATGAAAAGGAGCATGGATCAGCTATACAGCACCCATTCACCAAGCCACACTCCCTCGAGTCACTCCAAACATACCGTCTCCAAAGTGATCCTCGCAAGCTAATTCTGTCTAAATGCATTCAGCAACATCAGGCTTTGAACTTGTGATGGTCTGGCCCTTGCAGAAATAATGTCTTTAATATTGGTGTAAAAGGTAGAACAAACGTTTTTTGCTCTGTCTACCTTGGTTTATGTGTGGGATGTGCATTTGACCTACGTTTGACTGGATGAAATACTGGGTGACTGGCTAAAGGTCTGTCACTGGTGCTGGATACAAATTTACGGTAATGAAGTATAAATCCAAGTGTTAAAGTGCATTGGCTTAAGGGTGCCATTTTCTATGGTGTCTGAGTACCACTGTGCTAAATATGTCGAGTGTTTTATCTTTTTGTCTGTGTTTGTGCTCTGTTCTGTCCTTCGTCCCTTGCCTTCTTTCATTGGCGTCTCTTTATTCTCCCCTTCTCTCTTTTTTGCTTGTAGCTCATTCAGAAAAAAGAAGGCAGTGACTGAATTCAATAAGCCACAAAAGCTACGTTGAACATTCTTTCTTTACCTCTCTCATTTAAAAGATGTTACATTGCTCTGCCTCTTGGCATGAATGCTTTAGCATTCCTGCAGCACTTGCCCTCCTCTGCCCCTGTAATCTGAAGAAAAGTGAGATGATAATGGATCCGAGTCACTGAGGGTTCCTGACCCTGGAGACAGCAGCAAGTAAAGAAGTTTACATTCCTTCCTTCAACTGGTTGCTAAGTGTTGGAATTAGTGTCGGGCTTGTCTCTCAGCAAAGGCAGGCACTGGAATGTGTAGGAGGCGGCCCTGTTCATGTCATGTTATTACAGTGGAAATAACTATAATAAAACAGAAAGGAATCACTGACACTTAAAAGCCTGAACAAGTGAATTTGTCCTGAATGCTCAAAATAGGGTAGACTGCTGTAATCTGAATCAGGCATTTGTGTCAAGAACTCCCTCCAACAGGAAGTTCAATTGAAGGCGAGCAGTATCTTCAGTGAGAAGATGTGGTGTGGGATGGGATTGATGAGGGGAGGGAAATTAAGAGAGAGAGGGAGGGTAGGGGGAGCGCGTGGAGTGGAGTTAGAATGTTGGGACAGGGGATTCATGAGAATACAGCGTTCTGGCAAAGCAAGTCTTGATTTTAAAACTCTCATCCTTGTTTTCAAATCCCCCTTCGGCCTCGCCCTTCCCTATCTCCGTCATCCTCACCAATGCCGCAACATCCAAGAATGTTTGTTTTTTTATTCTTTCATGGGATTCGAGTGCCACTGGCAGGGCCAAAATTGGTTGCCCACCCTGAGTTGCTCCTTGAACTGAGTGACTCCATGGGCCATTTCAGAGTGTGGTTAAGAATCGGCCACATCACTGTGGGTCGGGAGTCACATGTAGGCCAGACCGGGTGAGGACAGTAGATTTTCTTCACTCGAGGACATCGATGAACCAGATGGATTTTGATGCCAGTTGATGATAGTTGTCATGGTCACCATTACTGAGGTTAGCTTTCAACTGCTAACTCTGTTCATGGAGTTTTAATTTCACTAGTTGCCATGGTGAGATTTGCACTCATGCCCCTAAAACATTATCTCTCTGGATTCCTAGTCCAATGATAATAACGCTTTGTCACCATCTCTGTTACTCCTCGAATTCTGGCCTTTAGTGCATTCGCAGTTATAATTTCTCTACCATTACTAACCAGCCCCCATTGCCTAGACTCAGGCTCTGGAATTCTATCTGTACAAGTCTCAGCCTCACTACCTCCATTAAAATACTTCTTAAAACCTCTCTGTCCAAATCTTTGGTCATCTGTTTAACATCTCCATGTTGTTCACTATCAATATAATGTCCCTGTGAAGCGCCTTGCATTTAAAGGCTCTACAGGTAATCCCCGAGTTGTGAATGGATTCTGTTCTTGACTCCATTCAGAAGTCAATTTGTACTCAAGTCAGAGCACAATGCAGGACAATGTAAAGTAGCCATTCATAAGTACAGGAAATGTTGGTATGTCAGATCTTTAAAATTACATCCCTGTACGGGATTGCATTTGTAAGCATAAGTGTTCATCAGTCAGATGTTCGTAAATTGGGGACCCCCTGTGTATAAGTGCAAGTTGTTGTTGGCACACATCCTTTATAATGTCAGTATCTCCTGTCTGTGCTCACCATACTCAGCTAAGTGGGTCTCGCTTCACCTCAGGAAATGAGGGCGCAGTTCATAGTTGGTTCTGTTCTTCAATACAGTCCGGCTACAGGTGTGTGTGTGAAAGAAGGATAGAAATAAGATTGTGGTGCGTTTCGGCCTGGCCAGAGCCTGGGGTTTTAATGTAAAAACAGAAAGTACTGGAAATACTCAGCAGGTCTGGCAACATCTGGGGAGAGAGAAACAAAGTTGATATTTCAAGTTGCTGACCTTTCATTTGATGCAAGGTCATGTTCCAGTTTTCTGTTTGCTTCCCTGTTTAGCTCTGGAACCGTCTTTAATTTCTGCAACAGTCGATCCCCATTTGTGCTCTGGTTGACGGATGGCATTATTGGTAACTTACTGTTGACACAGTGGAAGGAATTTTAATATGTCCCAGTAAAGAAGTGTTACCGTTTTTGATGATTGAGAACAGAAGACAAATGAATGTGCACTTGTGTGTTAAAAAGTTTGTTAAATTGCAGAAACAGGATAAAAAAAAGCTGATGTGATAAAGGCCAGAGGGTCTTGAGTTATCTTGAATTATCAATTTCTCGGAAGTTTTATCAAACTGTGGGAGAAAAGGAAACGCACAAAACAGGTGCTGGCACACCCTTCACACACAATCTTCTGATTGTTTGTAATCTTAAATTGTCACGTACATTGGAAAAGAACTGATTAGAAAAAACTTTCATTCTTTTTGTCTGGACCCGGACAAAAGACTGAAAGTGAATGGGGAACAATTGGTCTGAATTGGATCTCTTGATACCTTTTGAAGGTGTTATCTCTGTGAAGAGTGGGGAGGGGGCTGATGTGGAAATCCTCAACATTGACTCTGACCCCATGAGTTACACACTGCTGAATTCCTAGTCTCTGATCTGCATTTTGAGCCACAGCATTTAAATGGCTGGTCCTGCTGAGTTTCTGGTCAATGGTAACCCCCAGAATGTTGCTAGTGGGGGAATCAGCGATGGTGATGTTGAGGGGAGATTGTACCTTCTCTCCTGTTGGAGGTGGTCATTGTCTTGCACTCGTGTGTTGCGAATGTCACATGTCAGTTGCCAGCCCAAACCTGGATATTGCCAAGATCTTGCTGCATTTGGATATAGACTGCTTCAGAATCTGATGAGTTGCGACTGGTGCTGAACATTGTGAAATGATCAGCAAACATCCCCACTTCTGATTGAATGTGGAAGGATGACCATTTTTATCTGAAAAAATGCCCAAGGAAGAACCTGGCACCATTGGTTTTGTTTGATTGACTGTATCGCCTCTGTCAGACGTGTCATATCTTGCAGTAGTTCATCTTATTTGTTGTGTATGAGGGGAGGCAGGGGGAGAGGCATTTGAAATTCTGCCTGTATGTGTTTTTGTTAAAAACAGATGCTTGTGCATGTCCTTAATCCCAATTTTGTATGTGACCGTAAAAGGAATTTTGCCCAAGTTTGAAAATCCTTGTGTTAGCTTTCAGTTCATTCATGATGGATGTTCTTCCCTGAGTGCAGGTGTTGGACACATGTATGTTGACACGTGTATACACGCATGTTTAACAGACACACACCTGATAAGGACTGCATATCCTCCTTTGCTTGAATTCTGTGCTGGACAAAAGATATTCCAAATCCAAGGGTGTTTGTACTGTGTGCATTAAGCTGTCACTCGCATAGCAGCTCCTGTGTGGGACCAGAAGGGAAGAATTGATTCTTTCAAACAGCCTTCTCAATACATTCTGTTGAAAGTACTTTTGGTTGCAATCTCTTTGCTCAACTGGGTGACGTGGTGTTAAAGTTTTTAATGTACTGAACATCTTAAAATGACAGAGTTTACAACCAAACTTGGCCAAGAATTGGTCATTGTATATTTTGAAATGGCTCCAATAAGGATTCCTTCTGGAATTGCCTGCAACTGGAGTGTGAAGCAAGAATCTCTCCAAAAGTACAAAATCTAGGAGCCAGGATGTCTGCAACTTCTTAATTGATAGGGATATGAACTCACCCAGCGTCAACCTGACAGTAGTCAGACTTTGTAGCCTTAAAGGGGCACACACACACACGTCAGCAGATGATTGATATACGAGGGGTAATTCTTAATCCTCAGCTCTAGTCTGGGAAATCTCACCGCATTGCAGCCCAGTTCTCTGGCCCACACTCTCTACAAGTGCAGCTGCCAGAGCCCTCCTTTATTGAGACTTTCATAGTATCATGTAAACAAAATAAGTGAAGGTCAACATACTGTCTTGTGAGAGCTTTGCTCATTTATTAGTGTGCATCCGGTAATTATAATGTATCCAAGTGTGGTCTTCATATTTGCATGAATGTATGGTAGGGTTCGTGTATCCAACTCTGTGTTAGTGTGAGTTGATTTACATATTTGTGTGTATGCTCCTTTACTTATTTGTGCAATTGTTAATGTTCTAGCATTGTGTGTGTTCTAATATGTATTTGTGTGTGTGTTCATTAGTGTGTGTATATTTTTGTGAGTTCTGTATATTTGTGTGCATGTTCCAGTATGTGTCAGCACCAAGTGTTTGTGTGTGTATATGTTTGTGTGTTTGTATGTTAGTGTGTGTGTTCTAGAGTACATATTTGTGTGTGTACGTGTTCCAGTATGTGTCAGCACCAAGTATTTGTGTGTATTCTACAGTACGTATTTGTGTGTGTGTGTGTGTGTGTGTGTGTGTGTGTGTGTGTGTGTGTGTGTGTGTGTGTGGTGCTGTACTTATTCCCCACCCATGGGCACCTGGGCATGACAGTACCCTAACACGCCCAGGCTGGTGTAGTGTCGGAACAGATTTTTAAAGGTATTTTCACTGTGACTATAAACAAGGATTTTTAGGGATCTTGTTTGCAAGCAGTTTCACCTGCAGTACGAGTGTCCTGTGGTAGCATGTGGGGGGCACACTGTGAGCTGACCTGGAGAAAGTCCTAATCCAGATTTATCCTTAAGTGAATACTTCACTGTATATAAACTATCAGAAAATGCTTTATTTTAAAGGAAGAATCCCAGAGGGTGGAGATTTGACCTCTGCCGAGCACTCCTGACAGCAGCTGCCTGTCTGGATGTGAAATCCCAGGAATTTGATAGAGTGAGAGTAATGGCTGCCTCCTCACAACCTTTGACCTGTGCAGATGACACAGGTCCTCTTCTGTTTCTCCTCATTACAATCAGGGGTCAGGACAGCCCTCGCTGTCTCATGTACGCTGATAAAGCTGGGCCTCCACCAGCAGACTATGGACTTGTCATTTTTCTTTTGACAGAATGAGAAAAGATAAAAGAAAAGCTCTTGTTTTTAACAGTGTGTTGCTTTAAATGTTATCAGTGAAACATTCCTGTGGTAAAATGATAACTTCTCTTCTTCACAGTTTATCACCAGGTGACTTGACTCCTTCTATAAAACCCACAAGTAAACACATTATTCTATCAGCTTTTGTCAGCGTGTTAAGTAGTTTAGCACAGTACTACATACCCAACCATGAAGACATTGATCATACTATACACAGGATTTTATTGAATCTAAAAAGCACGCCAGCAGTGTTAGAACAGCAGACTGTATCCTTGTATTTATTCAAATAACGGCCTTTGACCTGAGTGTGTAGGTTTGTTTTTCAGCAATATGTCAGTAGCTTTGGGGGAGCTCTTCACTTTGTAGGTGTGAGTCAGTCTGCTGTGAGAATTATTTTTTTGCTTGCAGGTTAGGAATGCAATAGGATTTGGCAGAGTGAAGAGGCAGTGAATGCAGGGGTTTTTTTTTGTACAATTTTCTCCTTTTTTTGGAAAAAGCTGCACTTTTTTTATGCTTGGGAATGTGTGAGCTGTGAGAAGAAATGACGAGCGCCAATTAAATGCTTTGGTTCTGCAAACTTCAGGCGAGGTGCCTGAGCCATCATTTGTGGAGTCCTAATTAGCAGCTCTGGGTGAGGGGTCACTGGTAGCTCAGCCGTCTTGACAACCCTCTTATCAAGTGCAAAGAGAGAGAGAGAAAGAGAGAAGTGGTGGGGGGGGAGGAGGTGTGTGTTCGAGTTGGTTCATGGGTAACAGAAGAGGAGGAGGAGAGAAAGAAAGAGCTAAAATAAATGCTTCCATAATTCAGGACTGGCCCAGCAGAGGCGTTAAGTGTGATCATCTCAGTCTGTGTCTAACATAAGCGATTGGCTTTGAGGAAACTTGCAGGCGTCTCCTTCCCCCCCCAACCCCCCCCCCCCGCAAAGCTGCCCGCTTCTGTTGCTGCTGACTCCCCAAAGAGAGCATACGTACACATAGTGAGAGAGAGAGAGAGAGAGAGTGTCTCGGCTGTCAGAAGCTAATGTTGTGTGAGTGAAGTTATCGGGCTCTGTGGGAAGCGAGGACTGCAGCTGCAAGGAACTCGTGCTTTTCGGGCAGCGTTAGTCTGACTCAGGAAGAGTAATGTAGGGCTCCTGTACCAGACCCTGATGGTTTCTCTTTGTCAGAGCGTAGACAATATGATCGAGATGAAAAGCTGGTCGTCACTGCTCCAGAATCTCAGTAAGTGCTGCTGGAGTGATTGAACACTTTAATGAATTGTTAAGGGACTGTCGCTGCCTCCTCTTGAGTGTTAAAATGCTATTTTTTCTAAAATAATCCCCTTTCCTTTGTTCTTTTTTATCCAGCTGTTTAAAAATTGCACATCTGCATGTAGAATTGTGATGTAGAGCAGGGCCATGGTAATTCATTATGTGTGCACTACTTAACATGACTATGATCTGTAACGTAGTGTCACTTCTGTATTTTTTATATAGTACCCACAAGAAAGGCTTTAACACCAAATTCCTAACACCAGCTCTAAGCAGGTCGCAAACCTTTGACCTTTGCACCTGACCCTGAGGTGGTGCCTTGTTAATGCTGTGAGTGAAAGAGCTGGCCTAATGTCAGTTCTTTCTGGAGAGACATAAATGAATGAATCTGCTGAAGCAGGGTTGGAGATTTCCCTCAGTCCTGGAGAAAGAAGGATAAGGTGACTGCTTGTGTCTTTTTTTTATTGCAAATTGTGAAATTTCTCTAGTTAGTTATTGCCTTTATTTCAGAGGATAATGAACAGCACCACTGTTGGGATGTGTGTCTGTACTGAATCACATAATCCCTTTAGGAAACCGTTCAGCCTCATCTGATGGAAGATTACCATTCAACTCATTGACTCCGTGATGTAGGATCCTGTTAAGTTAAACACGATGTGATGCTCAGTGTCACACATTTCCACCCCTCCCTCCCTGCTGTAAAACTTTTCATCCAGACTCTGCTGCCTTAGAGCTTTCAGTGTTTCGACATTTTATTTTGGTAACTTGCAAAACTGCACATTCCAGACGGCATAAAAATTTAATGTTAATAGACTGATGGGCAGAGGCATAAGAGCCTAACGTGACTCTGTTGCGTTACCCTGTCAGATTATACAGATTGTTGCGATGAGCAGCATTAAGGGGATAAGATGGGGCTTTTCTTTTAAAAAAAATTGTAAATAGGAAATAAATAAGACAGCCAAAATGGATCTAGGTTTCTTCATATTCAGGAAAAAGAGTGGGAGAGGGAGCCTGAGGAAGAGTTTTACCCTCCAGTGCACAGGAGGGCAAAAGGCATCACTTAAGGTTCATTGCTATCAACGCTCTTTTCCCGAGAGGATTAGCGACTGTGGGAGATCTGAGATGATGTTTGTGCAAGCTGCCCAGCTAGTGAAACGCCGTAACAGGCTCCCAAAGAGATAATGCATCATTATTTTGTTTCTTTCTGCCTGGGCCTGGGGTCAGAGGGAATTGGCTAGGTCTAAAGAGGGTGTTTGAAGAGGGATTTCAGAAATGAGCCAGGCAATGTTTGCACTCAATCACCAAAGTGAAACAAACCTGAATTCTGCAGAGGATTCGGTCATTCAGATCAGCGAGTAGCAGAGCTACATAGACCAGGAAGATCACAGGGTCCCAGTCCTCACTTGTAGTGGTATCCACCAGTGCCAGGTTAGGGTGGGGCAGGACAGGAAATATGTAGGTGGCTGAGAGGTGGCAGTCTGCTGGCATCTCACAGTCATCTCACAGTCACAGGACCCAGATAAAATCTGGTCAGTTTCACACTGAAAGTCAGAGACTTCCTAATTATGAGTAAACAACAGTGGTGAATGCTGGCAGAGAGAGATGGAGGTGGATAGTTTATTAAAGCACATTCCCAATTTTTTTTAACCCATCACGAATGTTTGATTTTGTCATTTTTTTTAAACGAATGCTACATTTCCCTTCTGTTCAAATGTCAAGCAGCGCGAGTGGAAACTGGTTTGGTGAGGATTGTACAGTTCTACTTCTTACAGCACTCTTCACACAGATTTATGGCAACTGCATGAAAGTTGCCAGAGATGTGGCTGCTAGATCCAATCAGATACATCATAAAATCCTCCTAGAATCCCTACAATGTGGAAAAAGGCCATTTGGCCCATCGAGTCACACCTAAGAGCATCCCACCCAAACCCTCCGCCCTGCCATGTCCCTGGAACCCTGCATTTCCCATGGCTAATCCACCTAGCCTGCACATTCCCTGGACACTATGGGCCATTTACCATAACCAAACCATCTAACCTGTACATCTTTGGACTGTGGGAGGAAACCCACACAGACAAACTCCACATACGTAGTCACCTGATCCCTGCCACTGTGAGGCAGTAGATTTATCAGAATCCTCACGAGCTTAGCAAGCACATCGGTTGAGGCTTTGGTGGGTAGCTTTTCTAATTTCGTTTTGGATGGCAGGTCATTTAGAACAAGGATAGCAAAAACTGAAACACTGTTACCTGAGGGTACCTAAGTCAATGGCCTGAAGCCACCCAGGTGCACCTTTTACCTGAAGCTGGAGGGTGGGAGAGCAGAAAACCACCTCCAAATAGGTGACTTGGGAATGTAAATACAATGAGTTGAGAGCCTTGTGGCCGGGTTTCCAACTGTCGGTGAAAGCAACTGCTTCATCACGACGAGAACCAGTTTCTGCAACCTGCTTTGTAGGCCCTCCAGCCACACCCTGCTCAGGGAAGGTCAGCAGCGGTGGGTTACAAAGAGTTCAATTCCAGGATAGCCAAGAAGCTAGCCACAGTGCCAGGAAAACTTTCACTGACCTCAGAAAAGTGGTCAAGGTCAGGTTAGAGAATATGTTTTCCAGTAACACCTGTTGTAATACGTGTACCATCACCACATGTACACACAATCACACACCCACACTATCATACACGCCATCTCACTTACATACATACACACACACACACGCACATACACTATCTCCCTCACACGCACCATCTCTCTCCCTCACACACACATACATATACACAAACACGTACACCATCTCCTTCACACGCACCATCTCTCTCTCTCACACACACATGCATACTCACAAACATACATATACACAAACATGTACACCATCTCTCTCACACACACACCATCATACACACACCCAACATCTCTGTCTCTCACATATCATCACACACACACTCATATGCACATTATCACAGTGTGATCAGGAGTTATACCTGATGATGTGATGGTTCCCCTTCACTCTCTCATATCTATCAATGCTGCGTACCTCACAGCTATGTCCCCAAACCTCCAAAAGCTTCCAACCATTCAAGCATGACAGGCACTTAACCCAATCATATTACAGTGCACCAACTGACAGACTTTCCTCTCTCTGGCAAAACAAGTTTGCAGACAACACAACACAGTTGCAGGGAACCATTAGGGACAGACCTTCCTGTACTGCCCGAGTCTGTCAGCAGAGAAGGTGGTGTGAATCATTTGGGTTGGCAGTGACTGAGGCCCGTTTATTTTATTCATGTTGTTCGACAGAGCTGTGATGGAAAGGGTTTTTTTGTGGTATTTCAGGGTTTTGGCCATGTCATGGGCCACAGTGGAAGAATGGAAAGGTACAGAGTTGTGTATCAACTGCATGTGAGCACTGTGACTTTTGGAGAAGCGGGGTCTGATCAGTCACCCACAGACAGTCGACCAGACGGTGGGGGTCTCTCAAGCCGCTGACCTGCTGCCACCTCCACTTCCTCCTGAGGACCGCACCTCAAGGCCTGGTGGCAAGAGATGTGCTCTTGTGAGAGCCAGGCTGTGGAGGGTACAGGAGCTGGCCATGAATTTGGAGAGAGACTGGGGTGAGTGCTGAAGGGTTGTCTCCACCCCAGTGCCTTACAGTGCCTCTGGTCCTAGTCACATGGCTCGTACTGCAGGGCTGCTGCGCACTGTGGGGACGGGTGGAGGAATGGTGCCATGAGCCAGTTGTGGAGAGTCACTCTTGGCAGCCCCAACCAGCCTCTGGTGCATGGAGGTGTCTCCGATGCGGTGCAAATGACTCACCGGTGCAGAACATCCTGCTGGTGTAGTTAGTATTTACTGACACCATCTCCTGTGCTTGGGCACATACAAACTGTACACAAAGGGACATGTGGCCTTTGCAGTTCAGATACACCTCCCTGCTGGTACATGGTAGCTATAGAGCCACGTGTGAAGTCACCCACTGTACAAGCTGGCACTGACAGGTATCGATGGCAGTTTCACCGTCGCCATCACTGATACTAACTTTTGAATGTAGATTTATTGGCTCATTTCCAGTTGAAGCTCGCACATTAACCCATGTCTCCTCAGCATTAGCCTGGGCCTCTGGATTACTGATCAAATGATGTTGCCATTGTGTCACCCTTGCCCCTTGAGTGATCGTCCCACTTTGTAACTTGGTGCATGCACAGCTCCACCGTGCCAGCGTCCATACTAACATGGGGGCTCTTGATGCAGTCAACCAGAGGTGGCTGAGCAGCCATCTTCAGCAGCTCCTTGACCCTCTGTAGCCCTGAGACCAGCGGCCATTGTGGAGCTGAATTTTATCACTTAAACGTTTAACTTGGGTAATGATATTCGACACACTAACAAGGGTGAACACGACGCTAGAAACTTTTACCTTTTTCACCTCTATGGTTTCTTAATTAACAGGTACCAGACTGCTTTAGGTGGCAAAACACAAAGGACTGTTTAATTAATTTGGAAACTGTTGGAAACATCTGCAAAGAGGAGCCTGAAACTAATAATTTGAGAGCTGTTTTGTTTTCCCAGCTAGTCTGTTTAAAATCGTATGTAGGCACGGTGAAGGGCTCAGTAGTAGTGTCCCTAGCTCTGAGCTGTAGGCCTGGGTTCAAGTCCTGCCTGCTCCAGATGTACATCTCTGAAAAGCCTGATTTCGTAGAAAACTAATCTGTCCCAGCAACAGTATGTGAAAGGCTGCCTGGTGCTTTCATGATTACAGGTTGCTGGGTCAACAACCATTCCCTTTCTTTTTACCCTCCCCCCACCTCCCACCTCCCTCATGTTGGCTGTTGTGGAAGGGCTGGGGGTGTTTATCAGCAGCTGACTGACCCGTTGGAGCTGGGTTAACCCTGGCGAGGCATTCAGTCTGAGCAAGGTCAGACAGGGTGCAGACACTGTGACCCTGCACAGTCTGAGTGCAGTGACCGTATCATCTCAGGAGAACAGCCAGCTGCTCTGCTTCTCGTTTAATCATTCCCTGAGATCTTTCAGTGCAAAGGGCAAGCAGATTAAGTGAAGGGCCTCCCACGTGAACATTGTGCCATCTTCGGCTGGGTTAATCCTCTCTTCCCAGAGAGCATTGGCCATGCTGCACAAAGCATTGCACAGTGCACTCACACAAAGTCCAGGTGCTGCTTGAAACACAGATCTCCAGCAGGGCAAAAGTGGCGTTCTTATGGCTTCACCTCCACTCAACGCAGGGATTACACCCTGAAAGTTACTCCAGCCTTCCACTGGACTGAGCACCTACCAAATGGCATCAAGATTGGGCTTGGCAGTGATGCCTTCTGCAGCCAAATGGCGTCTGGGTTAACAAATGAAAATACTGCCAGCTTTTGTAGATGTGGTACTGGAGAACTGCTGATGTCTGTAGAAGCAGTGAAGTAAGGAAACTGCTGATTGATCATTCGTGTCTTTAGTTTCCAGTATCAGTTCCAGTATCCATCACAGTGGGAATGTGTTCAGGTAGCTAGTAGCAACACAACTGAACAGTGATTTTTTTACTGCAGCTTACAAATTGAATGGGAATGAGATAGAATTGCATAGAAAGAGGCCAACTTGGCCAACTGATCCTTGCAGGTTCAAATGTGTTTCCTCCTATCCTAATTTATCGCAATGATCAGTGTTTCCACTCCCATTCTCTCCTACCCCACCCCACATGACTTTATCCAGCTTCCCTTTAAATGTAACTGCGCTGTTTGTTTCAACTCCTTGTCGTAGCAAGTTCCACATTCTAGCCACTCTCTGGGCGGCTTGCCTGAAAGGGCAATTTTAAGCTCACCTCTTTTAAAAAAAAAACTGATGCAATTGAGTCAGCCACAAGGTCAATTTCAGGTCAGTTTCACACATGAAAATCAAACTGATGAGTAATTCCCGACCTTTCGGAACTGACGGGTAAGTGAAATTATCATCAGGAGATCATATCGTTTGTAAATTCATACAGAAAGTTGCCTTCTAATACTTTGTCACGAGAAGAGTTGGTGTGAAAGTCAGAAAAGTTTTTTGTCTGTTAAAGATACAGATTGTTATCATTAGTTTATATTGTGCAGGCCATGTTTGAAATTTACATTTACAAGATACTGTAAAGCATGAGTTCGTTAGCCTCTCTAAGACTAATGGTATCATTCAGTAATTAATAAAGATTTCGGTTTCTGCATGTCATATGAAGAATGTTAAAGGGTAGGTTTACTCCTCCCAGAGTTTAAGATTCACGTGGATACAGATATAGGGAAGGACGTGGCATTGACAGATGGCCTGTCACCCTGGTGGTAAACTAGCCCACTGAACTGACTGCCTGGGTACCCACCAAATAGCAGCAACTTGTACAAAGGACCATATGGTGGTGGGGAGCAGTGGAAATATGCCTCAATACAAAGTGGTGCTCAAATCAGATAGCGCAGAGCATTCTAAGTGGGCGAACAATTTGCTGTACCAGCCTTTGGGTCTGAAAGGCCAAAATGGTTTTGATTTTTGTTCACTTGCATTCATGGCCCAAGCCGCAGACCTGACCTCCAGACTGCCTGGGTTTTAGCTCTTTTCGCGCGTTTGTGTTGGAGGGAGTTCGAGGAACCTGCTCCTCCCTCTCCTCTCCAGCCCCACCGCAGGCTTTATGCAGATTGTGCAGCACAAAATCAGGCCATTCGGCCCAACCCCTTCAGACTCATGCTGACCCTCTTTAGTGTGTTGGCCGAATGTGGAAGTTTGTCTGCGGTGCTGACCACAACTGAGGCAGAAGCAGAAGTTCTGCTCCACGTGCACCTCCCCTTCTTTTTCTCACATTATCTGCAAATCCTTCTATTCCCTTCTCCTTTGTGTGCCCATCTCAGGTGCACCTATGACATTCACAACTTCATGCCGTGGTGAATTCTGTATCCTAACTACTGCCTGAATAAGGTGGCTTTTCCCGAATTTCTGATTGGATATCCCATCAACAATCTTTGACTTAGCAGCACTAATGTTGGTTTTTCTTAATTTATTCATGGGATGTAGACATCGTTGGCCAGGCCAATATTTATTGCCCATCCCTAATTGCCCAGAAGGAGGCGTTGAGAGTCAGCCACATTAAACCTACATCACATGTAGGTCAGTCCCAGGTAAGGATGGAAGTTTCCTTCCCTCGTGGGGATTAGTGAACAAGCAGAGGGTTTTTCCCGACAATTGGCAATGGTTTCACGGTCATCGTTAGACTCTTAATCCCAGATTTTTATTGGATTCAAATACCACCATTCGCTGTGGTGGGATTCGAACCCGGGACCCCGGGACGTTACCTGGGTTTCTGGATTAATATTCTAGTGATAATGCCACTACGCCGTTGCCACCCATTTACTGTGACACTACCATACACCTTCCTGCCAGCCACCTCCCCTCTTCTCTCCCTCTTCCAAGACTGAAACACTCCAATCCCACCAACACCTTGACTCCCAAGCTAGGGGTGGCCAGTTGGTTGCTGTGCACAGAAGCCCTTTACCAGTGGAAATAGTGCTTTCAATATGAATCGTAGCAGCAGTAGAAAAAGCACCACAGCTCAGTGAGCTAATGCTGTACAAGGGCGCTGAAGAGTCAAACCAAGACCAGGCTTTTGTCTGCCAGAACCTTCAAATCAACAGTGGTGCTTAAAAAAGAAACAAGTGTCTCAGTCAGACAGCCCTTGCAACAGGGTAGTACAGTTGTAATTGGTTTAACATGTGTTGGTGCCAAGTTGTTGCTTAATCTAGTAATGGTATTACTTAACAATCTGTGATAATGTTATCTTGCTCTTAAGGTCAGATTTCACTGTGGCAAAATGGAGGTTACATTACCAGGTCTTGACGGCACTTGTGTAAAAGCAACAATTGTGAGTGTTATGGAGAGAGAGAGAGCACTTTGACTCTTTATGTAAAGTAAACACAGAGAGAGCTACTGTTATTCCTACAGAGTTCAACTGCTAACTTTAGTGATTATAACAAGGTCAGCCTGTTGTCCTCCTATAATATGAGTTCCCTGTTTGGGGCTGTTAATCTGGTCCAATCAGGGAGTCCTGTCTGACGGATATAAACAGGGGTGTCAGAGGTACTGTTCACTCTGAGAGCTGGCTCTGACGGAGCTGGATCACGTGTAAATGAAGGGTGACCTGGTGATGGGATACTGACCTCTGTGGAGTTACTTCAGTGGTGATGAGAGTGGGATCAATGATGTAACTGTGCAAAAGCACATACTAGCTGAAGCCTGACTGGACCTTAAACAGACACTACAACTGGATTTGCCATTGGAAGATGTGGTAAGTGGAGCAGGTGGGTTACAGGCTATGTCGATGGAAGTGGACACCTCGCTGGGCTGACTGAGCTTGGGAGGCACCACATGAGTGAAGACAATTGCATAGCCTCACTTGGGATGTTATCCTGAACAGAGGGACTCTAGGTCAGTCCACAGCAAAACCCCAAAACAAAGCCAAACGGTTAACATTTCCTACAGGATCTGGGCTGGTGAGCCATTGTAGTTGCTGCTAGTATGTGGACTCAAGACAGCAAAAGATTCCCATTAGGCCTGACTTGAGTAAGCGAACTCATAGGCCTGTATCCCATCACCAGGCCACTGCTTATTTACACGTGGAGCTTCCTTGACACTGATCTAGCTCCGTCAGAGCCAGCTGTCAGAGTGAACAGGATGTGTGACACTCCTGTTCTTATCTGTCAGCCAGGGCTCCCTGATTGGAGCAGATTAATAACCCCAATCAGGGAACTCACATATATTGTGAGGTCCACCAGGCTGACCTTGTTACAATCATTACATTCCTCCCCCTCTGAGTCCGAGGTCATTGGCATTTTTTTTGTAGCCCCTTCTAGGGGTGTTTTAGCACTGGGTCAGGTTCCTTTAACTCTGCCTCTGGCACACGGGGTGGGTAGCACACAGTAGCTTGCCCCTAGTACCCAGAGCAACACGGAAGAAATTCATTTTCCTTTTTAGGCGGCAAAGGTGTCAAAGCAGCCTTGTCCATCTCAGACTCCGAGGTTATCTTCAACTTTTGATGGAGAGGGAGAGCCCACAGGTTCCCGAACAGTCAGAAAGGCTGCTGAGGAGCCGGACACAATCTGTTCCTGCACTGTTTGTGAGATTGCAGCTTTCATGTGGTTCATGTGCCTGTTCAGGACTGTTGCACCTATCTGGACTTTATATGTCACAGGACCTGACCTCGCCTTGACCGTGCCTGTACCCATGCAGGGCCATTCCTGTAGTTCCTACACCAAACATCATCCCCTGAAGTAAACTCTCCTTTAGCGGAGTCTGGTGTTCGGCATTGGTGTTCCTGATGCCGTTTCACTAACTACTTTTGAAAGAACACAGAGTTGGTGACTAAGAGAAAGTTTGAAATAGACTGATTTAACACAAGAAAGGTGGCTGGACGCAACCATTTGTTCTGCTTGATTGACACTAGCCAACTTGTCTCGAGTTGCTACGAGACTCTGAAGGTGTGTGTTTGTGTGCGTGTGTGTGTGCGCACGTGTGTGTGTGTGTGTGTGTGTGTATGTGTTTCTTTTCGAAAGGTCTGTGCTTTTCATGCAAGGTTTGCAGTTAAGAGGGCAGTCCTTAGTATTCCTTGCCGTCCAGCTATTCGGTGACTTTGTAGGTCTGTCTGAATGCGGAACCCAGCTGGTGTTTCATTCGCCTCGGAGATGCTGCGGTGTATTCCCAAAAGCTTCCCGAGCCACGGCTGAATGCCTGCGGCCAATGGATGCCAGGGGGCATTGTCAGTTTGGAGACGTGCCGAGCTGTTAACACACCAGCCTTCAGTCTCTACCTCTGCTAATTTCCTGAATGTAAGTGAGCGTGTTGATGGATTCGTGGCTGAGACTGTGGCTTTCAAATTTCTGCATTAATAATCTTTCTTTCATTCTGTCTCCAGATGTCTCTAAATTATCCACTTATTCAAGTGGGGGTGTGACCTGCTGTTCCCCTTGTCAGTGGTAATGCTATCTGATGACAATAAATTTTGACTTGTAATAACATTTCCAACTGAAATTAATTGACCTGGCCTGACTCTTGATCGTGACCCCTTGCCTTCTGCAATTGGGAGAAGACCCTAATAAGTGCATCTCAGCCCTTTGCGACACTCTTGAGGGATGAGGAAGGGGATATGATGGTACATTCAGACAAGTGCAGACAAAGGTATTGCTTAATCTCTAATCAGCTTTGGAGTGCTGCACAGGAGCAGCCTCTGATTCCCTACAGGGACAAGTAATCACCCCAGCTTTACAAGCTTTAATAGGGTCTGTGTCCGCTTCCTTTCACTGGGGAGCAGTACATTCAACTGATGGTGAATAAATGCGGAATAATCGACAAGGCATGCGATAGAGACAAGCAGCCCTCATTTTCCGCTGCATGGATATTGCTACTGAAAATTTCCTCTTTGCACGTCTGCTGGTCCCCATACTATCACACAGGCCTGGGGTTTTGAACAATTAAAAGTGTGACAGGCAATGGTAGAAAGAGAAATGATTTTTATTCCATTTTTGTAGGTTTTAACTGCATCGTTATTGACAAGAATTTTATTTTTCCCTCAACTTCACTCCTGTCTTATCAGGTTATCAGAAAGAAACATTGTAATCCCATCCTGTTTCCTGAACAAGCTATGCCTTCCTGACTCAGACAACTGCCCTGAGCACTGTCAGAAACAGCAGAATATATTGAAATAAGATTTTCTTATGCACTATTTCAAAGTCCTTTTGTATTTCACACTGAATAGAATCTACTGTTTTGTTTTCCAAAAATATGGTTTATTCATAACAGTTATGAAAGCACATTACATGACTGTTCAAAGTTGACCTTTCCCCTATAAAACTGTATGTTGCTCATTACATTTACATTTACAGTTAGCACAGACCATGCTCATTACATGTTGAACATGAAGCCCCAGGAATTTTTATTTGAGTTCCTCACTATCGATGTACTCTGGCTGAAAGGCCTTCGATAGTGGTCTTTCCCCACTGCGTCTTTATGGTGGCTGCCCCAAGCTCTCCTACTTCCCTCAGCACGTCGGCCTGGATGTTGGAATATGCCAGTCAACAGCACTGTGTGCTGAGGACTACTATTTGCACTGGAAGGCCCTCAAACTTCAAGCAGACCAAAGAGTCTCTCTGAGCGAGTTGATGGTCTAGCTGCGGCTGGTGTTTTTATCTCAGTCTGTGTTCTCAGGAGCAGCACAAAACACATTGCAGAAAGGAAATTCATTTGACCATATTAGTGTGTTGGTTAACAATGTCACCCAGCCTGGTTTGGTCTTCTCAACAGTGTGTCGATAGTGTCATCCCTCGCAGAAGGCCTGTTGATGAGTGATGAGGTCTCTTTTTCTGACTTGAAGAGATGTATGGTGTTGCTTGTACCTCACTCTCTCAGCTGCAGATCCTTTTCAGTAGAACAAGAGATACATAGGGTGATGACCTGTGTGGAATTAAAAGAAGGGAGTGCAGATCTGCACCAACCATGAGAGACATGCCACCTTGTGTGGATCTTTAACGTTCCCTCTCAAAGTATGTTACAGAGACCTGGGATGATGGGGTGGGGTCAGCAGCAAACAGGTATGAAGGAACCCTCGGAGGAGAGAGACCTCCTCCAAGTCTCATTACAAATAGGTTTCAAAGATCTTTTGAGAGAATGAAGTTGCAAAGGTGTGGAGGGTCAGAATGAAGCAGAGGCAAGGGAGGAGGAGTTGGGACTGAGTGTGGATGAGATTGCAGAGGGTTGAATTGGCAGGAGTTGCAAATGAGGCTGGGCATTTTGAAATAAGTTTGCCTGGGGAAGGGAAGGGCCTTTTTACAGTTGGCAAGGACAAGAGTGTGCTTGATGAAAGACTTACATTTACTTGGTGCCTTTCAAAACTTCAGTGTGTTCCAAAGTGCTTTACACCAATAAAGGGTGTTTGAAATATAGTCACCATTTCAGTGGGGGATGCTTGGCAGGCAGCTTGGCACCGCATGCTCCCACAAGCGGCAATGTTACTGTAACACAAACAGAAACTGCTGGAGAAACTCAGCAGAGAGTCACTGGACCCGAAACATTAACTCTGCTTTCTCTCTCCACAGATGCTGCCAGACCTGCTGATTTTCTCCAGTATTTTCAGTCTTTGTTTCAGATCTCCAACATCTGCAGTTCTTGCTTTTATTATAGCGATATTACTGTGACCAGATAGTCAAAACCTGCTGTGTTTTTCTAGCATTATGTCTCATACTTCCAACAGTACTTCGCTCTTTTGTTTTGGTGATGTTGGTCATAGGGGGTGAACACTGGGGAGAATGTCACTGCTTTTCTTCAGAATAGTTCCGCCTGATCTTTTGCCTGTTGGGGCAGACATTTTAGCGTTCTACCTGCGAGGTGGGGTCTTGATTTCGCATTCTGTTTCAAAGCGCACGTTCGTGACAGTGCAGCACTCCCTCAGCGCCGTGCCAGAATGTCAGAGCACGGGAAATGTTCCGGTTCAGGTTCCATCTGGCTCGACCTGAACAGAGAACTTTCTGACACAGCAGCGACACTGCTCCCACCAAGCCACGGCTGCCACGATGAGGGGGTACACAAGAAATTGGTGGAACCATGTTGGACGTGTGTGTGTGTGTGTGTGTGTGTGTGTGTGTGTGTGGATCATTGAGAAAGCTTCCTGCTGCGTCCTTGTGGTTGGTTGCTTCCTGCTGCGTCCTTGTGGTTGGTTGCTTTACGGACGTACACACACACACACACACACACACACACACACACACACACACACACAGTCTGAGAATGCAGATTCCAATCCCAGGTGGGCCCTACTGTAACTAGTTCCAGCACAGTGACACCAAGCTCCAAGTGCTGTGGGCTGGGAGTGGGACCCTATGGCTTAAGGCCAAAGCCAGACGATTGAGAGTAGGGTTGTTTGCATTGATTCCTGCCAATGTACAGTTTCCTATCATAGCCATGGATTTTTTAGAGTAATTTCATTTTCCTCCATTGCCTACATTTGACGATCTTTGTTGCTTTGTACGTCCAGCTGTTTTGCTTTTGTTGGTTATTTGGCAGACTTAAATTATGACCTGGAACAGGCCAAGAATCACCAGTACTCAGGGGTGCAGACTCTGATTGTAATCTCTTTCTCTCTTTCTCTCTCTTCTCTCCAAGTGCTCACAAGGTCCTCCCACCCTTCAGCATTCACCTAGACACATCCATGTTTACAGTACACTGTTTCTCTGGGCCAGTGCATTCCATTTGGCTCCTCCAAACTTCCGATTACTTTTATAAATAATCAACATTAAAAAAAAATCGAAACAAATGCCTACCCGTGACTTTTGCCCTGGGCTGCTCCAAACAATGACCAGGAGGTTAATCTTAAATTCCTAGAGATTCCAAGACATTCCTAAAGAGCAGGTCAGCTACCCTGGTACTTCACTGAGATGTTTATGCTGCCCTGGCCAAACACAATTAAATCTGGACAAACTAATCCTGTAACAACGCTATTGAAATGATTCTCAAAGTTCAAACAGGCATTGTGTGAATCTTGTGGACCCACGAGAACACTTTACTGAAGGCCTAGCTGGAACAGAGAGTGTAATCAATCACAAAAATTGATACGTGACAGGGTAGACTTTCAACATTCCCTCAAACCACTAAGGAGACCTTTTAAAATATCTTTAAAAGGCCACACACAGACATTATGGACTGTGCTGACATTGTAATACTCCAGTGAGTTGACTACATTTGAGTTTGTGGAGCAAATGTTGAACTGGGTATGAGAGTAACTAAGGATTAGAGCCAGGGTAGGTTCATTGTACACACACTGATTTATGCACACACCAGGATTAAGGAGGATAGAGCTAGAGGGCTAACAGAAATGGATAAACAGCTCATCTGCAGCAATGTACTGGAGAATGCACTCTGGTGAATTTTTACCTAATCACCTCACTTTTTTTAAGTAGCTTGCTGTCCTGCAACTCAACATAATCTTCTGAGTCTTAAACCATGCTGTATGTCGACAGGGCTATTAGTGAGGTTATGTGTGGTATGCATTCACATTCCTCCTACATCAAAGTGGGAACCTACAGCAGGTTTGCTGCTGTCCATGGTTGTTCCTGTCGAGCATTCCTAATGCGATGAGGTCTGGAACAGGAAGGTTTGCAGTGGAATTTTGAAGGCTGGTCCTGATGTAGTTGTCTGCTGAGGAGCAGTTGGGATCAGGTTTATCCATTCGTGGCTGTGAGACAAATAGTGGTGTGTCCTTCATCACTCTGATGGGGATCTGCCAACACTATGAAGCCCACGCAGTGAACCTTCCTCACCAGTGTGATACAGCGCAGCAATGAATCCCAGTGTCGGTTTACATTTTGCTGCATGTTGTGGTGTGTGCACTCAAAGTATGACTGAAGGGTCTGGGCCCGAAACGTCAGCCTTTCTGCTTCTATGATGCTGCTTGGCCTGCTGTGTTCATGCAGCTCTGCACCTTGTTGTCTCGGATTCTCCAGCATCTGCAGTTCCTACTATCTATGACTGGCTCTTGTTTGCTTTATGCATCTTTACACTCTGTTCTCTCCTTTGGAGATTGGTGAGGATCCAGGAAAATTCCCTGTGATATTTCTGGGCCACCTTTGGCATGTTTGATGCTAAGACAACAAAAGTGGAGAGTGTAAAATTGCATTTTAAAGCTTGTATCAAAACATCTGCAGGCTCAAACATCAAAGTGTAGCCTCCTAAATCAATGGCACAGTGTGTAATAACAAACTATTTTTTTCCACGTATTTGAGCTTGATTTGGGGCAGTCATCATGTGGTGCAGATCCATCACTTGAAATCTTCGATCTTTTCACTGCTAGAATTGCCACCTCAGCAGGTCACGCCTGTTCAGAGGGTATGACTCATATAAATGTCGGTGGAATACGGATATTAGTCTGTGATGCCAACATTGCAGCTAAAGCAGACACAGAGGGTAGCTTTTGAATGTTTTATGACTTGGGTTCTGCTGATTCATACAACAAAAATCCTCTTCGAAACAAAGAAAATAGGAACAGGAGTAGGCCATGCGGTCCTTTTGAACCTGCTCCCACATTCAATATGATCATGGCTGATCATCCAACTCAGTCCCTTGTTCCTGCTTTCTCCCCATAACCTTTGATCCCTTTAGTCCTAAGAACTATGACTAACTTCTTCTTGAAAACATTCAGTGTTTTGGCCTCAACCGCTTTCTGGGGCAGAGAATTCCACAGGTTCACTGTTCTCTGGTTAAAGAAATTTTTCCCCATCTCTCTGGTGGATGTGAGCAATCCCCTGGTGCGCATTGGAAGACCCTGCGAGGCAGTTCTCCTCAGTGTTTCCACCAACTCTTGCATCTCGACCCAGTCACTGAAGCAGTCACCCAGTCACTGGTCGCTCTCACTGTGGGGGCTCGCACTGCAACTTGACTGCCCTGTTTTATGCTTTGGAACAGTAAGGTCACCTCGAGAAAGTGAGCCGTAAAGTGCTTTTAAAACCTGTCAAAGTTGAGAAAGGCTCAACACAAATGTGAGTTCTTCTTGCTCGGAATTGTCTGTTTCCCAGAGGCAATGTCACCTCCCCACCCCCAATCAAGTCTAAGGTGGACAGGCCCATGGTCAACTTCCCTGCCCAGTTGTGCCCTTCACTGACCAATTAGTGATTATTTAAGGGCCTCATCTTGCCTGCGCAGTCATTACTATAGCTGCAGGGTGGCCTGTCTCACCATACCTGCTTATAGCCCACACCAACGGCCCGTCTTCCGAGCCCTCCACTCCCTCTCCAAATCCCTCAACCCCAGAAACTACCCCAGCCCGAAACAAAAATGTCTTACTTGCTTCTTGATTCTCTGCTATCGTGGGAGATCTTTTGAGCAGCAACCAGGGCATCTTTTTGTAGCACTGCTGAGTGCAAGAAAACCTCTGCCCTCTGAAAGGCTGACAGCCCTGGCTGGGCGAGAACCTTCAAGTGGAGTCCAGCTTATGCCCTCAGGAATGCCCGATTGGCATGTCGTTGACTTGCTGGCGAGACCCTCATTTCCACCCATTGTCTCTTTTCAGGCCTTGGGTACATCCGTTGTGGAAAAATGATCGACCAGTTTCAGTACAACGGTTGGATTCATAACATAATGTACATTGTAGCTTCCTTCAAACCGCCGTCCTTTTGAGAGAAAGGGGAGTTTTTGTTCTGTTCTGCTGATTGGTGAGCCATCAATCGCTGGGGACCACTTCACCTGGACAAATGGAAAAGCTTTTGTGCGGGGACACACACACACGGCCTGAAACTGAGCTGCAAATTGAGGCCAGTAGCTTAAATTAGTTCTCTTCCCCCTCCCCTGATGGCGCGGCTTACCCAGTCGCCTTGTAATGACTTGAGGTCCTAGTGCCACCCTCCTTTGTGGACTCTCTCTATGACATTTCAATGACCTGGATATTGCATGTGGTGAACAGGTTCCTGACAAATCTGGATCAAACCGGCAAAGCAAAAGCTCATCAGTGTCTCTCCAGATGTTCTAAAGGCAGGACTGAGTCATCTGGTCACCCTCACTTCAACCTTTAACAAAAGATTCAACAAGGTTTCAAGGATCTAGGATCCAGTTGAGAGTTGCAGATGGCTTAATGGATTGTGGCACAGAAGTTTGTGCTTACTAGATTGCACCAACTTGGGAAGTCCCAGACCTAAGTTTTGGCATGTACCAAATCAGAACAGATGTCATAGAATCCCTACAGTGTGGAAACAGGCCATTTGGCCCAAAAAGTCCACACCAACCCTCCAAAGTGCATCCTACCCTATCCCTGTAACCCTACATTTCCCACCCAACCTAAACATTCCCAGGCACAATGGGCAATTTAAGCATAGCCAATCCACCTACCCTGCACATCTTTGGACTGTGGGAGGAAACCGAAGCACCCAGAAGAAACCCAAGCAGACATGGGGAGAATGTGCAAACTCCACACAGACAGTTGCCCAAGGGTGGAATTGAATCCAAGTCCTTGGTGCTGTGAGGCAGCAGTGCTAACCACTGAGCCACCGTGCTGCCCGGTTGTATGGAGAGCGATAATGATCCTCTGGCTCTCCAGAGCAAGTGGCACAATGTTTTGCTGCTATTTTTGGGACTTGAACCCGGTCCTCCTGACTCGGGGATGGTAGGGACAGTACCACTGCGCCACGGGAACTCTCAGGTTGGGGCTGGATAGAATGCTCAGTCAAGTCAGTCAGGCATCTCAATTGTTTAGCAGTTAATGGTGGCCATTTTGAAAAAAAGCACTTTTTCCTTTGCAGTGCCCACATGGAGAAACCTCCAAAGCAACTCACCATCTTTGGTGAAATGCAGGAGAAAATGGTAGCGTGAAGAAAACTGTAAATTATTCATGAGTTTATGTTTCCTGGGAGCCGTAAAAAATAATATTTAGTGCATGCATGCTGTCTCCATGCAGAAGATCTAGAAGGAGCTTCAAAACATTAAGTACAAGAGCGCTTCTAATTGATTGCTTTCCTTATGAAGTGACAGAATTCAGTTTTCATAAGGAAAAAAAATGCTATGTGTCAACGTGCATTCATTTGGAACAGTTCCAAGTCAATAGCAGCATTAAATCAGATAGCTTTATGACAAGCTAGCTTTACAGCATAAATTTTTGAGACTGCAAATGTATTGTGAAATAATAAGATAGTGTACTAAGTTAAAATGGAGTGTATGTTATTACAATTATTACAATTAAAGGCCCACTCTGTGAAATGAACTGATAGTGTGTGCGCAATTCTGCTGCAGCTCAGCTCAGGTGCGGCTCCCCTGGGAGATTACCCTGTGGGATAGCCCGGGCTCTTGTGCTATTTCCCGAGGATCTCCACTGACCTTCCACTTGGCCTTTGGCGGTAGACTAAGGGGGCCCCCTCTCGAAATTCACCTTTTGCAACTGCCGTGGTCTTGGATAGTGAGGGAAGGTATGGAATTGTTTCCTTTGCTTTTACTCCTTTACAGGGAATGGGTGTCACTGGCTGTCCTCCTTCATTGCCCTTGAGAATATGGTGGTGTGCTCTCCTCTCGTTCTGCTGTAGCATGTGCTGCAAGTACACCCAAGGTGCAGCAGGGATGAGATTTAATTGTTTTTAACCTGTTTTCTCGTCAACCTTTTCGGAGATGTTATTACACAGCTTTGGAACAGGGGGAACTTGAACCCCCGGGTCTCCTAGCTCAAAGTTAGGGACACTACCACCAGATCCTTTTATAAATTAACTGGGCAATACCATAGTCAATCCATAACTGTGCGTTCCCGGTTTTGTAGGTCTTTTTTTTATAATAGTTTGTGGAATTTTATTTCTGGGTCTGCTTTGTGTATTTTCTAATCAACCTGTTCAGAGATGATATTTTACACCCCCTGAAGCAGGTGGGACTTCAACCTGGGCCTTCTAGTCTAGAGTTAGGAACACCACCACCACATAAGCCGTATAAATCAGCCTGATCAGACATGTTATGACACACATCTTCAGTCAATGGGACTTGAACCTGGGCCTTCTGGCCCAGAGGTAGGAACACTACCACTAGAGTCCCAAAACAAGTCTCACAGGATCCTGCAACTATGTTCGCATTTCATCTCCAATGTGACAGCCAACGCTTTTTCAAGTGGGGTGCCAATTGTGATTTTTGTATTTGAGCCGTGAACTAGGGCCATGAACTCAAACTTATAGATTGAGAGAGGCAAGAGAGACACCAGCTGTGCCATAGTGACACTTGGCATAGAAGTGCCTTGGATGTGACCAAACCATTGTTTATTGAACATGTTGGGCAGGATGTTGGGCACCACATCTCTGTGGTGTGAACCAGTTCCACATTGATCTGAAGATAAAACAAGACCAACCTTGGCAGGTTTTTCCAATGGCAGTGGCCTAGTGGTATTATTGCTTTAATTCAGAGACCCAGCTAATGTTCTGGGGCTGTGTGTTTGAGGCCCACCGTGGCAGATGCAATTTGAATTCAACAGAAGTCTGGGATTAAGAGTCTAATGATGACAACGAAACCGTTGTTGATTGTCAGAAAAATCCATCTCGTTCACTAATGTCCTACAGGGAAAGAAACAGCCATCCTTACCTGGTCTGGTCTACCTGTGACTCCAGACCCACAGCAATGTGGTTAACGCTTAACTGGGCAATTAGGGACGGGTAATAAATGCTGGCCTGACCAGTGATGCCCATGTGTTGTGAATAAAAATATTTTAAAACCAACTTCTTGAAATAAGTAGGAAAATTGCTGGTTGACCAACGGTGACGGAAATCCCTGACAGACTCTGGATAAAATGGACCTGGAGTAAACTAACCAAAAGGAAGGCTGCGCAGATTTTGGTGGTGGAGAATGGCAGGTGGATCGTAAAACCAGGGAACGGATAATTTTAAATCCAAGCTGGTTTGATTAAAAATGCGTGAAAGATTTTTGTGATAGTTCCATGTCCATTTTGGCTGTTTAATGGATCTTGTAGGAGAGTGAGTGAGATTTGCACAGTGGCACAATGCTTTGCTGCTATTCTTGCTGTTTCACGGGCTGGGGGGGTGGTGGGGAGGGAGGTTGCTGATGGGTACTCTTCATCTCGATTAGATTCAGTGCCTCGCACATAAAGGACAGATTGATTACATTTAATGAGCCTGCTCAAACCATCAATACTTGAAAGTCTTCTTTATACCAAAGATAAAGCAATGATGGCTGGATTGTCACTTTCTAGTTTGCTGAGCGCAGGCTAGCTGGCTGTACATCAATGTTTTCACAATTGTTCTCATAATTGCACAGCTCTCTCTGGAGGCGATCAGCCCCTGCAGTATTGCCATGCCTGACATGTATCTGAACTTTGTATCCACTGTGTGGCTTGTTAGGTTTCAAACTAATGCTGCAAATTAGATTCTCATTGAAAGAAAGCTCTAAATGGATAATAAACAACACTTGAGGATGCTGTTAATTGTATTCTTTGTGATTTGAATTCAGAGCAGTGAAAATCACAAGGAAGAGAGCTTGGCCCATTTGATGTTGTACATTGTGTCCTCAGTGCACACATGCATTTGATACCCTTTGACCTCAAGAAAGCCTAGTTTGCATTCGAGGGAGACAGGGTCAGACCTTATCCCTAAGGGGGCAGTGAGCCCACACCGACCCTCCGAAGAGCATCCCACCCAGACGCACCACCCTACCTTATCCCTGTAACCCTCCATTCGCTATGGCTAACCCACCTAACCTGCACATCCCTGGACACTATAGGGCAATTTAGCATGGCCAATCCACCTAAACTGCACATCTTTGGACTGTGGGAGGAAACCGGAGCACCCTGAGGAAACCAGCACAGACACAGGGAGAATGTGCAAACACCACATCTGAGGCTGAAATTGAACTCAGGTCCCTGGCGCTGTGAGGCAGCAGTGCTAACCACTGAGCCACTGTTTTACCCTAAAGAAAGAAGGAATAAGGGTTCATGCCAAGAGAGAATAGAGCAGCAACTATGTTTACAGTGGGTGGCTCAATCTCCAAAAGTGACAGGAAAATGTAAAATTTGTAAACAGTCATGTCTATTCTGTCCATTTGCTTTCAAGATAGAGTAAAGTTGGTGTCAAAGAATAGGTACTCCATGTTGTTATCTAGATATAGGGTCCATATGATTCATATTAGCATGACAACGGTTATGGAGAAGGTAAAGATTGTAATATATTTCTGAACACTCACAGACACAGGCAGTCTGCTAGGAGCTGGGTGAGAGGTAACAGCTGAAGGCCAGGCTTCTATATGGTTCACTGTGCAGAACTGTTTGAGCAACATCGGGAGAGGATTCATGACTGAAAAATTTAATTCGTGGAGATTTAAAATGAAGTTGAAAGATTTGCCTGGTTTGTGTTAGAGGGAGAATTGCTGGGAAAGATCCACAGTATGAAAGGTTAAAAGTTACCAGTTAGGAAAGGAAAGGAGAAGTAAGCCTTAAGGAATTAAGAATTACTTTGAACTGGATCCAGGAAATCTGAATGATTACTTAATAGACAATACAAAGTATACATATGAAGTGTCTTTTTCTGTTGTTAGCTTCAAAAGTAGAAAAGTTTGATTGTGTAGTTTAAGTTTATTTT
The DNA here is from genome assembly GCF_021869965.1 of Rhincodon typus. Taxonomy (NCBI): domain Eukaryota; kingdom Metazoa; phylum Chordata; class Chondrichthyes; order Orectolobiformes; family Rhincodontidae; genus Rhincodon; species Rhincodon typus. Next base: position 14,357,238 of record NC_063346.1, read on the forward strand.
GCCTGCACAAAATTGTGTTTAGGTAATAGTGCTTTTAGAATGTTTGTTATTGTGAAAGTCTTAAATCATGAAATCTTGACATGCCATCCTTTCATAGCTGTCAATGCAATGTTTACATTTTTTAAAAATTATTGGTCTCTGCAAAAACGTAATAGCAGTGGCTTTCATCATTTCAGGACATCCCAAAGCATTTTACATTGAATTGACTTATCATAAGTGTTAAGGTGAAGGAGAGAGCAAATCAACCAATTAATGAAGAGCAAGGCCAACAAACAGCAATGTGATAATAACCAGATAATCCACTACTTCATTCACATTCATTGGCCAGGGTATGGTGAATGATTCCTTTGCTGTACTTCGAGATTATTCCATGAGACCTTTGACATTTACCTGGAGAGGGCAGAAGATTTAGTAGCGCCTCTGGTTTTGCAGATCTCCCTCAGTGTGACACAGATCCAGATTTCATCCCAGATGTTGATCTCTGGAGAGGAACTTAAAAATCCAGAACATTTGGGCTTAGATGTGAGAGCTCCATCACTAATTTATGGCTATGATCTAACATGCAGTCAAGATGTCCCTCTCCTTCCCTCCACACCAAATGGATAGGATAATGCAAGATGCTTGGCTTGTCAGATTCAACCACGTGTCATGCAATATAATGAGATAACAAGGTGTAGAGCTGGATGAACACAGCAGGCCAAGCAGCATCAGAGGAGCAGGAAGGCTGACGTTTCGGATCTGAACCCTTCTGTCCAGACTCGAAACGTCAGCTTTCCTGCTCCTCTGATGCTGCTTGGCCTGCTGTGTTCATCCAGCTCTACACCTTGTTGTCTCACATTCTCCAGCATTGGCATTTCCTACTATCTCTAATGCAATATAATGCCTTAGTTTCTTTGATTCTTATTCCCATATAGACATTCAAGGTTGTGGGTGATCAGGAATAGCAAGAGTTTAGTCATACCCAGTGCCCAGTGATGGAGTGAGGAGCATGTTGCACTTTGCTTCTTTACTGCATTGTGTAGCTGACCTGATCCACACTGGGGGAAGCCCCTCATCACCCTGCCACAGGCTGGAGGGGTCACACTCTGGGCGAAGCTGCCCGCCCCACAAGAACATGGCCTCCAGCAGTGCTCCTGTTGGAATTGAGGGAGCATTTCAATCCTCCTCTCTCACCAGCAGGGCCCAAAACCACCAAGCAGGTTTCCAAGGAGCCGGCTCAGAAGCAGGCAAGCGTTTGGAACTCGGGGCTGAATTGTAACTGGTTCGGACCCACTGGCAGCTGCGTAGACTGAACGTGTGTACGTGTGTGTTTGGCCTCACAGAAGTTGCCTCTTTTAGGACCTCAAATGAGTGGTGACAATTGCAGGAGGAGGCCATTCAGCCCATTGTGTCTGCACCACTTCTGACAAGAATCATTCCCTGATGCCAACCTCCTTGCTTCTCCCCATACCATTCCACATTATTTCCTCCCAAGTAATCATTCAGTTCCTCTTGAATGCCCCAATTGAATCTGCCTCCGCCGCCACATTCCCAGGCAGTGCATTCTGTACCCTAACTACTCACTGAGTGAAACAACATATTGAGTAAAGAATTTTAAAGCGTTGGTTTAAAGGGAGGGAAGTTCCAACAAAACACAGTGAGGGGTCAGGACATTGTTTTAACAAGTTAAAAACGTAAAACAACAAGCTGATTATTTAATTCCCTAATCTGATTTGCTGTGACAGAACATGAAAACCACACACTAGCCGAAGGACGCAAGAGGGAGGTTTTCGGTTTCAGTTTCCAGTCAATGTCCCTTCTTTTCCTTCTCACACTTTTCTCCTCTTTACTCTTCCTCTTTCAGCAGTGAGCAATCACACATACATGTGGCTGACTCTGACCTCCTCTCATTAGTCACAGAAACACACCATCTTCTTTACTCCAGTTTTTAAAAAGATTGGTCATAACATTTTATGACGTTAATAGAATGTGAACAAGGAAGGGAGGTTAAAATATGTTCAACCAAGTCTACATTACAGTAAATTTAGTCTGTTGGAAACATCAGCGATACCTAACTGCTTTTAACTACATCAGAGTTTCACTATGTGCCACATTGAGCAGTGAAGCAACTGAGGTTGAATTGCTCTGATAAAGAGTCAGCAGACTTGAAACATTAACTGTGCTTTCTTCCCACAGATACTGCCAGACCTGATGAGTTTCTCTCACAATTCCTGTTTTTGTTAGAGGTTAATTGCCTCTTTCCCTAAATCTACAGCTATAATATTGTAATATGAGATTGTAAAAACGCAGAGTTATCTTATGATAAATATTAAATGCCAGTAATTAGTGTGTATGCATCTTTTCACACACTTTTATATAAATATAATCAGAAGATGATTAAATTAGGAACAGTTTCACCATTATGTAAAATGCAGCCTACAGTGTGGAAACCCAGAACAATTATGCATTTTGCTAATTATTCTTGAAAATGATCTGCTTCTAAAAACTTGCTTACTAATTAGAATTTCTGTCCATGAATTGAGGAAGTGCTAATGACGGATTGTGTTTAGTTGAGAGTGACCTTGTAAGGGTTATCTCTGGGAGATGGGAATGAATTTGGTCAGCTGCTTATCCAATGGTTGAGATCAAAGGCTGGATGCTGTCTAAGAACGGGAGGATCTGGGCCTGCTGGGTGAGTTATTCGGAGATCACTGGGAGCAGGGGCTGAAGCAGTGGATGAGGGGATTTGAGTTGTTGGAGTGGGGGGAGAGTTGGCTATTGGGGGAATCAGAGGCTTGGTGATGAAGAAACTGAGATCAGGGAGACCTGAGCACAATAGTGCCTGTATGGAGGCAAGGACTGAATGTATCCAGGGATGTTGTTGTGGGTGTGGAATCAGGGACTACATCCCAGTGGGGGATTGAGCACTTGACCTTTTGAGGCAGTTGAGGAGCTGGCTGTGATTAGGGGAGGGCTGGGAGTGACTGGAAGCCTTGAGGCTAGAGTTGTGGTCTAGAGTTGAGATTGTTGGAGGGGCGAGATTCCTAATTGCAGAGGCCCCTCAGACAAATGCCTGGTTGGTGGAACGGTACTTGTTAAACAGACCAATAAACGTGTTGCAATGGGCTTTACGAGGATTTGATTGTCAATCTGTAGTTTAGTACAAACATTGGTTTCTTCATTTCCTGCTTCAGAAGTCAATGCCCATTGGGGAAGAACCCAGCTCTTTCTTTGTTTCAATCAAACCATGTTGTGACAGACTTCGTTAATTGGTAGGACTTGAACCCAGACCTTCTGGCCCAGTGGTAGGGACACTACCACAATGACAAAAGACCCCTCCATAACCAAGCTGATTTTTTAAAAAATTAAACAGAAAAAAAACTGCCTACCAGGGGTCTTGTAATTTAACCACGAATCGGATAGGGTGAACAGTCAAGGTCTTTTTCCTGGGGTGGGGGAGTCTAAAACTAGAGGGCATAGGTTTAAGGTGAGAGGGAAAAGAATTAAAAGGGACCTAAGGGGCAACTTTTTCACGCAGCGGGTGGTGTGAGTATGGAATGAACTGCCAGAGGAAGTGGTCGAGGCTAGTACAATTACTACATTTAAAAGGCAACTGGATGGGTATATGAATAGGAAGGGTTTAGAGGGATATGGACCAAGTGCTGCAAATGGGACTAGATTTATTTGGGATATCTGGTCAGCATGAATGACTTGGATCGAACGGTCTGATTCCATGCTGTACATCTCTATATCTCTAAAAGGGAGACACCAGCAGGATTAAATCGAAGTATTTTGGGAAGACAAATAAATGTATCCCAGCCCCTGTGATGCCTGGCTATCCTGAAAAGCTTCAAGGGTAATAGTGGACATTGTGAGCTTCTTCTCCAAGGACACTTGGGCATAGCATAACCGTGAAAGAGGGGCAGTCAGCAATTATAAGCCCCTCCAAGTATTGTTTCCCCCTTAGAGTTGTTGTATCCCGTGATACAATAAGCCAGAATGCGTGTTCTGTATGGTAGCCTTCTCACAGAGCAGGTAGATGGTGGTGTATTGATAATGTTAATGGACTAGTAACCAAGAGGGCCAGCTTAATGGAGATATGGGCTCAAACCCCACTTCAGCAGCTGGAATCATTGCAAAAACCCATCTGGTTCACCAACTTCCCTTTGGGAAGGAAATTTGCTGTCTTTTTAAAGATTCTTTCACAGGATGAGGGCATCACTGGCTAGGCAGCATGTATTGCCCATCCCTAATTGCCCAGAGGGCAGTTAAGAGTCAACCACATTGCTGTGGGTCTGGAGTCACATGTCGGCCGGACCAGGTAAAGATGGCAGTGTCCTTCCCTGAAGAACATGAGTGAACATGACGGGTTTTTCCCCCAACAATCGGCAGTGGTTTCACAGTCATCATTAGATTCTTAATTCCAGATATTTATTGAATCTGCCATGACGGGATTTGAACCTGGGTCCTCAGAACATGATCTGGGTCTCTGGATTAACAGTCCAGTGATAATACACTAGGTCATTGCCTACCCCTAGTTCTCTGCACCCCAGATGGGATGGCCTGGCTTTGAGACCCACATTAACTCTTCTGATGGGCTAGTGAGCTACTTGGCTCAAGGGTGACTAGGGATCGACCACAACTGTTTGCCAGCGATGCCCAATTCCCATCGAAGGATAAGAAAATGCACAGGGCCAGTTGATTTTGCCCACTGTCACTCCTCAATGGATCAGAGAGGTAGTAAATGCTGTAGATAGGGTGAGCCTTGCCCATCAATTATTTTAAAAATTTATAGAAAGCTGACGTAAAATAAAAAGCCTCTAATCACATTTGTGTCTATACTGAAACAACAGAAATCAATGTGAATTGAACTACACATTGGATTGAGAGCTGATTAGTGCGTATATTTGGTAGCATTAAAGCTACCTAGTTCACTTAGTGGGGTCAACATCATTACCCTGTGTGTGCACCTCATCAAACATGCTGTCACACAGAGCTGTGTGCAGGTGCTGTGAGCTCTAATACGTTCAGCTCTGAAACAAAACACTTCATCGCCATTTCCTCTAAGCCCCCACCCACCGAATGTCAAACACATCCCCTCTGTTTCAGTCATCCTCCTTCAAAGCTTATCGATTACATTTATCACCAGACTCTCACTGACTGAAAAATTTGGAAGTTACGAATGTGTTCAGTCCATCCATGTTTCCTCAGTGCCTCTGCACGAGGAGGCTTGAGCAGGAAGATCTTAATTCAACTTGTCTAAAGCCGTTGATGTTGATAGAACCCCTTCCTAATGCCTTGAAAGAGGTGGGTCAAAATCCAGTGGGGGAACACATTTGTGTGCTAATGCCTTTTTTATTTTCTTAGTGTTTTTGGAATGCAGTACCTAAAAGCTCGTTGGAAAGAGACTCGATAGCAACTCTCATAAGTGAACTACATCAGTACATGGAAAGGAAAGATTTACAGGGCTGTGGGGAACGAGCTGTAGCAATGGGACTCATTGGCGGTTTTTTTGCTGAGAATCAGCATAGGCAGAATGGGCCAAGTGGCCTCATAACATGCTATGTTTATTCTATAGGGATGGTCCATCTTTTCTTCATTTAAGAGGAAGATAGATGAGCATGTGAGGGTAGAGGGTTATATTAATAGAGTTGGATGAGCAAGTATGGGAAGAGGTTTATAAATGCCAGAATGGACTAGTTGGGCCAAATGGCCTGTTTCTGTTCTGCATGTCCTCTGTAATTTTGTTCTTGCAAGCAAACCATTGGCTGTGCTATTAACAAGAAAGATGTTCTCACATATCTATAGTGCCTTTTATAACACCCTAATGTGCTTTACACCCACAAAATGATTTTTTAAATCTGTGGTGGAATTAAATTGAACTATGCAGGGTTAGCACACTGGTCAGAACCCTGTGTTACATTCAACTAGATGAAGAATCAGTCAGGCCCTTGACCAACCTTGTGCTGGTCTTTCCTGAGACTCAAGATCCTGCATCTCCCTCCTGCGAGCTGCAGCTCTCCATTGCTGACAGTGCCACCAGGAAGGGTGGCCGCTGCCGGTAGTGCACCTCGCGAGAGGCTGAGGGTCATCGAGGGACCCAGGTTGCAGGTGGATGAGGGTGGGATTCTGTTCCTGAATTAGGTATCGAGTTTCTTTAAAACACAGTCACTCCCTCCAGAAAAGGCCTGGCTGGTGGCCTTCAGAAAGTGCAGAAACACCATTCCACCTGCATATAATTCCTGAGTTACCGCTGAATTCTGACGGGCTCAGGGAAATTTGGTGCAAGATCTCACCATGTGTGTGGGTGTGTTTCTCCCATGGGCTTGTTCTCAGTTTCAATTTAATTTTGGGAGGTTTTCTCGTCGTCGGGAGACCGATGTGCAGCCACTCCTGCAATTAAGTGTGCCCAACAGTCATGCTTGCTGCGATCATGAGCTGTATATTAAATAGTTAACAGTTCACAAAGCTATTTAATTCTGTCCTATTCCCCGACCTATTCACAGCCACGCTTTCTGCTCTATTAATCTTACCAATTCATGGTGTCACTGCCATTCTGTCTGTCTCCCTCTCAATTTAACCTGACATTCTTCTCTGCCCTCAGAAGCCATTCAGTATACTGCTGTTTCCACTCTGATCTCTCTTATCGTGTGACTGACCCCTTCTCAATAACAACTTGTATTGCTATAACTTTTGATATTAATGCAGTAATTCTCCATGTTCCTCCCTCCTTCAGATTTACGCCTCATCATCCTGCCTCACTCCTCCTTCCCCAGCATTTATCCCTTCTCCTTTCCGCCGAATTCCTCACCCACCTAGGACCAACGTTTCCTTGAATTAATTCCAGCTTGGGTTCATTGTAAACAGGAATTCTGTTCCCCTGAGATTGCCCACCTCCAGTCTCCAGGATCCAGCATTACGCCTGCAACAGGACGTGGTGTGTGGGAGCAACGCTGAGAGCTGTTTCAGATTTCCTCTGCAGATGAAATCTATGTAAGCTCCTACTGAGTGGTCAGAGTCTATTTAGAAAGGCTGCACTCATTTCAAGATGATTAACTCAACTGTTGAGACTAGATATAGCACTGTTATTCCATGTAAATAAGGTGAACAAAATCAGCCGTGTTCAAGTTCTTTGCTGTACATATGGGTGTCCACTGCCCACCATATTTCCTCTGGCCAGGGTCTACTGCTAGAACTGCCAAGTTCTGGAGGAATGTATTCATAGAGGTTTCAAGTAGCATATTGATTTTAAATTTCCCTTCCTTGTTTTTAATCCCTTCCGTCATCTTGCCCCTCCCAATCTCCGTAATCTCCTCCAGCTCATGACCCCCCCCAAGATATCCACACGCCTCTAATTATGGCTGACCAGACATCCTGAATTTCAGTGGCTCCCCCATTTGGTGGCTCGCTCAGTTGCCCAAGATCTGAGTGCTGTAGTCCCTTCATGACACCGCTTGACCTATCTGCCTCACATTCCCCCTCTGAGACAACCTTTCAAATCTGTGACTTCGGTCAACATTTTGATCAGTGACCTATTATTTCCATGCACAGCCCGTTACCATACATCATTTTATGATGCTCCTGTGAATGAACTTTGGAACTTGTTAGTGTGTTAAAGGTGCTATGTAAAAGTAAGCTGTTGTTGTTGTTGAGGTTTCGTAACATGGCCTCCTGCCTTCCAACTGCCCCACCTCTGCACTTTTTCCATTAGTCCCTCACCATGTCAATCCACCCAGTGCACCAATTGGAAATCAAACAGTCTCTTCATGAGCAGATTTCATGATGGTTAACTGTTGGAACAGCTTTTCCCTTATAGAGTCATTCAGTCATGGAGTTATACAGCATGGAAACAGACCCTTCAGTCCAACTTTTTCATGCTGACCAGATATCCTAAATTAATCTAGTACCATTTGCCTGTATTTGGCCTCTGTCCCTCTAAACCCTTCTTATTTATGTACCCATCCAGATGCCTTTTAAATGTTGTAATTGTACCTACTTTGGTAGCTCATTCCATATACGTATCACTTTCCGCATGAAAAAATTGCCGCTTAGGCCCCTTTTACGTCTTTCCTCTCTCGCCGTAAACCTGTGCCCACTAGTTTTGGACTCCCCTACCCTGGGGAAAAGACCTTGGCTATTCACCCTATCCATGCCCCTCATGATGTTATAAACTTCTATAAGGTCATCCCACAGCCTCCGACGCTTCAAGGAAAACAGTCTCAGCCTATTCAGCCTCTTCCTATAGCTCAAACCCACCAACCCTGGCAACATCCTTGTAAATATTTTCTGAACAATTTCACAACATCCTTCCTAAAGCAGGGAGACCAGAATTTCTTCACCAATATTTTTATGACTATAAATGAAAGCATTCAAAGTAAACAAAAATGAAACTCTTTTTTATATCAATATGATTTTTCTCCCAGTATGTTCTCTTCCAGTGTCCTGGAAATTAATCTTTAAGTCTAACCAGACAACACAACACATGACAGACCAAGGTACAAATGTCTGGTTTAGTTTGTAAGTTGTCTAAATGTGGCATCATAGCAAGTCCTTTATAGCAGTCAGTTGCTTTGTTAGGCAAAGGCATTGTAGAGTTTTAATTTTTTTAAATTAATCTTTGAATAAGGGAAATTTAAAGAAAGCTTTTGGCACAAAGCATAGAAGACAATACAGTCACTGTCATGTCCTCTATTCTTACAATCTTCACTTTGTAGGGTGGCTCCGTGGTTAGAACTGCTGCCTCACAGAGCCAGGGACCTGAGTGTGATTCCACCCTCGGGCGACTGTCTGTGTGGAGTTTGCACATTCTCCCCGTGTCTGCGCGGGTTTCCTCAGGGTGCTCCGGTTTCCTCCCACAGTCCAAAGATGTGCAGGCGAGATGGATTAGCCGTGGGAAATGTAGGGTTACAGGGATAGGGTAGGGGGGGATAGGTCTGGGTGCAATGCTCTTCACAGGGTTGAGGACTTGATGGACCAAATGGCCTGAAGCCCCACAGTAGAGATTCTACGATGCTATAATTATTGGAAATTCCAGGACAGTCCCGAAGTTTTAACAATCTCAATGTCCAATCCCTGGCAGTGAAGAATGCAGGAAAGACCTACCAAACACTGAGCAACTTGGTTTTTGTGTGGGTGTTTTAAGATGTGGTATATTTAAAAAAAAATAAACAGAATGCATGTCCACTTAATGGCTTATTCATGAGATAGATGGAACACACTGCTTTCTTGCTTGACTTCCTTCCTTGCTGTATGTTATTCGCAGGCCAGGGACAGAGCAGATTGCAAATAAGAACATCCCTTTCTACCAATTGTCTTAGATCATTTTCAACAATGTGTATAAAAATGTCTAATCACACTTGTTTCTTTGCTCAAATCAATCTGAATTTGAACTACACTGCAGAGGTGAGCTGATGGTGAGCATGCTCCTTAGATCACCAATCAGAGTGAATTCATGAACACTCAGGATAATCCAATGTGCCCATGCCTGCCTGTAGCCAATGCTTAGATAAACAGTGGCGAAGGATGTGGTAGGGAGAGAAGGTCCAACTAAAATGTCAAGTGATCAAGAGGCAATTAAACATGAATTAAATGGAAAGTCAGGTGGAGTACAGTTCAGTTGAGGCATCCAAGAGAGCTTACATAGGCTTACGAGGAAACAACTTATGAACAGCACAACATTGTGTTGCTGTTTGGAAGAGCCATTATACACTTAATGGGCAGAACGGTCGCCTGCACTGTGATGATGCAGTGATTATATGTGCATGTTCTGTGACCTTTACAAAGCCACCCTTTGGAGGAGAATGTATTGTAGTTGGCTTCTGTGCCACCGAGCTACACAGGATCTCCTGGTGGTCTATTCCTTGGGTTGGCCATTCACCAGGAGGTGAATAATGAATGCTGTGTGCAGCTAATGAAGTGTTGGATGGTGGGGAAGTCGGATGGAGACTTTGGTCATGGTGCAGGACTTTCCAATCACTTAGCTTTTCTTCACAGGGCTTTGCATTTGGTTGGGTGGCTCAGGACTGGGATTTTCTGCAACACCTGCCAAATCTCTTCAAGTAGTTCACTACTGAGCCGTGCAGGACGTGCTGTGAACTGTCTGTGAGAAAGAGGTGATTTTCCTAACTGATCATCATTTTGTAGTATTAGGGGAAGGGACCTGATGCCATTTTCGCAGCTCAAACAATAGAGAGAAGGTCATCTGTATGAATGGTCTCCAAAGGAAGGAGTAGTACATGGGCAGACAGCATTGAGTCAAATGCTTTGACTATCATGGTATCAGTATGACTATCACGAGAGCCCAAGATAAGGTCTGCTGTGAACCAAGACAATGATCTCCACGCTGTAGGAAAGAGGTTGTGAAATGTTAAAGGGTTCAAAAAAGATTTATAAGGATCTTGCCAGGGTTGGAGGGTTTGAGCGATAGGGACAGCTGAATAGCATGGGACTATTTTCCTTGAAGCGTCAGAGGCTGAGGGCTGACCTTATGTTTATAAAATCATAAGGGTCATGGACAGGATGAAAAGCCAAGGTCTTTTCCCCAGGGTAGGGGAGTCCAAAATTAGAGGGAATAAAAACTGAAAGAATGGCGGATGTTGTAAATCAGAAACAAAAACAGAAATTGCTGGAAAAGCTCAGCAGGTCTGTGCAGAGAAATCAGAGTTAGCATTTCAGGTCAAGTGACCCTTCTTCAGAACTTGATGCTGCCAGATCTGCTGAGCTTTTCTAGCAATTTCCATTTTTGTTTCCAGAACCAGAGAGCATAGTTTTAAGGTGAGTGGAGGGACCTAAGGGGCAACTTTTTCACACAAGAGGGTGGTATATGTATGGAGTGAGCTGCCAGAGGAAGTGGTGGAGGCTGGTACAATTACAATATTTGAAAGGCATCTGAATGGGCACATGAACAGGAAGGGTTACGGGCCAAATGTTGGCAAATGGGCCTAGATTAATTTAGGATATCTGGTCAGCACAGACGAGTTGGACCGAAGGGTCTGTTTCCGTACTGTACAACTCTATGACTCCATGGTGACCAGCAGGGCTGTGAATAGATTGATGGAGGGAGTAGAGAGGTCTCATCCAAAAATTTATCCTGCTTTGGTTTGTGAGGGAAAGGAGCCTGCTTTCCTGATCACTGCGTCCACTTCTGCCAACAGTGAGCCCCATACATTTGAAGCTGTTGATTGAAAATCCAGCATAATATCTCAGCTGTGAATGCTGTTTGTCGCTGGCTCTCTGTGATTTACTGACGCTGCCCCTTATTACCCTGTGCCTGGTTCCCATGGCGCTCAAGAGATGCAGAATCCACTTACCGGTTTATTAAAAATCGAATGATCATCTGCTGCATGTCTCTGTAAGGGTCCTTTTGAATTGCAGAGAGATTTATTTTAGCCAATTATTGGTGCACCGTTCTTTTTAGGGACCAAGCACAATTGATTGAAACCTATTGAAAACAAATTAGGTGTCACTCACACGTGGGAACTTGTTTATCACTTCCCTGGAGCTGTTCTGTAAAAATGCAGCGCAAATATAATATTAATTGTTTTAATTTAAAGGCAGTAGCAACAGGCTTGATCTCAAAACCTCAGCAGGCTCAAGCATAAATATATAGATTATATGGAGCTTTGATTACACCAAGTAAATTAATTAAGTACTGCAGTGACCCAGACTGAAATTGTGAACCTTTGTGTGGCACAGCGCATTTAACTTCAAGTGCCTGTCTTCTGATTAGCTGTAAACTCAGGTGTAAGTGTCACACAGCAGAATGATCTCCATTGTACAAATCATTGCTGGCATCAAACCTTATAATTAGCAAATGTTCAGTATTTGTCGAATGCCTCACAGAGCTGGTGAAATGGACCCAGCTGCTTTGGATGGTAACGGATTGTTTAAGTGTGTGTTGGCTACGGGTTAATAAAAGATGAGAAGAGGGATTAAGAACAAAGCCGTGCTTTATATAATTAAGACTCTGGGCACCTACTTGATAGGTCATCTGACATCTCTACAACAAATTGACTTGACATGTTATCAGTGCAAATGAGAACAAAGAGAAGATTTTCTCCGTTTTATTAAGGCAACCACACATTCCTCACCTGTGAGTGGGAGATGCATCATCTGTCGACCAGGCAGGAAATAATAAAAGGAAGAAATTTGCATTCTTGGAGCTCTTTTTCAGGATTTCCCAAAAACACTTGATAACCAGTTTTGACATTTTCTTGCAGAAAATATAGTCACCAAATTGCACAGTGAGGCCCCACAAATAGAGAATGACCAAATCATCTGTTTTAATGGTATTGATTGAGGGTAAAACATTAGTTAAAATGCTCCTTTTTTTTGTAATAGTGCCCATAGAATCTCAGAGGAGGGAGGAGTTATTGATTTAGCATCTCATTTGAAACATGACACCACTGACAGTACAGAGCTCCCCCAGTACTACACTGGAGGGTCAGCCCAGATATTCATGATTAACTCTCTGGGGCCAAACCCGAATCCACAGCTACAAACCGAAAGTACTGCAGATGCTGTAAATCAGAAACAAAAACAGAAGTTGCTGGAAATGCTCAGCAGGCCTGGAGAGAAATCAGAGCCAACATTTCGGGTCGGGTGACCCTTCCTCAGAACTTCTTCAGAATTTCCAGGAATTTCTGTTTGTGTTTCTGAACCCACCTCGGAAGGGAGAGAACCACCAACTGTCATAAAATTAAAATTCAACTGATTTTAACAGAATAGCAGAGATAACACGGATACCAGTGCGGAGCTGGAAGAACACAGCAGGCCAGGCAGCATTACAGGAACAGGAAAGTTGACGTTTCGGATTAGGACCCTTCCTCAGACCCTTCTTTCCTACTCCTCTGATGTTGCCCGTGTTCCTCCAGTTCCACACTGTGTTATCTCTGACTCCAGCATCGGTAGTTCTTACCATCTCTTAACAGAATAGCAGAGTTTTTTCTCAACCTGTAACCATCTAATGGTTCAATTCCCACCAATACATCTGAAACAATTTCTCATTCCTTAATGATCACAAGCTTCTTTGACTCTCTTTTTGGGGAATTTTGCATCCTAATGTGCCAAGAGGTTGAATGGCAAGCAGCATTAGCTC
>NC_063346.1:14380312-14388189 GCF_021869965.1 Rhincodon typus
TCCACACCTTGTTATCTCAGAATCCAGCATCGGCAGTTCCTACTGTCTCCAAGAGGAATATGTGTTGCGAGGGAAATGTAGACTGTTTTCAAGTGGATTTGTGGCTTAGTGAGTGAGAAAGACCATAACCGATGGAATACAATGTGAGGTTATCCACCTTGGCAGGAAGAACAGATGTGCAGAGTATTTCTTAGATGGTGAGAGGTTGGAGAGTTTAAATGTCCAATAGGACTTGGGTTATCCTTGTCAATAGGATAACATGTAGGTGCAGCGAGCTATTAGGAAAGCTAATGGAGTGTTAACATTTATTGCAAGAGAATTTGAGTACAGAAGTAGTGAAATCATGCCTCAGTTGTATAGGAGCTGGGTTAGACCGCACATGCGGTACTGTGTGTAGTCCTTATCTCAGGAAAGATATCATTGCCACAGAGAGAGTGCAATGAAAGTTCACCAGACTTGTCCCAGGGGTGGCGAAACTGTCCTAGAAGGAGAAATGGGAAAAACTGGGCCTATATTCTCTACAGTTTTGAAGAATAAGTGGTGATCTCATTGAAGCCTACAAAATACTTTAAGAGACAAACGGGGTTTTGATGCAGTTGAGGTGTTGCCTTGGCTGGAGAGGATAGAATCAAGAGGCACAATTTAAAAATAAGGAGGATGCCATTTCGTCCTGAAATAAGGAATTTTTTTTTTATTCAGAGGGTGATGAATCTTTGGAATTCTCTATCACAGAGGGCTTTGGAAGATCGGTGATTTAGTACATTTAAAGTAGAGGCTGATAAATGTATGCTTATTAATGATGTATAGGGTTATGGGGATAGTGCAGGTAAAAGGCACTGACATGAAGCTGCTATCATTGTAACGACGGGCTCGAAGGGCTGAATGGCCTACTTCTGTCCCTAAATGTGGAGAAACAATAGCAACAACAAGGCATGTTTATAACAAGGCACTCGTTCATAGGACCTATCAGGACAGGTCTCCACACATGAAGCCAAAGAGGCAGGTTTTAAGCAGAGTCTCAAAGAATTGGAAGGGCTTAGAATCAGAATCAAAGCCCACAGAGCCTGTGGTGGGAAATTGCACATTCAAGCTGAATCTGAGGAACAATGGAATTTGTTAGGCTGGGATCATTTACAAATATAGGGAGCGGGAAGCCATGAAGGGAACTTATACACAAGCTTGAAGAGTAAAAGGCTGGTTAAGCTCGCAACATGGGCTAGAATTGAGTAAAAGTATCTATAGCAAGGGCACAGAGAGTGTACCAGGAATGGCAGACATTGCTTGCAGAGGAGAATGTAACATCACCACCTTCCCCTGGGCAGTTAGCGATGGACAATAAAAATACTGGCCTCTCTAGTAATGCCCATGAATGAAATTTTTTTAAAAAGCCATTGACGATCTTACTGGACAAGCAGACTCTGACCAGAGGGGTCGAGACAGATGTTGCAGAGGCTGATGTTGATGCTGATTCCACATCTACCGATAACGTCGCTACAGAACAGCATGTAAACCTGGGGTGGGATAGGGGCAGAGATAGATGCTTGGGTGACTTCAACAAAGGGAACTGCACAAGGCCGGGAATTATAACCATTGCTGGAGATGTTCTATTCACAATTGGAAAGTTTGGAGTGAAACCATACAAGGGAAGAACCCCTCAAAGAATGGTGCTGGGAAGGATGATATGGTTGACCGTATAAGGAGCACAGTAGTTGAGGAGAAATAATTTATCGCAGAAACTGTCTTCATTCCTCAGTGGCAGAATCGTGCATCCACATTTTTAGATCCTGCTCTGATGACTGTGCTGGGTGTCTTTAGTTACAATAGCCATGCGTTTTCATGTAACTCAGTAGAACACCTGACAAAGACTTAGAGGCATGTGAGCCTGTGTCGAATTAACCATATGTGTTGTATCATTTCTGCAATTCTCACGCTTCTCAGGAATGAATGTCCACCAGGTTCCTGTTTTGACATTTAGTCCCAGTTGCATGTTTACTGGAGATTCCAGTTCACTCTGCACAGCAGGCAATTCGCTTTTTTCTTTAGAAGAAGAGCCTGAAGTCTAATAGTGATTAATTTCTGTTTGACATGTTTAAACTGGTAAATGATTGTAATTCTAGCCATTGACCCTTTTCATGAAAGACACTGCCATACAGGGAGAAATGAGCTACAGTTTAACACCGACAGCTTAGAAACTGCCTCCTTTTCACAACAAAGCATTTGGAGAGAACTTGTGCGATAAAACAAGGAGCCCTCTTGTTCCACATAAGCAACATTGGTGCACAGGCAAGGAGGCACAGATTTCAGGCCATTCCAGAGAGGTCGATAAGAAGGTCGGGACATTCATGCCTCTTGCCAGATGTGGGATTTAGATCCAGTAACTAGTCGCTAACCTGGTTACTGGCTGGGAAATCAAAAAGAAATCTGGCATAATCATTCCCGGGTCTGCTCCTGCTTGCTCACCCGCTTCCCCCCCCCCCCCCCCCCCCCCCGCCAGTATTCCACAAAAATAACCAGTTTTCATTTCTGAGCTGAAGCTGCAGCCGATATCAATCCTGAGCCTCGCAATCAATCCTGTCTCCACCTGATGTCCCACACGCACACCAGCCCAGGCAAGCACACACACAACAATCCCCCTCAACACATATTGTTTAAAACCATTGAAGGGATATGAGTTCACTGGTTGTTCCATTATTTATTGTCTGTCCCAAAATTGCCTTTGAGAAGGTGGTGATGAGCTGCCTTCTCAAACCACTGCAGTCTGTATGGTGTAAGTACACCCATAAAGCCATTAGGGAGGGAATTCCGTGATTTTGACCTAGCAACAGTGAAGGAATGGCGATTAATTTCCAAGTTAGGATGGTGAGTGGCTTGGAGGGGAACTTGCAGGTGATGGGGTCCCCATGTATCTGCTGCCCTTGTCCTTCTAGATGGAACTTGTTGTGGGTTTGGGAGATGCACTCTAAGGATCTTTGGTGAATTTCTGCTGTACATCTTGTAGTTGATACACACTGCTGCTACTGAGCGTCGGTAATGAAGGGAGTGTATTTTTGAGGATCTGGTGTTAATCAAGCAGCCTGCTTTGTTCTGGATGGTGTCACACTTTGAGTGTTGTTGGAGCTGTACCCATCCAGGCAGGTGGATAGTATTCTGTCACACTTCTGACATGTGCCTTGAAGATGGTGGACAGGTTTGTGGAGTCACGAGGTGAGTTACTGATTGTGGGATTCCTAATCTCTGACCTGCTTTTGTAGCGACAGTATTTATATGGTGAATCCAGTTCAGTCCCTGATCAATGGTAACCCCCAGGATGTATACACAGCATGCACACGCATACTCGCATGTATACATAGATTACACGTACACATGGACCACACACATGCATGTGAGCATGCACACAAACATATATATAAAAACATGCTCATTTACACATGCAAATGTACATACTGATCACACGTGCACGCACACTATCACCATTGCGTCAAACACACTCACACCTCAACATGCTGATGTGTATACACTTCTAACTTGCACAGATAAAAGCATACATATACCATCTCCATTCCCTGTCTCAACATATACGCTTACACACACAGACGGACAGACACACACACACAGGAATCCTACAGTGTTTCTTCGTCCTGTGGCCAGTAATTGAGCACAGATTGACAGTGACCTGTGTATCTTGCTGACCTTTGTGGCTCAGTTCATCTCTAAGCAGCTGGTCAAACAGTTCAGCCTTTCCTCAGCTGAACTGAATGATGGTCAGAATTCCCTGTCTAGCAAAGGGGATAAACGGCTGGAAACGATGACACATTGGCCCCAGTGTGAAGACTCTCGCTATTTGTTTGTTATATGCCGCAAATACAAGTCTTGACTGAGCAGAGGAAAAAAAATATTCCTAACTTGGCTTGGCAATGTATGCGGTCCACTACACAAACAACTACTGCAACTTTCAACATTATCACCATTCATAGAGGATGTGGTCTTTTCTGAGTATCTTTTGATTTCTGCTTGGTTTCATTGTCACTTCCTGTTCCTCTCCTCATTCAAGCAACAAAATGCTGCTTTGCAACGAAAACAGGCTGACAGACACTATTAACATCTCAGCAAACACATCTTCTCGCTGCTGGGGCTATTTATCTCTCCTTCACACAGCATCGTTATCGCACTACCACATTGTTGTTGTGCCCTTGCAATTTTCTTTAGCTGATCCTGTTGATTCTGTGTCCTGAGTATTACAGCATGGGTCAACACATGTCCAGATAGCTATCTCCGTTTCTTGCTACATTAAACCGCCTCGCCTTTTCTATTTCTTGATTCAGATTTTTCAAAAGCGTGTCTTTCTTTCAACTCAACTTCAACTTCACTGCTGCCTGCACAACCCCCCCCACCTCTCAGCTCGGCCCCAACCCTGTCAACATCCCTATGCTGCCCCACCACATCACTTTCATTGAAGCCAGGCTGGTTTTAAGGTTGTACAGGGGCTGGCCAGAATAATGGAGCACACTCAGCCTTTTACCCCAAACAAAAGAGAGTCTTGTAATACTATAGAGTCAGAGAGATGTACAGCATAGAAACAGACCCTTCAATCCAGCCTGTCCATGCTGACCAGATATCCTAAACTCATCTAGTCCCAGTTGCCAGCATTTGGCCCATATCCCTCTAAGCCCTTCCTATTCATATACCATCCAGTTGTCTTTTAAATGTAGTAATTGTACCAGCCTCTACCACTTCCTCTGATAGCTCATTCCATACATGCATCACCCTCTGTGCGAAAAAGTTGCCCCTTAGGTTCCTTTTAAATCTTTCCCCTCTCACCTTAAACCAATGCTGTCTAGTTTTGGGCTCCCCCACCCTGGGGAAAAGACCTGGGCTATTCATCCTGTCCATTTCCCTCATGATTTTGCAATGTTTCCCAAAATATTTCCCTCTGTGATCTTGTTTCAAGGCTTGAGAATGTTGTGTCCCCTGAACAGAGTGTGTGGTTGGGTGGGGGTGGTGGTGTTGGAGGTGGTGCAGAACACGAGGATGTACGAGGAGGGATGTGGTAGAAAATCTACCAGAGCAAGGGGTGCGGGACAGAAATCCTCTGAAGGTGGTGGGAGGCAGGTTGGAGCACTGCGATGGACCTTGCTGCCCTAGAGCCAACAACACCAAGATCTTGGCTCATGTGGGGCTCTGCCCCCCAACTTTGGAAAGCCCTGTATTAGTGCTTTTGCTATATCATGCTGTTCCAAAGTTCGGGGGAGGAGATGGCCTAGTGGCGTTATCACTAGACTGTTAATCCTGAGGCCTGAGTAGTATCCTGGGGATCCAGGTTCGAATCCAGCCATGGCAGATGGTGGAATTTTAAGGGTGGCACGGTGGCTCAGTGGTTAGCACTGCTGCTTCACAGCAGCAGGGACCCAGGTTCAATTCCAGCCTCGGGCGACTGTCTGTGTGGATTTCCTCCGGGTGCTCCGGTTTCCTCCCACAGTCCAAAGATGTGCAGGCGAGGTGGATGGGCCATGCTAAATTGCCCTGGAGTGTGCAGGTTAGGTGGGTTATAGGGGGTGAGTCTGGGTGGGACGTTCTGAGGGTCGGTGTGGACTTGTTGGGCCGAAGGGCCTGTTTCCACACTGTAGTGATGCTATGAATCAAACAAAAGTGCAGCACTGCCAAGTGAAGTGTAGTCACCACTGTAACTTAGAAAATGCAGCGGTTAACCCACAAAGAAAGCAACTTTGGAATGTACATTCAGAGAAAAAAAGAAGTGCAGTTGTTTCCATGGAAGTGTCACTTGCTGAAGCATTCTGCGATGGTTTAGAATGACACGTAATTGTAACCTGCTGCTTTTTTTTTGGGAGCAAGCTGAGGGTCTGCAGTGAGCCGCTGACTTATCATTGGGCTCCAGCACTGACCACAGGATGCCGGGCCGTAGGCTCCCCATGTGAAGATTGCCAGCTGAATGTGTGGCTAAGTAAATGACAGATACACAGTATCTCCTGGTCTGAGCTGTGGCAGACTTCCTGCCTGTTTTCAACTAAATAGCCAGTGACGTCACTTACAGCAGTTGGTCGGCAACAGCAGCGAGAATTACCTGCTCGTGTCGAAAGTCACCCTAATGCGCTACATAGAGGGGTGGAGAACAGCAGACACAGGTGAGGGCCTGTATCCTTTCTATACAGAGAGCTTTGTGTGTGTGTGTGTATATGTGTGTGTGTGTGTTTGTGTGTATATGTGTGTGTGTGTGTGTTTGTGTGTATATGTGTGTGTGTGTGTGTGTGTGTGTGTGTGTATGTGTGTGTTTGTGTGTGTGTGTGTATGTGTATGTGTATGTATATGTGTATAGCTATGTCCTTGTCCTGTACATATGCAGCTCTGTTGTGTATGCCTGTCCATGACTTGTGTTGGTCATTGTCTATGGATCTGAGTAGTTTCACTCAGTTACCAGGGATATTTCCTCTGTTGACTTTGTTGAGTAAATTGGATAATTTGCGAATGATTCTGATTGTTAATTAATTGATGTTAATGTAGATTTTTTTCCTAGTCAGCATGTTCAGAGATGTTATTGTACACCTCTGGAGCAGGTGAGACTTGATTGTTGGCCTCTTGGCCCAGAGGTAGGAATACTGTCACTGTTCCCCAAGTGCCCTTGGTGATCATAGGTAGAAATGGTGTGTAGGGATATGGGGAGAAGGCAGGAGATTGGCACTCAGTAAGAGAACTGGTTCAGGCAGCAAGGGCCGAATAGCCTACTCCTGTGTGTAACGATTCTGCGATGTATGCTGAACCGGGTTACCTTCATGATTGAGAGATTGGTGCATCCAGTTACATCTTTCCTACTGTATAGACTTTTGTGAGTATTAATGTATGAATTCCACCACTGGTCACACTGTTTGATGTTGAGCTTGCAGCCATTTTACACCCTGATCTGCAAGAACCCATTCGTTCGTAGACCACCATCTTGTAATGGGAGTTCTGTCCACGCCTGGGTGGTTGCAGCTCCAGCAACACAGGAAGCTCAACACCTTTCACGGTAAAGCAGCTTGCTTGACTAACCCCCCGCAAATCTACTACCTTAAATCTGCATTATCCCTCTACTTGTGCAGCAATGTGTACAAAATGCCCTGCAGCAACTCATCAGGCCTGCTTAACCAGAAGGGATTGGAGTACCCCTGCCTGCCAGTCCTCCTCTAAGCCACACCACATCCTGAGTTTGAATTGTATCTGTGTTCCTTTACTTTCACTGGGTCAAAATCCCGAACTCCCTCCCTAACTACACCAGATGGACTACAGCACTTCAAGAAGCCTACTCCATCACCACCTTCTGAAAGCAAGTACAAATGGGTGAAAATGCTGGCCCAGTCTGCAATGCAAGCATATAATTAATCAACCAGATACTACATCACCAAAGTCAAGCCTCTCTGCTCCTATGATGCTGCTTGGCCTGCTGTGTTCATCCAGCCCTGCACCTTGTTGTCTCTCTCTCAACAAGTAGTTTGTTTTGAGTTGCCATAATTCAGGAGGCAATGCTTTTTAGTGATACACCTTAAATGTGCAATCAGGCTTAGTGGGGTTGAGAGGTGTAGGGGGTTGGAGGTGGGGACAGGGCTGCTTTGTCTCCCAGCTTTTAGAGTGAATTTACTAATAGTACCACTGCTTTGTAACCTCGGGGAGGAGAGAGCTGGATAAGGGGGATAGGGCACCCATTACTCTATTAGGCAGCGGATTCGATATCGGCAGCTTTCAAAACTTAATGGTCAATGGTACGTCAATGCACAGAATTCTGAATGTGTTTGAAGGGGTTTTATTTATAAAAAAAAATGTACTTTCTAACATGTGGGCTTCCACGTAAAATCACATACTACATGAGATTATATAAACCGTTTCCATGC
>NC_063346.1:14388689-14440977 GCF_021869965.1 Rhincodon typus
TTCACACGTGCCTCCTCCCATCTTGCTTTATCTTCTCTAAGCCATGTCACCATTAAGCTGATTTAAATACAGCGAACATTATCGATGCTGCAGCTCCAAGATATGAATTCAAACAAAAATGGCTCAGGAATAGGACTAACAGATCCTAGCTAATGTCTCTGCTCTGCAAGAGTCTACCAGCTCCCACCTCTTGCACTCACCCTATCCACATAATGTTCCATTCATTAGCCCCCACCCGTCTGTTTATCAAGCTTCTCCTTAAGTGTGTCTGTGTTGTGTAGTTTCAACTACTTTGTGTAGGAGCAAGTTCTGCACACACGTTAGTCACAAGCCTTCCGTCACAGTGATAGCAAGATTTAGAATGCCCTTGAAGCTCCCATATATGAACCACACTCTTAGTAAGGTGGTTTCATCTGGATGAGACATGGGGTTGATTTGAGTGGTATTTATCATCCTTCTCCCCTCCCCCCAGCTCCCATGGGGAAGCATTTGCACCACACTTTCCTCAGTACATTAGTCAAGTGCGCATTCAGCTGTGTGTTTGTGTGTGTGTCTGTCTGTATCTGTGTTGTCAGGTGGTAGAGGTGTTGCCTGTATATTAGGAGATATGATTCTCACAGTCCAACCCTGTTCTCGCCCCAATTCCCAAATTCTCCAGCTGGACTGAAAGGAATACAATTGAGAATCAAGGCATTCTTTGCTCCTGTCTCCTGCCAACCCCATTCCTCCAGAGTGGCACTCAAGTACTACTGGAATAGGAACTCCTCCCCAGCTAAAATCTGCTGACTCAGCAAAGGCCAGGCAAACTGTTTCTGTTTTGGTCTTTTTGTGTGTTTCTGGGTTGTTGGGCAGGGTGGGTGGAGGGGAAATGATGCTGGTGGTGGAAGGAGGTAATGAATTTCAGAAGCATTGGTTGTTGGTGGCAGCAGTAGACTCGCCAGTTCACGTTATCATCACACTTAAGGCACCGATGGTCCTGCTCGCCGTTACAATGGTTGTGCAGAGTCAGAAAAGGAGGAAGAATGAGAGAGTACTGTATTTAATAAGCGGCCTGCAGAGACTGATGTAAATGCATGACGGTTAGCAGGGGTCAGTAAGGCTCTGGGGGATGGTGTCAGTTCATCGCTGACATTTTAACTTACTTACAGAAATGATAAATGATGACAAGCACTGTTGGGAGGGAGAGCAGGCTCAGAGGTCGCTATGTAGATGCACTGCTGTCACCACAGTGCCTAATGAGATCGACTCGTGCAATTAACTTTCTGTGGGTCTGCTGTTGCCTCTTTAGGTGGAACCTATAACAGGAGCTTGCTGCAGATTGGGAGATTAGGGGTTGCAGGGGGATGCTAAACATGTTGAAATTTTAGCATTGTGTGAAAGCATAAGCTGCTTGTTTAAAATTCCACGTTGTAAGGCCAGCAAGGAAGTAAGAGAGGAAATCCTGCATCCACTCTGGCTGCTGAGTTTGAATCGGCTTCAGATATGGCTCTTTGACATCCCTGACTTTGTGGGAAGTTTGATTTTTGTACGAATAAGCTGCTTTTTAGGTCTTTCTGTCAAAGCTTTAGAAAGTTCAACACTACTTTGTAAATCTTGACTCACGAGTTCATGAAGCAGACAACTGGATGAACATGTGCACACTGAGATCCATTTTCTAACTGCTGCTGGGACTCTGGTTTGTGCTGATATGTTCTGGTGCATTTGCTTAACTTTGGCATTGAACAGAAACATGAAGAAAATAGTTCTGTTTTCTCCTGAAGATTTTCCCCTTTCTGATCCTTTTTAGACACAGCACAGAAGGAGACCATTCAGCCCATCATGCCCACATTGGCCAACAAAGATCTGACTGCACAGATCCCGTTTTCCAGCTTTTGGCCCTTGGCCTGGAGGGTATGGCAAAGCAAGTGAATATCTACAAACCGCTTTAATGTTACCAGAGTTTCTGACTCAGCTGTACTCTCAGGCAATGAGTCCCAGACCCCACATGCCTTTTTATGTGCCACTGCAATGTCACTCCTTATAGATCTCAGTCAAAAATGGCCATTCATACTTGAACCTAGGTTTTTGTTTCTTATTCACTCTTGGGTTGTGGATATCACTGCCTGGCCAGCATTTATTAGCCTTCCTAATTCCTTTCCAAAAGGTAGATATTGACTATTCCATCTTTGGGTGGCATGGTGGCTCAGTGGTTAGCACTGCTGCCTCAGTGTGCCAGGGATCTAGGTTTGATTCCAGCCTCGAGCGACAGTCTGTGTGGAGTTTGCATGTTCTCCCTGTGATTATGTGGGTTTCCTCTGGGTGCTGTGGTTTCCTCCCACAGTCCAAAGATGTGCAGGTTAGGTGGATTGGCCATGTTAAATTGCCCATAGTGTCCAGGATTGTGCAGGCTAGCTGGGTTAGCCTGAGTAAATGCAAGGTTATAGGGATAGGGTATGGGGTGGGTCTGGGTGGGATGCTCTTCAGAGAGTCAGTGTGGACTTGATGGGCCTAATGACCTGCTTCCACACTGTAGGGATTCTGTGATCGCTGGTAGGGAAGTTAGGTTTGGGATTTTCTGTAATGCCCTATGGTGTGTGTGTGCATATGCACACTTGAGAATTTGAGTACATGTACCTACATGTACATGCAACACTTGTGTCAGTGTACGTGGAACATGTGTATGGATGAATATGTGTCTGTGTTTGTCAGTCTGATGTGTGGTATAAAAATTGCCATAGCAGTGTTGCTGCACAGATGCTTTCTGCATTCTGTGGGCATTGTACACAGCTGCATCGAGAGGTGATTGTTCCTAGGTTTTGTCCAGAAGTAATTTCCTCAGTGGGGGCATTATGCGCCCATTATTGTAAGCAATTATTGTAACAATATCCTTTGCGCAAGATCAGAACAGTAACTAATGTAGGCAACATTTTTTTTATGTTCATGGGACTCTGAACTGAGCAACTGAGACAGACTTTGGGGTCATTTAAAATGGATTGGATAAGTATTAGAACAGGACAAATATGAAGGATACAAGAAAGGGATGTGATATCTTAGTAGATAATGCTGAAGAGATACCATGGAGGCAATGGAACTGAATAGCTGTAATTTCTGTGATTTTGTAACAGCGACCATACAAACTGCCTAGTGTTAACTACCATGCATGACATAAAATAGCTTGTATTGAAGGATATCAGAGATAGCAATGCCTCTTTTATTTTGCTTGGCTGTGCCTATGGTGTAATGGGCTGTCAGAATCAGTAGAAGCAACAAAGAAGAAAGATTTGCATTTGATAACTCCTTTCACTTGCTCAGTTCGTCCCAGAACACTTTGCAACCGATCTATGTTACAAAGCAGCAAACACAGCACCCAATCTGCACACAGTTATGTCCCACAGCAACAATGAGGTAACGACGAGGTGATCTGTTGATGCTGTTGGTTGAGGAATGAGTATTGGCTAGGGTACCAGGGAAAGCAGGGATAGTCCTTTTTAAAAAGTGTCTTGGGTCCTGGAAATTGACCCGAGAAGAGACGTCATCCTCCCAGTCACTGGGTAAGCCATTAGCAATGGCTGAGATGTGGTTATGCCTCTCTTCAGTTCAAAGAAATTGTGGTTTATTTGCTAAATCCTAACTACTGTTCTGATGGAGATTACCTACCTGAAGTGGAGAGAGACTTGGAGCAATGCATCATTTAACAGGCTGCCACTAGTTACTAACACTGGGGAGAAGAAAGAGCCCCAGTGAAGCATCAAATAAGAATTGTACGCAAGTTCAACACATACACAGCAGTGATTAATTGATGTGTGGGTATGAATAGACTGTCTGATATTTATGCAGCATTGTGTACAATTAATCAAAATATGAATGACAGAGAGTCATGACTAAGCGATTGGAGCCATCAGCTAAATTGACTCACCAAAGACATAGAAGTAAAACCTACTGAAAATCAGGACCAACTCTATCGATGTTGCTATATATTTTACCTTCTCGGACTCCACAATAAATCTGTTTCTTAAAAATATTCTCTTTTGATTGAACAGAGAGGCTCGAACATCCAAAAGCTGGACTCGGCAACTGTTTTATTTTCCATTGCAAACCCGCATTTTTATTTTCATATATGCAAAACTGAGGCAAGGGCGTCATTTATGTCTGGTTTCAGAATGAGTGCATACAGGTGGCTGAACACATCCTGTAGCTATTGGGATCATTCATCACAGTTTTTAATTTGGAAATGCCAAAAAACCCTACCCTAACCCCCAATCTTGTTCCTCAATAGTCAAGTATCTCATTTTAGTAGCAAATAATAACTGCCCCATGCTGTAATGTAATCCAGACGAAAAACAACTTGAATTTATATCGACCCTTTCGCAACGACAGGATGTCCCAGTTAAGTATGTCATGCATTATTTGAAAGCAGAAACTCCCACAAGCAGATGTTGAAGAAATGATCAGATAATCCGTTGTAAGATGCTGATAGAGGATAATAATCAGGACATCACATCAGCTATGATCTCATTGAATGGACAAGCAGACACAATGGACTGAATGGCCCACATGTACTCCTATTTCTTATGGTCTGTAAGACAACGTGAGATGCCAGTCACTGCCACTAATCTTCAAAATAGTACCAACAGATCTTCTACAGCCACACAAGAGGGCACAAGGAGCCTCTGTTTACCTCCTGATGCATGCCAGTTCTGTGAGAAGGACTTGAACACACCAGCTTCTCTTTCAGCAGTTTGAATACTAGCCACTGCACCAAGACTTGATTCTATAAGGTTTTGGAGTAGATCTGTAGCTCGGGTTATAGGTGTTGAGGTGGTGGAGATTCACCAGAGAGGAGAAGAACAAACAGTTCCCATTCCTGGACGTCATGGTGGAGCGCAAGACAAATGGGGAACTGCAAACGAAAGTACACCGAAAAGCCACACACACAGACCAGGTACTGAACTTCAATAGTAACCATCCCAGCACACACAAACGAAGCTGCGTGCGAACACTATCTAAAAGGGCAACAACACACTGCAGCAACATGGCACTACGCCAAGAGGAAGAAGAATGCCTCTTCCAAGCGTTCAAGAATAATGGATATCCAAAGAACTGGGTCAGAAGATGCCTACACGAACAACATCAGAAAGATTCTACACGCCCCGACACACTCATCACACTACCCTACATCAGGAACACGTCGGAACTCATCACAAGATTCCTACGACTGCTGGACATCAGAGTGGCACACAAGCCCACATCAACCCTATGACAACTGCTCACCCGAACTAAAGACCCACTCTCCGCCATGGACAGAACCAATGTCATCTACAAAATCCCCTGCAGAGACTGCGAGAAACACTACATCGGACAAACAGGAAGGAAACTAACAACAAGGGTACATGAACACCAACTGGCTACAAAAAGACATAGCCAATACTCACTCATCTCAATCCACATGGACAAGGAGAACCACGACTTCGACTGGGACAACACCAAGATCCTGGAACAGGCTAGGCAGAGACAAACACGAGAATTCCTGGAAGCATGCTATTAATAAACACATTGAACTCAACCCATATATATTCCACTACGAAGGAAACCTGGAAGTGAGGCAATCCATCTCAACAGACCCCAGAGTTTAAAAGCCAGGCGGGAAAACACACTGACGCTTCATCGGAGGCTGCACTGAGGATGTTACCAAGCACGGTAACGAAACGTCTGCAAAACAACAAACCAGCTCGGCGAGCCAACCAACCTCAGCTTGGTGCTATGTTTAATAAACACCTCCAACTTTAGTACCCCGTCCCCTACTCCCCATTTCCTGAAGACATTGACTCTCCCTGAAATAGGATCTCAAAAGTTAGCAGCATGCATCCAAGTGGCTAGTCATTAAGGACTCTGCAGTTTCTATACAGTTAGAAGCAAAAGTACTGGAGGGGGGAGCCATAAGAAGGAAGTAGGGTAGGGCAGACTCTCCTGGTTGCTACCCAATACTTTGTTGATGTGTAAATATAAATGATGCTGGAAATCTGAAATGAAAGTAAAAAACAGAATAACTGGAAATACTCAGCAGTTCTGGCAGCTATGGAGAGGAAAACGAGATGGTATAATGGAGTATGACTCTTCCACGGTGCAGTTCCTGTTGGGCTGCAGATTTAAGAACAGCCCAGGCTGTGATTCACCCCTTCCACATTGTTGAAAGGTCAGCTTCCAGGCTCTATAACGATTCATGTCTAAAGGGTAGCTTCTTGGGCCTGAGACTGGCAGTCTGCCAACGGAATTGGACGTGAAAGTCAGCACCTCCGGGAGAACTGGGAATGTGGAGGAGGGATGAGGATACGGATCCAGAAGTGCCTTTCATATTGACTACATTAGAAGCCAGTGCAGATGGGTCCAGTAGACACGGACTGTGTTAGTCACCTTTCTTTCAGTTGAGAAGACAGCACGTATTGCCTTGTTAGTTGTTTTTTACAATCTAAAGTTATTTCGATGCAAGCATATTTTACTTTTGTATTCTAACGTTGTCAGAAATACTGGATGACAAAAGCAGCTGTCTTCGCACTGAGGGACCATTGTAGCAATCAGACTGATTTACTTTCCCATTTTGTTTTTGATACAAAGACTGGATGGGAAGTTCCCAAAGGCATTTTAACCTGTTGTGTGTTCAACATCTTCTGCAGCTGTCAACATGTGTTTGCCATCAAATTACATCTGCACGAGGGGAAGAGGAGAGTGCCGGAAATTTCTAATGGTAAATATTATGGGGCAGAATTGGAAAAGCAGCCAGGCTTGTCGCAGGTGCTTTTCTTCACACAGCCCAATCCAGTTCATAAGGAGAAGAGACAGGTGGTAGCTGCAGGTTAGAGCTCTCACTAAAACTGGAGAGCAAGTCAAACATTTTGCTTGCATTCAGCCTTAGCTGTCAGTCCATCAGAACGTAGGAATTAGGAGCAGGAGTCAACAATTCAGCGCTTCAAGCCCGCTCCGCCATTTAATATGATCATTGACTGATCTTATCCTGGTCTCAACTCCACCTCCTGCCTGCTTCCCATAACCCTTTATCCCGCTTTTCATCAGAAACTTATCTAATTCTCTCTTGAATCTGTTAATTGATTCTGCCTCCACTATGCTCTGGGGCAGAGAGTTCCACAGATTCACAACCCACTGAGAGAAATAGTTTCTCCTCATCTCAGTTTTGAACCTACCTCCTCTCACTCTATGTCTATGCCCTCTTGTTCAAGCCTGTCCCACAAGGAGGAACATCCATTCAACGCCACCTTATCAATCCCCATTAGCATTTTATATACCTCAATCAGTTCACTACACATCGAGAAAGCAAATTATCTGGTCATTGTCGCCTTGCTATTGCGGGGTGTGCCTCTAACCAAAGGCTCCTGTATTTCCCTATATCACAACAAAGAGTGCACTTCAGAAGCATGTAACTAACTATTGAGTGCTCTGGGCCCAGCTGAAAGGTGCTATATAAATGCAAGCTCTTTTTTTTAAAATTGGGAGATTTCTGAGAAACATGCACAAATTCCACATTGGCTGTGCATCCACATGTTTAAACACATGTAAAGGCTTCTATCTGATGTAAAATAAAGGACAGGTAGTGGAGAATTGGCCAACTCTTACAAACTTTCAAAACAAACCAAGATCAGCAGAAGAATCAAGTTTGAGTTCCTCCCAAATGAGGCCATTGTCAGACTAATGGAAGCTCTCTGTTAATTTGAAGTGAATTGGGCCACTTGGGGACCAGGAGCCTCGACATTTTAAACAGTAGAGTCAAGAATCTTGTAACATCCTTGTGCAGCTTACCCTCAACATGCCCTCCTGACAGCTCCTGGCGAATGAAGCATTTTAGAAATCACCCTCATTTCTCAAATATAAATTTCATTAGCCATTAGACCCTTTGAGCCAGATGTAAGCAAATGCTTTTAATAAGCTTTCCTGGGGGAAATGGTGTTCAAAGCTAATTCGGAATAAAGCGCCAAATGATTAGGTTTGGTTCTGGGAGCAGGATTTATAAACTGCTACTATGCAACAATTAGGCAGCAGTTTTTCCACCGTGCTAGGCAATTTTATAATGACAAATCATGAGCAATGCAAACATTGTGTCACAAGTTGTGTCAATTTTATACAGCTTTGTATAATCACTCAATAAATAAATACAGAGCATGAGAAGGCTGAATGTAGCTATAAATGCATGCCAATCAGTGTACATGACGATATCTTTCCTGATGTATGGGTATAATATATTGTTGAGCAATGCAAAGCAATTACTTCAATATTACAAAGAAGAAGAGGTAGGTCTTCATTAGCTCAGTGTGTAAACGTACGTGTGGTATGACTTGGACCTAGGTCTGTGAGGAATTCGCTGATCTGAGCCAGTTAGCATGAGGGAATGGCTTGATTAGCTTCACACCCCAGTTACAGAGTAGAAGGGGGTCAATTAGCTCGCTTGGCTGGACGGCTGGTTTACGATGCAGAGTGACACCAACGGCCTGCGTTTGATTCCCGCACCCCAGCTGAGGTTAGCATGGAGGACAGTCTTTCTCAACCTGCCCCCTCGCCTGAGGTATGGTAACCCTCAGGTTAAAGTCACCCCCCAGTCATCTCTCTACAATGGGAAGACAGCCTTCTGGTCCTCTAGGAATTGGGCTCCTTTACGTCCACTCTGTAAAAGATACAAAACAAATTGCCAGCTCAATTTCTCTACTCTTGTTCATGGTCAGTGAGTCACAGGCATGAATCAGAAGCCCCTTACCGTGGTTTAATTAACTTGGTCTTCAATCCCTGGGATGAAGGGATTAATTTATGACGAAAGGTTAAGCAGGTAGAGCTTGCACTATTGGCATTTGGAAGAATGAAAGAGAAATGTATTGAACCATTAAAGGAGCTTGGCAGGTTAGAAACTGAAAGGATGTTCCTCTCATGGGCGGAAGTAGGGGATATAGTTTAAAAATGAAGGGTCTCATATGGAAGACATGGAGGAAGAGCAACTTGTCTCAGAGGGTGATCAGTCTCTAGAATTCCCTTCCCTAATGAGCACTGGAGGCTGGATTTTTGAATAATGTCAAAGCCGTGTTGGACAAATGTTTTATTGAGTAGGGATTCAAAGTTATGTGGGATAGGTGGGAAAATGGCAGGAAGGACAAATCTTACTTGAATGGAGGAACAAACTCAATTGGTCAAATGGCCTACTCCTTTTAGTTCTTATTGAACATAGAACAGTATAGCACAGTATAGCCCGTCAGCCCAATATGTCTGTCCTGACCATGAATCCATTCTAACCTAATCCAATCTGTCTGCACATGTCCTTATTTTGCTACATACAGGTGAGGAATGAGCATTCGGGAAGGTTACCTGTCTGTGTGGATTTGTATTCAAAGTCATCTCATTGAGGACACAAGCAGTTTAGTTTGGGAGAACAGGGAGCCTGAATCTGAATGATACTTCTTGTGTAGTGATGTAATAATCCAATTCTCTCTTGAATGCCTCGGTTCAACCACCCTCCACCATGCTTTCAGGCAGCACCCTCCACATCTTAACCATTCACTGCATGAAGAGGTCTTTCCTTTATTTTTCCATTGCTTCTCTTACCAATTGCATGTGTGCTTTCTCATTCTCGATCCTTCTGTCAGACCATTCAGGGTTTTGAAAGGTGAAATAAAAGCAGAAAATGTTACAAGTGCCCTGCAAGTTCATCAAGGTCATGATAGAGAATAGATGCCTCTGGTCCAGATGCTCTACCATAACTTTCAATAGCAAAAGAAGAACTTGCATTTATACAGCAGTTTCATGTCATTGGGACATCCCAATTTGATTAGTTGGATTGGTATGGATTAATGTTGAAATAAAGTTATCATTGTACTGGCAGGCACACATTCCCACAGACAGTGCTGAGATAAATGATCAGATATTCTGGTTTAGTGATTTTGGGTTGGAAGATAATGAGTGGCTAGAACGCCACAATTACTCCTGTTATAGTAGTGCATGTGGCTACTTTGATGTTCACCAACAAGAAGGAGGAAGAGTCTTGGTTTTGAATGGAATCTGCAAAATGGCATTTTCTGACAGTGGAGAGCAGTTTCAATAAAGAAGGACTTGCATTGTTATAGCGTTTTTCGTCACTGCCAGACTCCCATCTTTACTTACTTTACACAGTCTGAAGTGCTTTTCGAATTGCAGTCTCCACTGTAGCAAACACAGCAGCCAATTTGCACACAGCAAATGCGAAGAATCAGCAATGAGTTAGTGACCAGGTAATGCTTTTTCTGATGACGATTGAGGGAGTGATATTAACCGTGAAGCAGCTATAACTCCTCTGCTGTTCTTTGATATTACACGATGTGACCCAAGTCAGTTTGTGGAGCCTAGGTTTATTGTCTCATTTGAGCCCATCACCTATTACCTCAGACACCAGAGTGCCAGGGCTAACTTATGTCGGATTCCTGTTTGGTTCTGAGTTAGCTGATCAGAAGCCAACAAGGCAGTGAATAGCATTTTAACAGACCACCCATGGATTAAAGAGAAAGGCATAAATTAGATTACCTGATACTCCTTGTTGTTATCCACTGATCTGCATCTGGAAGGTGCCTTGGGTGAGGACAGAATTGATCGTAGCTGTTTTAGGTACCACTGTAGAGTAGCCTTCAACACTGTGAATGGCCCCTTGAATGAGGTAGGTAAAGGCAGCTGGCGTCTATAGAATTGTAATCCTAGTGAGTTGGAACCTTCAGGAGAAAGCCAGGAGGAAAACTGGGAAGTCTGAGCAAAAGAAAGATTGTGTTTTCATTTGATTGTCTGAAAAGGATTTTGTTTAACATAAGTGAACAGGAAGCAGCTGTTGCTGTGAGTTAACCATTGACCTTCCACCTTGCAGCCTGGGTTCACAGCAAGGCCAGGCTAATGGGTTGAAAGCCTGCTGCTGGCTGTGAGATCTCTTCAGGGAATCTCAGTCCAGTTCTGAGTGCACTTGAGACTTTTAACAGCATCATTTTTACTTGTCGTGGTCTCAAGGTGGCCAGTATGGGAACTGGGTTGGGGTAGGGGTGTCCATCACACTGTTACTATAGTGCGAGTTCTTTCTTGACACAATCCTGGTGTAGAAAAGAGGGAATTTTGCACTGTATCTTGTCGCACTGTGTTTGACTGAAATGTGCATAACACTGACACTGAGCCCTGAACTGGGAAGGGTTTATTTCTCAGCAATCAATGTCCCTCCTCTTGTCAAGCTCAACTTTGGAAAAAAAGCAGAAGAAACGTGCCCACTTTAATCAAAATGTCCTTACCCCTGGAAGAAACTTTCATTCCATGAGGCTAGCCTGGATGTCGACCTCCATCCATGGATGAAAATCCATAAGAGCATCCAGTGCGATGGGAGGGTGGGTTAGCTCGGTTGGATGGACGGTGCAAACTGACACCAGCAGTGAGGGCTCAGTGCCCATGCTGGCTGAGGTTACTGTGAAGGCCCTGCCTTTTCAAACTCCCTCCCCACCTCCCACTCCACATGCACCTGAGGTGTGGTCAACCTTGAGTTAATCTCATCACCACTAAGCTTCTTCCTCCACTGTCTGTGCATGGGGACAGAACAGGGTCATACGTCACTCCTGTCAGGAACGACTGGAGAAACTGGAAGGGGACAGCTTCTTTGAGCAGCTCCGACATTCCGTGGCATTGCTGCGCTTATATAGCTTCTCCCTCCCTCTGTCCCCCCCGGTGAGGGTGACTCCTGCTTGAGGTATTGCAATAATTGACTCTCGCGGTGAGCAGATTTCGTGAGAAAATTTCTGCCTCACTCAGCAGTTGCCCTCTGATCTCTGGGATTAGATGTTGTGGGTTCAAATTTCACCCCAGGGTCCTGAGCACAAGAGCATGTGACTTCCATGTGGAAGGAGTGCTACAATGTTGAAGGTCTCAGGTGAGGGGCTAAGCAGTGCATCCTGTAATGTGCCAGTCACCACCTTCTGGAATGCCCCTGGACCCCAGCTGTTCCACATTGGTCTACCCACTTGCTCTGCAAATCATTACCGTGCTGTGTCTACAGTGCAGAGCAGAATTAGGGGGCGTTTTCAACTGTACCCTTTGGCTGACCTGAAACTGAACTTTGTTTCATCTCACTTTTGGCCGACAAATATGAGACTTTGATGAACTTAAAGTTTGTGTTTTGGATCTGCAGGGGAAGGCTCATCCACTATGTGAACAGCTAGCATAACAGGCCAGTCAGCCGTGATCTTACTGAATGGCGAAGTAGGCTGAAGGGGCTGAATGGCCTCCTCTGCTGCTTCTTTGTATGTTTGTAAAGTTATCACCCTGCAGTCCTTCTACCTCCACTTGTACCACGTTTAACCCTTTGGTATTTATTGACTTTCAATCAAATCAAAGCCCTTATTTGATGCAGCGTCTGTCTGCTTGGTTTTTAAGCACTGATATACCAGACCAGACCCACAGATTGTCACCTCATTATGAAAATAACCCATGCGTATTCAGTCTTATGTGAGATATGAAAAGAAACAAAAGTACAGTTGTCGGTTCTGACTCCCAATGGAAAACATCATCATTCTACTCCCTTGCTATCATTTGCATTGAAATTTTCGTATTAACAGCAACTGGTATTGACAAGAGTCAGTGTTTGCTCTGAGTGAACAAAATAATCATTCCTTGTCGCTTCCACCTGACCCGCGTTTCCTCTTGTTGAGTTGCTTTTTAGTGAAATGAGGAGAAGTGGCAGCAGCGACGTGGAACCTGACAGTTTCACAGGTTCCCCCAACCCCTGTCCCCACCCCTCACTAAAACATCCATGCACCTCAAAAGGTATGTATCCATCACCTACAAATGATTCTGATGATCCCAAATGCGCCGGTTTCTGCCGGTTATTCTATCACACATCAGTCATAAGACCGTAAGAAATAGGAGTAGGGATGGCCCATTCAGACCCTCAAGTTTGTTTTGCCATTCTGTAGGATCATGGTTGATCTGACACACCTCACATCCACTTTACTGCCCTTTACCCCATGACCCTTGATTTCCCTAAAGATCAAGAATCTGTTTCTCTTGATCTTAAATATACACAAGGACTCTATCCCACGTCTGTCTGTGGCAAGGAGTTCCAAAGGCTCTCAACACTTTGAGAGAAGAAATTTTGTTCATCTCAGTCTTAAAGTGGCACCCCTTAATTCTGAGATTATGTTCTCTGGTGCTAGACTTTCCCATGAAGCTTTCCCATTATCTTTTAAGAATCCCTTTAAGAATCCTGTATATTTTAATGGGACCGTCTCTTATTTTTCTAACCACCCATGAGTAGAATCCCAATCTGTTTAGCCTTTGATCATAAGACAGCCCACCATAGCAGGGATCATGCAAGTGAGCCCTCTCTGAACTGCCTCCAATGAAATAAAAATCTTGTTTTAAATAAGGGGACCAGAACTGCTCACAGCGCCCCAGATGTGATCTCACCAGCACCTTGTACAGTTGCAGTAAAACTTCCCTACTCTTAAAACTTCCAAATTTATGTGCTTTATGCCTGGCTCGTGAGGAAAATGTTCAAGATCAGACAGCTGCCACGTGGGTTTTGTTTTTAAGATGTATTGCGCCAAGTTCTGATATTCAGTTTTCATGTAAATTTTTCTATTCCTGCATCATTTTTATGTTGATTACACTCAGTGTTAATGGCAGAGTCGCGTTGTTTTAAATTTGAGCGGCGAATATAGTGAGCTACGCAGCCTGGGACACAGTGGCTCAGACTGTGGCTTTATGTTTGTGTGTTCCGGGGTGAGACATGCGGGTGAAACGCAGCAGTCCTCCAGAGTCACCTCGCTCGCTCGCTCACTCACACCTTTTCGTAGCTGTTCTCAGCCAGTACAGGCCACGAGACGGTCAGTGTTAGCCCGGAAGGAGCCCTGGCCTGCATACATCCAGCCTGGTAGCAGAAATGTCAGGGAAGCCTTGCCCTTCACCAAAGAAGAATACCCTTGAGGAAATATACTCTGCTATTCTTCCCGTTTGTTTACAGAACGTGGGCATTCTGGCAAGGCCAGCATTTAATCCCCATCCCTAATGGGCAGTTGAGAGCCAAACACATTGCTGTGGGTATGGAGGCCACATGTAGGCTACACTGGGTAAGTGTAGCAGATTTCCTTCCCTCAAGGTGATGGGCTTTTGCAACAACAGTTATCATCAAGCAAGCCTTTTATTCCAGATTTCTATTGATTCCAAATTTCGCCATCCACCAGAATATTAACCTGGAGTTCTAGATTACTAGCCTGGGGACATCACCACTATCACCATTACAGACAATGCTCTCTCTTTTCAGGCTGGTGTGTGTGAGATTCTTAGGATGTGACTTAGAAGTCTGGTGGTGAGTTATTAGTTGAGGGAAAGATGGACTGATTCTGCATCAATCATGTAACAACAACTCAGTGATTAGCACTACTGCCTCACAGCTCGACTCGGGTTCAGTTGCACCCTTGGGCGACCGTCTGTGTAGAGTTTGCACGTTCTCCCCGTGTCTGGGTGGGTTTCCTCCTAGTGCTCCGGTTTCCTCCCACAGTCGAAAATGTGCAGGGATGGTGGCTTGGCCGTGCTAAATTGCCTATAGTGCTCGGGGATGTGTAGATTAGGTGGGTTATAGGGGGATGGGTCTGGGTGGGATGTTCCGAAGGTCGGTGTGGACATGTTAGGTCAAAGGGCCTGCTTCCACACTGTAGAGACTCTATGAAAAATAACCTTTAACATACTACTGTGATACATTGGATCATTGTAAAAAAAAACACAACACCTGAGCCTCTGAGGGAGATGTTAGGTCAGATGCCCAAAAGCCTGCTCTGAGATAGTTTTAAGGAGCACCCTGAAGGAGGAGAGTGAGATGGAGAGGTGCAAAAAGGGATCTCCAGAGCCTGCGACCCAGGTAACTGAAGACAGTAGCACCAATGGAGGAGCAGTTCAAATCAGAGATACGCAGGAGTCGAGGATTAGAGGAGCACAGATAGCTCAGAGAGATTTGAGGCTGGGTGAGATAGGGAGCGGCAAGACCTTCGAGGGATTTCCAACCGAGGATGAGAATTTTAAAAACAAAGCACATCTTTCAGGGAGCTAATGTAGTTTAGCAAGTACAGGAGTGATAAGGGAGTGGGATTTGATACGAGACAGGCAACAGAGTGTGGATGACCTCAAGTTTACACGAGATAGTAATATATATTGGGAAGCTCATCTCAGGGTGAAATACAATGTAAGTAATACCAAGCTTGCAAACAATTCAGTTTAGTTTCAAACAGCTGACGGAAAGAGAGGGTTTGGTGGTCCCTAGTTAGGGAACCTTTCTATGTATTTATCACTCTGTCTCCAAGAGCAAGTCAGAGGCTGGTAATTCTGCAGTGTATAACTCAGCTCCCAATTCCCCATTTTTGGGTCCGGGGTGTAATGGACTACTCAGTTGCTTGGATGCGTGCAGCTCCAACAACGTTCAAGAAGCTTGACCTTGTCTGGGGAAAAACAGCCCACTTGATTGGTATCCTCTCCACCAGCTTCAACATTTATTAGCTTCACCCCCAATGCTCTGTAGCATCAGTGTGCACCCTCAGTGAGATGTAACTCACAGGGGCTCCCTGCACCAGCACCCTACACACCCATAACCTCTACAGCCTGGAAGAACAGCATGAGGATACCACCACCTGCAGGTTTCCCTTTAAGTCACTTTCCATCTTGTTCTGGAACTGTGTTGTTGTTCCAATGTCACTGGGTCAAAAATCTTCAACTCCCTCCCTAGCAGCACTGTGGGTGCACTTAGACCATATGAAATGCACTGGTTTGAGAAGACAGCTCACCACCCTTTTTCTCAAGGGCAATTAATTAGACATGGCCTATAACGATCATATTCCATTATTCAAGGCCTTTTTTATTTAATTTGGGCATCCCCATTCTGAGGCATGCAGTCATGCTTGCAGCTGAACACTTCTCCCACTAGATGGAGGTGCAGAAGCAGTCAGTGCCAATCCTCTGTTCCTCCTGTCTGTCATCCGGAGGGAAATCAGTCCTTCTGGCTGTCTGTGGCACCGCAACAGGAGATCCATCACAGTTATTACACAGGGTTAAAAGAAAGCAGACTGGCTGTGTGGTGTTAAAGGGCAGGGGTCAGTGATGTGGGCAAAGTTGAGTCATTTAGCCAAGAGCTCTCATTCTTTTCCTGGCGATGATGGGATGTAGTCTCTTGACTGTGCACTGTTACCATGTCAACACTTATGTAGCGAGCCCCTCTCTCAGGCGCATTTTCTTAATGTGACTGCTAATCCACTTATTCCACTCACTGGCAGCTTATAAGAAAATGTAAGTGTTGTGTGAGATCTGGATCAGATTTGACTGTGATGCCCCTTACGGTCAAATAGCAAGTGGTTTCATACTGTCTCAGAGCAACAGACAGAACATCACACGGCAACAGTCCATGCCCCTTAGCCATATTCCTGATATGAAGTTCCCTCTCACAATCTGATTCCCGAATTGTAATATTTACCCAAATATTTGCAGACTGAAGTGTAACACAAATTCATTTCCAGTCTCGCCTCTGCTCTGTCTACACAGATTCAGCCAGCCCAGTGACACTTTGGAGGTAATGATCCCTCACGGTAAAACGAAAGAACTGCATTTAATTGGCAGTTGCCCACAAAACTTCATACACATTTGAGTGTTTTTGAACTGTTGTGAAGTAGGAAACTGGGCAGTCAATTTGAGTGCAGCAAGCTCCCACAAACAACAGTGAGATAATGACAAAGTAATCTCTTCAGGCTATGGATTGCCAGAGTCACCAAAGATAACTCTGAGATAGTAAGAACTGCCGATGCTGGAGTCAGAGATAACATAATATGGAGCTGGAGGAGCACAGCAGGTCAGGCAGCATCAGAGGAGCAGGAAAGTTGACGTTTCGGGTTGGGACCCTTCTTCAGAAATGGGGGAGGGGGAAGGGAGCTCAGAAATAAATAGAGAGAGGAGGGCTGGGGCTGGGGAAGGTAGGTGGGATGGTGATAGGTGAGTGCAGGTAGGTGGTGGTGGGGATTGGTCAGTGAGGTGGGAGGAGCGGGCAGGTGGGACAGAAGATGGACAAGTCAAGGAGGCAGCGATGAGAGGGAGGAGTGGTCATGGGATGAGGCCGGGGTGGGGAGATTTTGAAACTGGTAAAGTCCGCACTGAGACCATTAGGTTGTAGGCTTCCAAGGTGGAATATGAGGTGCTGTTCCTCCAGTTTCCTTCAAGTAGTGGCCCTAAGATCTTTCACATCCCCATTTGTTAGATCAGCATTTATTGTCCATCAATAATTGCCCAGAGGCTAGTTAAGAGTCAACCACATTGCCGTGGGTCTGGAGTCACATGCAGGCCAGACCAGGTAAGGATGACAGTCTCTTTCTCTAAAGGAACCAGCTGGGTTTTTCCCAACAATTGGCATTGTCCAGAGTTTTATTCAATTCAATTTCATTGATGCCGATTGTTGGGAAAAATTATGTCATCTGCTGTGCCAAGATTCAAACCCGCATCCCCAGAATATTACCTGGGTCTCTGAATTAATAGTCTAGCAATAATACCACCAGACCGTTGCCTAGTTGATGCTGCATATGTGGACTTTCAGAAAGTGCTTGACAAAGTGCCACACAATGGGCTTGTTAGCAAAATTGAATCCAGTGAGATAAGACAGTAGATAGCAAGTAGATGCAGATGCTGGAAGTCAGAGTCAATACAGTGTGGAGCTGGAGGAACAAAGCAGGCCAGGCAGCATCAGAGGAGCAGGAGAATCAATGTTTCAGGTCGGGACCCTTTATCAGGACTTCGGGTCATAAGATAGTAGTTGTACCTATAAGAAACAGAGAGTTGGGGTCATCTGTTTGTTTGGATCTTAGGAAGTTTTGCACTGATGCTCCCCAGGGTTCAGGTCTAGGATCACTGCTCTTTCTGATACACATGAACAGCTTGCACGGTGTAGGGGAGAGAGATGCAGGTGATTTGAAATTTGCACGTGGCAGGAAACTTGGAAGTGTGAAGAAGATGGCAGTTGACTTCCAAGAGGAAGTAGATGAGTTCACACACAGCATATGAAAGTCAACATTGAAAAATATGAGGTAATACATTTGGTAAGAAAACTGAGAAGCAGTACATGTTAAATGATAGAGTCCAAATGCCAGAACTTCATGCTAAACTTACACAAATCAGTGGAACTAACCAGATTGTTCCTTGAAAGAGCCATTGTGGACTTGATGGGCCAAATGGCCTCCTGTACAGTTGTGTTCTATGACTTTCATTCCTACAGTCACTCTTCATCCATTTCCATAGGTCCTGCTCACAAGTGCTATTCTTTATTTGCAATCCCAGCTGCTCGTCATTTGACTATGAGAGGCTTCACCCAGATCCATTTTGACCACACTATTCAGCAGATGGTACGGGATCGCAGTCAGGAGCAGGACCCCTTAATTTAAAGCATCCTGAAGCCAGGTTTTACCAGCTGAGACCAGTTAAGTCCTCACAGACATGGTTTCAAGCTTAGACCTTCTGCTCTGTGTGGCTCAGTCCAGCATCAAGTGATGCATTTAATCATTGAGTCCTCAAGGGATTCTCAATCCACTTTAAAGCTGTTTCCTCTGAATAAATACCACAAACACCAGTGAATAAACCTTCTTCTTTATACATTTAACCTTCAACCAGCCATATATGCAGGTCAATGCCGTGTTTTTAAGTACATAAAAGCTTTCAAAAGCTGTAGCTTCTGGAGATTTTGCAGAGATTGTCGGTGCTTGAAACTCTGTTTTAAATATCTAACTGGCAGGAGTTAAACACGGCTTGAACAATTCTTACAGAAATTTACGAAGCTGAAAAGGAAAGTGTGGAGTCGTTTCCTATTTTTATGAAGTAGCTCATTTTCTTAAAAGGAGTGGAAACAAATTGTTTTGATGATGTTGAAATTCCTAGCCTGATTTGCTGGCGTGTGATTTACTTTATAATGTGGCAGCGACTGGATTCTGTGCCCCAGATCCCATCGGTACCTTCTGTCCACTCCAGTTGATGTGACTCGGGTGCCCATCAGCCACGGCAGAGGTAGAAGAGAATGTGACATACCGCACATCCTGTCTTCTGGCTGCTGACATGTTCATTCCCTCAATGGGACTCACGTTAGGAATGCACTCCACTTTCTCTCTCCAAGGTCAGCTTTCCACCGCTTCCCCTCAGATGCACGTGCAGATACAACATTTAGAAGATATTTGGATAAGTACACGAATAGCAAAAGTTTGGAGGGATATGGGCCGGGGCAGGCAAGTGGGACTAGTTTAGTTTGGGATTATGTTTGGCATGGACCGGTTGGACCAAAGGGTCTATTTCCATGCTGTATTACTATATGTGAAATAGAATTTCAAAGCCAGTGGCTTTGGATGAACTGTATGATTATCACAATGGTTTTAAATCCAAGAGTGCTACTGGAATTCATTCAACAGGAACGTGGACAATAACGTGGACCAGCTCCTCTGTGCCTCTGCTAACATCGCAGCTTCTCAGGCTGAATTTAGCAAATAAACACACACCCTTTACGTAGAATTATAGGAGACTGGCACACTTTTAAAGGGAAGGTATCTGTGAAGGTCTCCTGTCTGATGCCTTTGGCATTCCACCAAGGCAGATCAACAAGAAGGAAGGAGAGGGGCATGGTCTCTTTAAGTGGAAAGATGGTGCGCATATTTCAGATGTAAAAAGTTAATTGAGCTTCCTGTAAATTTGCCAAATGAGGGATTTACAAGCACTGTTGTTGTCACAGTGACTTTGCCATCATTTGCACGGTTAGTTATCCATCTGCTCTCCCCACCTCCCTGCCTAGTCCCATTGGACGCAGTATTACACTTGTCTGGATCGCTTTCTGCAGTCAGGTGTGATTGCACCCAACAATCATCCAATAACACAGATGGCCTGGCTTTGAGCTTTTGATGTCAATTTTCACTTCCTGAATTATTAATCAGCCTGTTTGAGTTGCCTGGATGTGCTCAGTCTCACCTCTTCGAGCTCTCTTGGTGCCTGACTGCTGTTAACGTGCAGAGTGTTTTCCAATGCTGTGCAGCCTCATAGCGAGAAGACTTCAAGAATTCTGAATGGCATGATAAACAATGTTGGATACAGAACCAGAGACAGCACACCATGTGGATTCTCACAAGGGTGAAGTCCTTACTTAGGCAGCAAATAATCTGGTGCATGTAAGGATTCCAACCTTGATGGAAAATAGTTCCTGGGTACAAGTGGTTCTGTTCAACAGATAACTTTATTCTCCCACAAATTTATTAGTGTCGTTACCACCTATTGGAGATTTGTTTCTTCCATATAATTAACAGTTTCCTTTCCTCCAAATGCATCCAGTGCTTTTTAATATATACAATGCTCTCGCTGACCCAAATATGTGTTTATAATTCTTCTTTGCCTACACTGGGGTCTGTAATACATTAGTGGCCCTGGATAACCCATAGGTCTGCAATGTATGTGCTATGCTTCCTGGCCACACTGTGGAATTGTATTCTCTTATTAGTCTACCTACAACATTGTAATGCAATTCCTATTACCGCTGTAAGACTATAATGAATGTACTGCATTTCCAACTCACTGACCCATGGTGTGTAATGAATAAATATTCCTCTTTCGGAGTCAGGCATGGGGCTGTAATGCATGTATCTCTGCCTTGCTTCAGATGTATCGCAATGCATAAAATACACCTTTTTTAATCCACTCATTGGATTATAAAATGCTAACTCATTTCTTATTCATTCATTCTTATGTCATCCGAGGCTATTCAGATTTATTGCCCATCCCATAGAGTGCAGTTAAGAGTCAGCGTGTTGCTGTGAGCCTGGAGTCGGTAGACCAGACAAGAATGGCAGACTTCCTTGGAGTGGGTAAAGTTTCACCATCTTCCCCAGTGCGACCCAATTTTCCCCAGGGTGGGTGAGTTCAAAACTAGAGGGCGTATTTTTAAGGTGAGAGGAGAAAGATTTAAAAGTGATCAGAGGGGCATCCTTTTCACACAGAGGATAGTTTGTATGTGAAACAAACTTCAAGAGGAAGTGGTAGATGCAGGTACAGTTACAACGTTTACAAGACGTTTGAAAAGTGCGTGAATAGGAAAGGTTTAGAGGGATATGGACCATATGCGGGCAAATGGGAGTAGTTTAGTTTGGGAAACTTGGTTGGCACAAGTTGGACCAAAGGGTCAGCTTCTGTGCTGTATAACTCTCTAAGCCCCTCGCCCCAGAATCCCCAGGTTAAGTAGGCCAGTGACATTACCATAACACCACAGCCTCCCTGGAGCACCAATGTCACTGCAGTCCACCTACTTTATGCCTTTAACTAGCTGCTGTCTTATTATGTGATCTAAGTGACAGGAATCACTGCAAATGAAAGTTTTGAAAAGTTGAACGAATTGGGTTGATCTCTTTATGGTGTGAACTTGTATAAAGGATGCTGTAAATGTGGAGTACAGTAAGAGTAGACAGACACAACTGATGTTCTTTACAACTGAGCTCTGTGAATGTGTTTAATTTAGTGTCCTCTGTCATGTTTTGTGGAAAAAATAGACCACAGCAGCAACTTGCACTTACAAAGCACCATTAGTGCAGAAAAATGCATCAATTCTCAATCACAGAGCCATCAAAGAAGTAGACATTAATGTAAAGGAGTGTATTAAGACAGGCAATAGGTAAAGGTAAAGTCGGCATAGTCTTACCAGACAATAGGGCTGCTCTTTCATTAGAGAGAGATCACTGCTGGTGGTTTAACCTGATGGTGGGGGGAGAGGTTGAGTCGGAGAGTCTTTTATGGTAATCTCAGCTGGTGTGGGAACTGAACCCATGCTAGTGGCATCACTCTGCATCACAAATCAGCTGTCCAGCCAACTGAGCTAAAAATCTTGGTCAAAGGAAGAGGTAGAGAATTTTCATTGCAATGTTCAGAGCAGTGCTTCCCAAGTTGGGGTTTGGGAGCTCAAACGGGGTCATATGCACTGACATAGAATTTAGGAATGGGAGTACCCAATTCAGCCCTTCGAGCCCACTCTGCCATTTAACATGATCATGGCTGATCTTAGTCTCAACTACACTGGGGTTGCGAGCTGATATTTGGGGGTTGCCAATTGTGGGGCAGCAATGTGTGCCATAGGGCTCTGACAGTTACTGTACTCCCATTCTAACAGACCCAGCTCTCGCAACATTCCTCTTCCACTCTCCCAGTTCTCACTGA
Organism: Rhincodon typus; assembly: GCF_021869965.1. Taxonomy (NCBI): domain Eukaryota; kingdom Metazoa; phylum Chordata; class Chondrichthyes; order Orectolobiformes; family Rhincodontidae; genus Rhincodon; species Rhincodon typus. Next base: position 14,410,902 of record NC_063346.1, read on the forward strand.
GGGATCACAATCACTCTCAAGCATTGGAATGGGAGTCACAGTGAGGGTAAAGGTTTGGGAGACATGGGTTTGGAGCATGGGTGTAAGCAGCCTTGGAGACCACTGCACAGGGAAAGGGGAAATGAACAAGAGAAGAATGGAAAGCTTCTTGTGTTTGTTGGCAGCAGACTCTCGCTCTGGAAGAGGTTGTGGAAGTAAGGCAGGAAGATGCCAGGAAGAGATACAAGGATACGAGGTGACAGGCGTTCCAATCCCACTAATTAATAAATCGGCAATAAAGAGATTGTCTAAGACAATGACAATTATTGTTGATTGTCACCTGGTTCATTAATGCCCCTTTAGGGAAGGAAATCTGTCTTTCATATCTACATGGTCTACAAGTGACTGTGGTTGACTCTAAATGCTGGCTTTGACAGGACCAATCACAGTCCATGAAATGAATAAAGAAAAGAAAAAACACTCAACTCAGGTTCTGTCCTGAGTGCCACACTAGAGGAAAGATGAGAAAGTGTTAGAGAAAAAAAAACTGCAAAAAAGATTTACAAGAATGATCCCAGGAATGAGGAATTAGTGCGATAGCTTGGAGAAGTTGGAACTGTGTTCCTTGGAGAAGAGAAAGTTAAGAGGAAGTTTGAGAGAAGTATTTAAAATCATAAGAGGTGTGGACAAACTAGGTAGGGAGAAACTGTTCCCATTGTTGGAAGAGTTGAGAACAAGAGGCCACAGATGTAAGGTAGTTGGCAAAGGAAGCAATGTTGGAACAAGGAAAAGCTTTTTTCATGTGACTAGTGGTTAGACTCTGGAGTGCTGTGCCTGAGAATGTGGTTGATGTAGATTCAGTTGTGGCATTCAAAAAGAAATTGGATTATTATCTGGTAAGGAAGAACGCGCAGAGAAAAAGTAAGAGAGGGACTCTAGGTGCTTTGCTTCTTTGGAGAAATAGAACAGATATGACAAGATGAACAGCCTCTTTCTGTGCTGTAGCCATTCAGTGATTCTGAATCTTGCAATAGTAGACTTGTGTGGTCAGAAACTGAGCTTTGGGTCCAATCTCCGACGCCAAATCTGTGAACACAACCTTTGGCCCCATCCAGGAGACCTTGTGTGAACTGAATGCTTTCAGCTCTCTTTTACAATGTGAGATGAAGCTAAATCAGCCACAAAGTGTATTATCTGGTTGGAAGTATTAAGGGTCTCAAGACCTGTGTATCACTGTGGCATGTGGCCAACTCTATTAAGGGAATAAAAACCATTCTTTTCCAACAGTCCATGAATCTAATATGAGGTGTTATATCTCCTGCAAAGTCTGTATGACTTGTTACCTTATGAATATACTCAATAAAAATTGATTTTTATTTTAAGGCAGATTCTATTTTCTGGAGCTTTCACAGACCTAAAATGAATATGATGTTTCATAATGTGAAGCCACTAGCCTGGAACTGCATTACAATTTACGCAAGGGGGTTCATTCCCTTTGCATAGTCTGAAAACGAAATCCACGGACATGTCATATTCAAACTTTGGCATTCTCAGCGCAGGATGGCTACCTGCAAGAGTGCTATTATGCCCTAGCAACCAGTGAGTTATTGTCTGCCATGATGAATATTGTCCTAACGTCCGATAAAATCAGCTGATGTTCTGTGCCAGGAGTACCAGAAACAAAAGTCTACTTTATTGCCTTGAGAACATGCAGGGAATTGCACGCCATGGGGCCAATGCTTTGTGGATGATTGCCCAGTTCACTTCTCTCACCTGTTACGGTTTAATGCTTGAAAACTTGGTTTGTGTAGGTTTACATGGATTTTGTTTTTAGATCAATATCCAGAATGCACTGAGATATTGCTGCAGTTTAACACCATTTTGTTTTGTATCTCTGCCATTGATGCTAATGGACTCAGATCCTGAGACCGAGCTTCTCAAAGCTAAAATATTAATAAGAACAGAAAGTGCAGGAGAAACTTAGCAGCTCTGACAAAGTCTGTGGAGGGCGAAATGGAGTTAGCATTTCGAGTCCAATGCAAGTCTTCTGGTGAATGGCTACGTGCATGCGAAGCATAAGTTCCACATTGTGGCCTGCCAACTTCCAGGAACACACAGATTGACATCCCTTGGGTTCCTGCAGGCTTGATGCTAGTGAAGTAAATATTTCTTTAAAAATGAATTCACAAATGCTGGCAAGGACAGCATTTGTTGCCAGTCCTTGTTGACCTTGAGAAGGTGGTGGCGAGCCATTCAGACTGCTGTGAGGATGGGAGTTCCAAAATTTTGACCCAGTGAGAGTGAAGGAGCAATATAGTTCCAAAGTAGTATGGTGTGTTTCTTGGAGGAGGCTTTGCCCAAGAGTGGTGCCCCTATGTGTCTACAATCCTTGGCTTTATTGAAGGAGGCTTTGTGGATTGAGAACTTCAGAAATGGCAAAGCGGTGAATTCACAGGGTGTACATTATTGAGGAAATACAGTTTATTAACGTAAATTATAAATGTTAAAGAAGGGGACACAGGTACAAACATTGAAGACAATTTTAAGCTGGTTGGCCTGAAATTTCTCTTGAGTCAAGAGAAACACAAGGACTGGACATTCAGGTGGAGATAGAAACACGAGAAGCATTTCAAAAACAGTTCTAGATTGTGAGAGGGACATTGTGATGGATGAATTATCTTGAGCGTGCCTCACTAAGCCATGTCTATCATGAGATGCTGCAAAGGACGAGATTGAGGCCCCAACCAGAATTATTAGAGATGTAGTTACAGAGCCAGCGCTTAACTACAGGAAGAGGAAGCACTTTGGGGGTGGGCAAGGGAGATTATAATCAGTCCATAACCAAAAGGGTTTGTGGCAACACATCGACCCACCCAGGTACAGCAGTCACACAACAAGCAGGATGTGGGCTTTTTTTTGCTCACAGTTCAGTGCACAGTGAATTTCTGGGGTTGGGGTGTGGCGAGATGGGGTTTGAATGTGACAACTAGAACACAAGGTGTTTCCCCAAGGGAAGGGGAAAAGGTGCAAATCCCAGGGCCCTTTTGGATGTAAATGTGCATGCTCTTGGGGAAGAGAGAGGCAGCATTCTTGCCCACAGCATGATTTAATACAAACCTGGCAACCTGATGCTTCCAGTAGGACCTGTAGACTGACTGCCTGTATTCCAAGAGTAAGTGACACAGAGATTGGCGTTCCAGCAGAGCCCAGAAAATTGTCTGCTGTTTAAAAAGAACATGGTGTCAAATTCAGAGGCCATGAGAGGCTACTAACCTAAGAAAGTATATATCATAGAAGAATGACTTTAATGGTTGTTCTACAATGCCCAACTTACAAGGAGGCTAGGAAAACATCCTCCTGTAACAAGGCAGTTGGGATTTCTAAATAGAGACTGAGAAGTGTGTTGATTACTTTTGTGAAGGGTTTTCTTTTCAAAAAAAAAATCAGGGAGTTCTTCCAGAACAGTGTCATAGAGTCATTCAACATGGAGAGAGACCCATTGGTTCAACTAGCCCATGCTGACCATGTTCCCAAACAAAACTAGCCCCACCTGCCTGCACTTGGCCCATATCCCTCCAATCATGTACTTATCGAAGTGTCTTTTAAATGTTGTAACTGTACCTGCATCCACCACTTCCTCTGGCAGTTCATTCCACATACAAACCACGCTCTGTGTAAAAACAAAAACGTGCCCCTTTTTAAATCTTTATCCTCTCACCTGCCTGACCCTAGGGGACAGACCATTGCTATTCATCTTATCTATGGTCCTCATGAATTTATAAACCTTTATAAGGTCACCCCTCAATCTCCTGAACTCAAGTGAAGAAAGTCCCAGTCTATCCAATGACTTAAATCCAACATTTTATCATAAAGCAGGTAACTGCATATCCCTGCGGTGTTAATGGAAGTATGTTTATACTGATGGGTTTATGGCAGGTAGCATAAACATGTAAGAAAGGCCAATGGCTTTCCTGTTCAGATCAGAAGACATAAGTGTTAGGATAAGAAGCCAGTTTAGTCTTGCTTCTAGAGAGATACAGAGCAATTCAGGAACAAATCATCTCAGCAAAAACATTTAATTCTTGAAACTTCCAAACCAGGAAAGCTTGGTTGGAAATTTGCATGTTTTTGGAACTTAAGCTCTCAGATTTTTGAGAAGTTCACGTCTGTACTTGGAAAGTACTCATAGAATTGTCTCCATGGTCCACAGCACAGCAACAGTAAGGAATCAGTTCAGTCAAACATTGAAGTGTTAAGATAGGTATGCAATTTCTGGGCTTGTGTCTCTGTAGCAAACAGTGTTGGGAAACAGGTTAAGACTTTGTTTTGCTGTGTATTTTAAGATCATTGTAACTGTCTTTGATATATAGATGGCTTAGTTTGTCTTTTGAGTAGTAAACTCTGCTTTGTTGTTAAAGAAAATCTGTAGTCTTATGTGCACATGGCTCAGTGATTAAGCTCTTAGTTGACCAAATCAACAAAAACAAATTATGATCAATCAAAGATAGCAAGAACTGCAGATGGTCGAGTCAGAGATAACACAGAGGAGTTCCTCTGATGCTGCCTGGCCTGTTGTGTTCCTCCAGCTCCACGCTGTGTTATTTGTGATCAATCAAGCCAGGTTTCATTCTCGGATAGGACTTTTTTTAGCAGTACCATCCACTGGGATCATAACAAAGTTAAATGGCGTACTTAAAAAAAAAGTTTCTATGTTTTTGTTTTCCAAGTAGCGTGTATTGTCAAGTTTTTTAATGGACCTGTGACATTTTAGCTTTGTTTTTGAGTATTTGGTAGCAACACTTTTCTTAACAATAACAGGCACCATTTCAGATTGTCTGTGGGGAACTGAGAATGCAGGCTCCTGATATCCTAATGAATCCACCTTCCCTAAGCTTGGAGGTAGACCCATAAACCAAACATAACTGCGACTACAGTGGTGCCAACACAGGCTTAAGGACATGCCACAGCATAAACATTGGAGCTGCCTCATAGACATTGACCTCCCAGTATCCGAGTTGAAATGATACCAAAATAAACAGCAGCTTGAGGCAGGTTATCCCTTGACACCTGGTGCACAGAGAGTGCAAAGTTGAGGTGGAATCTCATCTAGTTTTCCAGCTATTTCATTCAAGGTATTTGTATTAATGAGCAGGTTACCCTGATGAACATCCCGCCCACAATTTCCCGATAAATAGGTTCCTGTTATAATTAGGGCCAATTTATTGCCGTGATTAGTGAAGCCATTTTTATCAATAGGCTGTGCAGCAACAGAAGGGAATTTTTAGTTTCCAAAGGCAGTCTATTAAAGTAAATGGAAGGCTGCTCTGAACTAGCAGTAATTATTTACATCGACAATAGCGCAGTTGTTTGTTGTGGCAGAGAAAATGAATACGGTGCACAATTCCACATACCATATGAGGGGCAGAGATAATTGAGTTTTATATAATCATGCTTTGAACGTGTTTAACAGCATTTTTTTATGATTTAAATGTGTTGACACAATTTCTTCAAACTGAACAACTAAAATGAGCTTTTCCACAGAATTTATCAGCTCCAATCTTATTTTCAAAGGAGTCAGACAGCATAGAGGCAAAAGATTTTTAGTTCAAAAAGGTGTCATTTGTCAGCACAGGCCGAAGGGCCTGTTCCTGTGCTGTATTGTTCTCTGTTCTTTGTTTTGTTGAATCTGTACATCCCAGTTCAGTGGGTTCAGTGGCTGTTTCATTGAGCAGACCACAGGTCCCAGGGCTGTGCCCAATCTACAGCAAGCTTGTTACTTAGTTGGGATGTGGTGTCACTGTTTTACCGATACAAGGTCAAAAATCACAAGACACCAGTCCAACAGATTTATTTGAAAACACAAGTTTTCAGAGTCTCGCTCCTTCTTCAGGTGTTAGATGTAGGTGTAACACCTGAAGAAGGAGCAAGACTCCAAAAGCTTGTGCTTTCAAATAAACCTGTTGTACTGTAACCTGGTATCATGTGATTTTTGACCTTGTCCACCCCAGTCCAACACTGACACCTCCACATCATTACTGAGACAGGCGTGGCTACTGCTCAATTTGGTATTGTTACGTTCATGGATATCTTACCCTGATATTTAATATACATGTAAAAGTGTCAGCTATGACTCAGCCGGTAGCAGAACTGAGACCAAAGTTCATTGGTTCGAGCCCTGCTCCAATAAAAATCTAATTGAAGTCCTGAGGAATTGTTGACTTTTGCATGGAGCCCTGCACTTTTGCCTGGCTGTATGAGGAGGTGATGGGCCACAGAGCCGGTCGAATGTTTTTGTGACATGGGTTCAAATCCCACCATAGAATCTGGTGGAGTTCAAATTTAGTTAGTGAAATTGTGGCTATAATAGTGACCAGGAAGTTATCATAGGCTCTTCTAAAAACCCATCTGGTACTCTAGTGGCCCATAGGGAAGGAAATCTGCCATCCTCACCTGTCCTGATCTATTTGTAAACCTCGACCTTGCAAACATTGCTGTTTGTGGAAGCTTGCACTATAACATTTTGAATTATAAGAATGACAAGACTTCAAAAGCGCATTCAGTTCGATGTCTGCTACAGGAAAGATGTTGTGAAACTTGATAAGGTTCAGAAAAGGTTTACGAGGATATTGCCAGAGGTTGGAGAGTTTGAGCTATAGCAAGGGTTTGAAATGCTGGGGCTATTTTCCCTGGAGCTTAGAAGGCTTAGGAGTGACTTAATAGAAGTTTATAAAATCATGAGGGATGTGAATAGGTTGAAAAGCCAAGGTCTTTTCCCCCTGGTAGGGGAGTCCAAAATTAGAGGGCATAGAATCCCTACAGTGTGGAAACAGGCCCTTTGGCCCAACAAACCCACACTGAACCTCAGAGCATCTCACCCAGGCCCATCCCCCTATAACCCACCTAACCTACACATCCCTATGGGCAATTTAGCATGGCCAATCCACCTAACCTGCACATCTTTGGACTGTGGGAGGAAACGGGAGCACCTGGAGGAAACCCACACAGACATGGGGAGAATGTGCAAACTCCATGCAGACAGTCGCCTGAGGCTGGAATTGAACTGGGTCCCTGGTTGTGTGAGGCAGCAGTGCTAACTCTGCCTGAGCCACCGTGCTGTCCCATAGATTTAAGGTGAGAGGGTAATGATATAAAAGGAATCTCAGGGGCAACTTTTTCATGCAGAGGGTGGTGTGTGTGTATGTAACAAGCTGCCAGAGGAAGTGGTGGAGAAAGGTACAATCACAACATTTAAAAGGCATCTGGATGGGTATATGAATAGGAAGGGTTTAGAGGAATATGGGTCAAATGCTGGCAAATGGGACTCGATTTATTTACTTTATCTGTTCGGCATGAACGGGTTGGACTGAAGGGTCTGTTTCTGTGTTGTACAACTGTACGACTCTGACTTAAGACCATAAATTCTGTCCTTTATTTTGTCCTCCCTCCCACAAAAGTACCTGGTTTTCTTGGTTGTGCTTTCAGCAGAGCTGACCTACATTCTCTTATTAACATTTACTCTGGACCTATCCCACTTCTTTGCAACCATTTTCACTCCCTTTGCCTTGTATTCTGTGACACCAGTGACCTCTGATCTGCCTCACCCTCTAACCCTCTCCTGACCTCTCCCTTCTGTTTCACTTGCTCGTCCCCATTTTTCTTTATATTTCATTTCATCAGCCAAAAACCTTGCTGTCCCAGCTCTCTCTTCAGTTCCCAAGAAGAGTCACACCAGTCTCGGAATATTATTTGTTCCTCTCTTCACAAATGCTGCCGGAGTTTCTCGAGCACTTTCTGTTTTCATTTTGAAAGGACCTCATTGGCTGCAAAGTGCTTTTTCTTGGCAGGGCGAGCGGGGAGGTGGCGGTGCTGAGGTAGAGTCATAGCGTTGTATAGCACGGACACAGATCCTTCGGTCCAACTCGTCCATGCCAACCAGATATCCTATATAAATGTAGTTCCATTTGTCAGCATTTGGTTCATATCCGTATAGGTCATGAAAGGTACTACATAAGTACAAATTCTTTCTTAATCTGAAAGAAGGACTTGCATTTATATAACACCCACTTCAGGAACTGATCCAAATTATGCAAATATTTCACCGTGCCAGTGTTGCAGAGGAAGAATGCTGTTATATTTTTGCTAGACTTAACAGGATCAGTGTGTAAGATTGGGGGAGCTTAGTAGAGGTTATGTTTTCTCTACCCCTTAACAGATAATCTTAACACTAAAAATAACCAGTCACCCAGAAGAGGGTTTGCTCTGTGTGTGTGTGTGTGTGTATGTGTGTGTGAGTGTGTTTCAAGCTACGCAGGGCTTTTGAAACAGTAAACCTGCTATGTGGCTAATTGCAGGAATTGTGATGTGGTAGTTAATCTCTCAGTGGTGCCAACACACAGTGCAGCCCAAATAGCATTGACAGCAGCTGAAAGGCAGTGCATTGCCACAATCTTAAGACTGGGACGTAGCTCCCAGCCATGCGAAATAACAGGTCTCTTACCACCCTTGTCTTAAATCATTGTACTTGCAGGAGTTGCTTACGGATTTCCTGTACTAATAATGGCTTTTGGTACATTAGCTGAAGGTATTTGACTGATGTGTAAGATAAAGCAAGCCGGCAGTGCCATGCATGACATTTGCCTGTGTAATACAATCTTAACAGAAGTGCGGAGTCCCTTTGCTATTCCTGATGGCAACTGTTCTGCTGATTTGACTAATTGCAGCAAAGCCTTTTGTTGTAACACTCTGATTTATATATTTTTCAAAAAGTTGTCAACGTCTGCCCTTTTTGAGGGGCGGGGTTTGTGGGGTTGGTCGATTTCAATTCTGGAACCTAGGAGCAGGGACGTGTGTGTGTGTGTTCGACAGCCTGGCATTCTCTGAGGGAATACACACAGACAACCCTCCAAACAATGGGCCTCCAAAGTACAGCAGCTGATAATAGGCTCGGCTCGACCTCGGAGGTCACAGGCAAATAAATGGGCCAGATGCTTAGCACTTGTGTTTTCACGGCCCTGGACCAGATAATTTCGCTCAATTCCGCCCTCCTACTTCTAAGCAACCACCCCCTCCCACTCAAACAACATAACACACACACGAAAAAAATCCTTCAGCAGCCTAGAGCACTGGGGCTAGTGTGTTAGGGAGAGATTAAGTGATTGCTTATCGCGTTCTTCTTGCTGTGGTTACTGATACAGACCCACACACCTAGTGAGCCGTTAGTAGCTGCGTGCCTGGGGATTGAGGGTTCGAAACTGTGCAGCGACCTTTTACTTTTTTTTTAAAAAAGTTGAGGTCTTTGATAGAAATAAAGAAGGGTGCTTTGAGTGGAAAAAATATAGACTACATATCAGCTCAAAACAAAAATCTTTGCCCGATGACCAAAACAGAGGATGTGGTTTCATTTTCGCAATGCATTTGCTCATCGAGCTTTTGATGTCAAAGTAGTTTGGGCTGGAATGATGTATTCTTGTGGTCGTTTGTGTCTCTGTATTTTAACCCGAGTGCCTGCTATGTGAACAAGCTTCCTCTCTCAGTCTCATTAACCCATTGTTGTCAGAGTGCCGCCTCCCTATGTGCTTTGTTCCTTACTGTCTGATGAAAATAATGTGATTTATAAGAAGGAACACCCCCAGGATGTCTTTCTGAATTAAGTGGATCTGTTTGGGAGTGTTCAGGAGGGAGTTTTACAGTGTTCGGTCTGACCTGGAGTAGAAGGAGTTAAAATGGCAGGAAAAGTACGTGTTAGTTTATGTTTTTGCAAAACAATTAAAGTGCGCTGGGAGATTGAATGAGTGTCCCCCTACATTAACCTCTTCCTGGTTTGTTACTTGGAGGTAGGTTAGAGTTAGTTAATTTCCACTGTTTGGTCCCTCCTCTCTCTGTCTCACCCACACATTGCTGTAGTCACAGGATCCTCAGCCGGCTTCCCCCTGTTTCTGCTAGTTTCTGATGTTAAGGGAGCTGCGGGCTTGGTGCTAACTCTCCCTCTTGTCCCACCTCCCTGTCCCGGTTGTTTGGTGATTGAAACAGCGGACTTTCCCTCTCTGTACAGCCCAGAGCGGGGTGGTGTGCCCAGTCGGAGAGAAGCATTTTTGGCGAAGTCTCGCTTTATTATCGACACCGGGACGAAGCGGAGCTTCCCTGAGCCCTGGACCGAGGACGCTGAACAGATGCCGCCGGCTTTTCTAACCTCACTCTTTCATTAAGAGTGACAAATCTGCTGTCATTCAAGCAGACTCGCCAATTTACAGCTAATTATGCCTGCATGAAGATTGATCGACGGCTGCGGTGGCTTTTGGTGTGTGAAGAGGAGGAGCGAGTTTCTTCCCCCTGTGTGTGTTTGTTCCTGTGCTCTCTCTCTGCCCGAGGAGGAGTGGTGTGGAACCCCGGGGAAGAGGACTAGAGCTGCTCGTGTTTGCCGCTGCCTGTAACTCCTGTCCCCTCTCCCCCAGCCTCGCCGCTGCCCTCCGACCTTGACATTCTGATGAGTGAGCCGAAGAGAAGTATTGGATCCCCTCAAGTCTCGTCTGAAGCAGAACAAGAAATGAATGTTTCCTCACGATCTTGACCACTGTGCCCTTGGCCATACCCACCTTACCCCCGAAACCCCCCCTTTTTTTTAGAAAAAGAAGACATTTCCCCTGTTTTTGATTTGAAAACAAGGAGGATCTAGGGATGGCAGCTGTTCAGGGGCTTCACAGTGTTCTTAGTGATCAGTTGAGCACAATGTGGATCTGGGACTGAGTGTCTGATTGCTCTACTCAATGACAAGAACACCTTGATCTGTGGACCTGTACAAATCATTCATGCTTGCTGCTCTGCTTTGGTCAGGAACAATGGCACTGTAATTTTAAAACCATGTTTGGACTGAAACCACCACTGTACTACCTCCCAGGTAAGACACATCAACAGCTACCTTTCTCTGTTTCTAGGCACAGTTCCTCCCTTTATCAGCCTGTTACCAATCACCAGCTGGAGGGTCTTTGCTTTCTCCAGCTCTTTTGTTTCTGCCACCACACCCCCACACACACACACACAATCCATCCCATCCTTTCTTGCACACAATCTCTCTCTCTTCAAAAGCTTCTGTCTATTTTGTTTAGCAGTGCATTTTTAAATTGCTTGGGTAATCTGACTGTGTTTTAAGTGGGCTGTGTGTTAGCATTGGTGAATGCCCTCGCTGTGGCTTGGGGAATTCTGATTGTGGGTCCACAAACAAACTGTGGCCAATAAAGCTCCTTTTTTATTCCCTCACTGGTGCATTAACTGGCCTGTGGGAAGAAATTCCATAATGGTGTTGGTTTCACCTCACCGCAGATTCCCAAGCACCCATCTCTCTCACTCTCTCCATCCTTCTCTGCCCCTGTGGTCTGCCTTTACTCAACAACTACTCTTTCTTCTGTTGTTTATACTGAGATGGCTCATTGCAGCCAGTGCAAATACAGCCCCAGTTATACAGTCACCCTTCACTTTTGTCCCAAGATTGCATTTCTAGCCAGCTCCTTTCCTCTTTTACACAAAATTATTGGGATCACTTTCCAAATTTTTGCTGCCAGCAACTTGCTTTTCATTGGTGGTGTAGTAGCTTTGTTCATCCTACATTACATTGAGAGTGAGTTGGAATATCCTCAGAGTGATTCAACTTCATGGCAAAGTCACTGTTTTGTTGCCTTTGTCCCCATCATAGTGGCTCACTAAGGCTGATCAACTGGTATGTATCCCAAAACTTTGTTTCAAATCCCAAAACTTTGTTTCAAACCCCATCCCTTGACTATTACTGCATAACTGCTACTTACATAACAATTCAGCCACTTTTACTCCACCTCAGTTCTAACGATGTTTGAGCTCCCATATGCATGTTCACTATCTGTGCACTCAATTTCTTTACTTTGCATCTTTTTGGTTTTCCATTAGTCTGTCACCTGGTATCCCGACTTCCTCAGCCAACGACCGCTCCCGGTCCACAGCAAATTGAAAATCTCTGCCTCGGTGAGAAGTTTGTCCCATTCCTTGCCCTGTATAACCTTCCCATCATTTCAGCCTGTCTCATGTCCCTTCATTCTCTGACTTCGTAATCCTCCTTCCCACTGCTCCATATTAATCTTTAAGTAGATACTAGTGTTGCCAGCTAGATCTCCTTTGATGGAAGAATTATTTGGTAATCTTTACTCCCTTCAAAGCCTCCCACTAACATATAACCCACACCAAATGATTCATTCTATCAAAGCAAAGCAAGTTAAAATTCGCTAAAAGATGCATTCAAGTGTATCCAACTAAGACTAATTTTTAGAAATTAATGTACATAGCATAGCCACTATTCTTACATTGTTATTATTTGTCATAATAAATGTCAATGGAGTTTAAGATGAACGTGACCTTTGAAAAAATTGAATAAACAGTCAACAGATAAAGTTCACTAAGATTTTGGATTTTGACAGCTGGGAAGGATGTGTCCTCTTGTGAGGGAATCTAGAATGAGGAGTTACTGTTTAGGGGTCGGCTGTTTAAGACTGAGATGAGAATTTTTTTCTGAGATGGTTGTGAGGTTTTGGAACACTCTTCCTGAAAAGGCAGTGGAAGCAGAATCTTTCAGTATTTCTAAGATAGTGGTGGATAGATTCTTGGCATGCAGAGGTGTGAAGGGTTATCAGGTAGGCTAAATGTGCAGTAATCAGATTGATTTTATAGAATGGTGGAACAGGATTGAGGGCTGTATGGCCCCCACCTGCTCCTAGCTTGTATGTTTATATCTCAGAAAATTGATTGAAGGGCCCTTGTGGCGCAATGGTAATGTCCCTACCCCTGAACTGAGAGACCGGGTTCAAGTCCCACCTGCTCCAGAGGTGCATAACAACATTTCTAAACAGTTGGATTCAAACATATCTAAGAAAATTGTGGGGTGGACACACCTTTCATTGCTACTATGGTGTTTTTTTAAAGTATTTATTCTGTCTTGGTTTGATCTCCACTAAATCGAAGTACTGATGTGCGTCTTTTTATTTTGGTGGGTGATTTTGTCTAATATTAACTGCATCTCATTTTGTCATCTTCACCTGTAACTTTCTTGGTGAGCCACTTCTTCATTTTGAAATGATCATTTGACAGGTAGGGAGCTGGGAAAGGTGAGGGAGTGGGGAGAAGCTAGTTCTTGCGAAGTAGGCTCTTAACGCTCTACAAAAGTAGATTATTACAGATGCTAGAAATCTAAAATAAAGATATTCTGAAGAACTTACATCAGACTCAAAACATTAGTTCTCTCTCTCTCTCTCTCTCTCTCTCTCTTGCCACTGCTCCTAGACCAGTTGAGTTTCCCCAGCAATTTCTATTTTTATTTCTTAACACTCTCTATATTTGACTTTTAAGATTCTCATTTCTTGACCTAGGTAAAGAATGGCATGTGATAACTGAAGAACGTTTTCATAGCTAAAGAATGATAACTTGCATTAAGAAAAATATTTTTCCTCTTTTCAACCCAAAGTAATTTGAAAGTCTAGGATTGATGCATTTGCTTTAAACGTGCAATCTGTAATGTCTCATTCTGCTTAGCCAGTGCAATGTGATGATGAGAGTGCTATTAGTAATCAGCAATGAAAATAAATTGTCAATTAATAAAACCTTGGTGAGCCTAACTAAAATTATGATCCGAATCCCTTGGTAATACAGCTGCAACAGGAATTGCAGCTGCAATTTAAAAGATACACTGGATTATCAGCCCATTGTCATTCTTTTTCAATCCCTTCCTCCGGTCCCCTCCCCACAAGCGTGTGCGAACATGCACATGCACACTCTCGCACACGCTCACGTATCCTTATCATCACTCAAATGTTGGAATACTTTTTAAAAGAGGCAATACTTAACCCATTTAGTGTCCAATCTTCCTGATTCTTCATTCAAAGTATCCTGACTTGGGGGTAGGTTCAAAGATCTTAGCTGCATTTTGAGACCTGCTGCAAGCAATATACTCCTGTCATTGCTGCAGGAAGAGATACATTGATATTCTGATGTGATTTAAATCGTTTTGTTGAGGGACTTTTTACTAAGAGTGTTGAAACATGATATACTCTCAGTAATTATTAAAAACCAATCTTCCCAAGTTTAACAGCACTTAGCAAGTCTGCACTTCTAAATATCCTCAAAGCTTTTCCTTTCAAGTAGAAAGGGGAATCATTTATTTAAAACATTGATCACATTAGGGCAACCCATGCCAACGTCTCAGTTCTAGCAGCAGAAAACGCTTAAAAATGGCAGAGTTAAGAAAACCAGTCTAACTTTGTAAAATCATAAAATATAACAGTGACACTGAAGACTGACTGTCCTTTCAGTGTGTATCTCTGCCGTCTTGCAAAGCATTCTGGATTCAAGGAAAATTGTTTGGTAAATCTGCTTTTACTGCAGTTCAGACAATAAGCATATTAAGTGATACTACGAAGGAAAAATCCCTCTGATTAGAATTCATTTTCATTCCCTTTACAACCTTCAATGTATTCCCAAAGGTAGTGACTAAAGCTAAAGAGCTGCAGACTTGGCAAGGTGCAAATGAAATTCCGTACCCAGAGGGTTCAAATCCTTCGCAGTTTCTATTGGAATTATCTCTCCTTTATGCAGCCTGGAAATGAATTTTTGTCCTCATTGTCTGGGAAAATATTAATTGTATTTCGGGATTTTCTGGAACGCTGCTCCTTATGTGTTATGTTATTCTGTGCTTTCACTGGATCCTTACAAAACAAAAAAAATGTATCCAAGCCAGAAATGGCCAAAATGAAATTTCCATACAACTTGACTAGTTCCTGCCTTTTGGCTGTGAGCTATAAATACCTGAAGAGTTTTCCCTTCTTCCCCACACCAATGAGCTGGATATTCCAGAAAGTCTCAAGGCCAATTGAAATCTGGAACTTTTACTATGTGCTGAGGCAGCAGTAAGGAGGGTTAAGTTGACTTCAGACTATGAGTTTCCCCACTTCTTAATATCCAAGGACTGTCCCATGCCTGTTAAAATGTGAATACTCAGGAGCTAGGTCTTTGCACCCACTTCTCCAACACCATGACTAAAGGCTTGACACGCATTTGCAGATTAGTGTGACCCAGGACAATGGCTATCTTGATAAGGTGCAGCACCAGCCTGCAACAGCTATTATTTCTCCAACAGGAAGACAACAGTTTGCCTGGAGGTAAAGGGACAGAATGGAAATAGGCAGGGCAAAGGTGGAATATGTGTCCCCAATCAATGCTTTAGAGAAAAAGAGAAGTTGCTGATGTGCCACTGAGTACCATTTGATCTTTATATACGTACATAGTGACTAAAGCAGTTTGGTTCTGTACAGTCACATATGAAGAAACAAACAAACACTGGAGTTTAACTGTTTCCAACAAACAAACGAAAGATATTCCTGACTTGTACAAGATTATATTTATATATATTTGAGGCATCAGGAGACTCTGATAACTGAATGGGCTCCTATTTAACTACAGCAGCAATATAAAGATATTTTTATGCAAAGTACATTTTTAAAATAAAACATAAGCTGAGTACCATTTGATCCCAGGTTTGATTTCCTACTCCGTGTTATGTTAGCAAGTAGAAACAAAGTGCTGGAGAAACTTTGCAGGGTTTGTAGCGAGAGAGAAATGTAGTTAATGTTTTAAGTCTCTTTGGAATTTTTTGACAATCTTAGCTAAAGTGAGCTGTGCTTATGTTCAGCACCCATGTTTAAGAGAGGAAAAACTCAACTCCATCACAGGCATCTACTGGGAATACTGTGCCAAGCAGCTGATCTGGGCCTTTAAGGCAACAGTTTAACAATCCTTAGCAATTTTTACTTCTTCACAACCGGCGATTCAGGAATTTAGCAACGCTTAAGAGAGTCCTGTATTGGGGGGTAAAATACCATCCTGGAGAGCCCACCTCTGTAAATCCTACGAAGTGACCAAATGCTAAAATAATGACGTGCCATTTCTCAATTATTTTATTTGACTTTTAAAGTTTTCAGATGACTTTTTCTTCCTAACGAATAAAATTTCCCACCAAATAAACCCTGAACAATTTCAGGGCCTTCGATTGTAACAGAAGCATTGGACTGAAGGAGATAATTTAGTTATTTAGATACTGGCGAGTGATTCACACTGGTCTTGGCACGTTTCTGCTAAACACATCAAGCTCAGATTGTGAAGAAACCCAGTAGCTCTGGATGACAGTGATTTTTTTTTTCAACCAATATTTAACAGCTATATTTTACTGAGAAACCCGGGGAGCTCTTGTGGGTTGGTTAGTCATCTGATGTGTTGCTGAGCTCCTCAGCCAAGTTGGGGTTTCGAGTCAGTGTGCACTCAGTTAGCCGTGCTCAGCTGGGTTAGTGGTGAAGAAGCTGCACTTGACTTCAAAGATCCCGTTTCTGTTTACTGGGCAGTGATGCCTGCTCCAACCCGCATCTGTATGACCATCAGTGCTGGCAAGATTGAAGAGGTGTGCAAATTCCCCCTCCCCCTCAAAACAGCTGCACTCTGTTATAAAGTCCAAAATGGTAGAGGCACAAATGTATACGAATGCATCTGCCCACGCCATGGCTAAATCTGCATTTCCCTTCTGTCTCATCTCTCGTTGGTGCTGGGACTGAGCTAGGTTGCTGTGTTTCAACCTCCCTAGCCTAATTCCCGGCTTGTCGTTGCCGCCTTCCTACTGTTGTTGCACTGTTAAGATTGGACAACCAATTGCCTACTTGCTGCAAATGTCAAAGGTATAAAATCCATCTGGAAACACTGGCAAGGCGCGCAATGGGCTGCTACCAGATTGTGAGACAAACCGCTGACGGGCTGGCTACCTCAAAATAGCCCTTTGACTGACACAGTTTCCAGGATGAGGTCACATTGCTGTCTTTCTGAAGGTTGGACAGCTCCAAGCTAGGTCTCAACCTTTTAGACATTTAACCACTCCTGATATGGCAGGGAGGAATAAAATGTAGGGCCGTCCAGTGAACTTCTAGTTGCGTTCTGCAGTTTTTCTTTGCACAAAGGCAAGATGTTTGGTCTGCCTTCTGCCACGTTATTCCCAGGGATATAGTGGCAATGCTGTTAACTCTTCCTGGAGTTTCATACCTGCTGCACAGTCTCGCACCTCAGTAGAGCTGCTTTTGAGATGCCACAGCTCTGATACAGCACACTGTGCCAGTCTCTCTCTCTCTCTATTAGGCACACGGCAAGAAACAATCTGTGTGCATGGTGACTTAGTGTCCTTTCTTTGCTGTGTGTCTCTTCCCTAGTAGCCATCTTTTAGATACAGGCACTCAACAGAAGGCTTAAATAGGGGATATTCACTGTGTAGCAATTGCACAGAAACAACATGGAATCTCTTCTGATTATACCTGAATTTAAAAAAAAGGTGTGGAGATAGGATGTTGACTCCCACCCCCAGGCAATACATCCCCCTCAACCTATCTGTGTCATATTTATATATATAAAGATTTCAGTTGCAATGTGAGTTTAAATCCATTATCTTTAAGGATGGCAATATCATAGTTTCTTGATGTGTGCTCTTAGATCGCCACTTTTATTTTCTCTCTCTAATTCTAACTTGCTGTGTAAATACTGAGGTCCCTGGTGATTGGGAAGATTCTATTTATAGTGCACTTGTCTCATTTGGTGAATAAAATTCAAATCCCAAGTTATGATCGGAGATGCAACTTGATGGGGATATAAATTTAAGCTTTATAATGCCTTTCCTCACCCTATCCCTGACTGAAACAAGACGCCACAATATGTTTGTGTATACAGCCCAGTGGAAAGCTGTGTCACAGACCATTAGAATAGACTGACCATATTGTGTTGATCACAGCATAATGCCTATGATGCTACTGACCGTGACCATGGCATCTGCACAGAGCACAAACATCACCTTTCATGGCAACAAGAGAGACATAAACCCAAACTGAAAAGCCTGCTGTTTGATATGGTTCTGCAGTTCAGCAACACTTGCCAAACAATCCTGAGTGCGCTAATTGCTGCACATGAAAAGAATATGTTCAAGCCTTGTGTTTTTTCTTGAATTATCAGGAGACTGGAGTTCCAAATGCTTTCTCCATGGAACACCAGACCAATCTTTTTCCAAGCTAATTGTAAACAACCTCCAAACCAATTAAGTACTCTTTTCTGTAGTATAAATTGTTGTGATTGCCAAATTTCAAACATTCTTGCATATGCCTTGATGAGTGCACAATGAAAACCTTTGGCTCCATCTCTGACTTTTCAGTAACATACAAGTTCTGTTCTCTGAAAGACATTATGTCGAAAAGAAAGATAAGCGGTAACCAGGGATTCAGTATTAGACTCACGGTTGAATATAGTTTCATGGTACAAATAGTCACCTCCCTCCCATGAACATCTAGATGTCATGTTTAGCACCATTTGTGCCTCTTCATACTGAAGCAGTTCAAATGCAACAAGACCTGAACAGTATCCAGGCTTGGGCTGGCAAGTAACAGTTGTATAACACAAGTGCCAGACTGTGACTGTCAATGGTTGGAGATGGTCAATCTAGCCACTGCCCCTTGATATTCAAAGGTGTCACCATCACTGAATCTCCCATTATCAACCTGGATGTTACCATTGACCAGAAACTCAAGTGGACTTGCCACGTAAACACAGTGGCTACGTGAGCAGGTCAGAGGCTAGGAACACAGAAGCGAGTAACTCATCACCTGACTCCCAAAGCCTGTCCATCATACAAGTCAGGAGTGTTATGGAATACTCTCCACTTGCCTGGACGGATGCAGCTTCAGCAACACTCAAGAAACTTGACACCGTCCAGGCCAAAGCAACCCACTTGATCGGCACTACACAGTCAAGCAAACATTCCCTCCACCACACAGCAGTGTGTACTATCTGCAAGATGCCTGCAGAAATTCACCAAAGATCTTTAGAAAGCACCTTCCAAACCCTACCCCTTTCCACCTCAAAGCACAAAAAATGCAGATACATGGGAACATCACCATCTTCACGTTTCCACCCCAAGCCACTCACTATCCTGACTTGGAGGTATATCGCTGTTCCTTCACTGTGGCTGGGTCAAAATTCTGGAATTCCTTCCCTAAGGGTTGGGAGTCAACCTACAGCACAAGACTGGACTGCAGCAGTTCAAGAAGGCAGCTCACCATCGTCTTCTTAATGGCACCTTGGGGGGTAGGCAATAAATGCTGACCAACCAGCGATGCCTACATCCAATGAGTCAATAAAACAAAAATATCTTTCACTTCCCTTGTGAAGGTACTGTTGATAATGCTTCCTTTCAATTACTTATCACAGTGAATATTTTCAGGTACATTGAATAGCATCCTATCAGTGTATAAGTTGGGGAAAAGGCAGAAAAGGGTAATTGAGGGTTTGAGATCAGCCATGATCTTATTGAATGTTGAAGTAGACTTGATGGGCTGAATGGCCCACGTCTGTCCCACATTTTATTGTCAGAGTTGTGCACATGTGCTTTCAGACCTGCTTCTGCTGGTTACCAACTTTTGCATCATTCTTCTCTATCCATCACTCTGTGATTAATACAAACAAAATTGCTGAATTTGTTCGTTGCTATCCAGTGCAATTGTCTCTGCAGCTAGGAATAAGGTTCTGAATCAGTTGTAGCATGTGATTGTATGTGAGTATGGTAAGTGTGGGATGCAAATGAGCACCTGTTTGTGGAGTGAAATTGCCCCTCGTTTGTCCAGCTCGCTCTTGCTAAACAGTTAATTGGACAAGGTGATAGCAGCTGACCTGCCAAGCCGTGAAGCCTGTTATGGGAAAGTAACAAAATCTGGACAAAAAGATACTCAGAAGGAGGATTGATAGGCCCTGGTTAGTCAGCAATGCCTTTCATTGGAGGGGAGTAGTGTAGAAGTGGAACCTATAGCCACAATTTGGTAAGTTGTCAGTAGTGCACTCTTGTGTGGCTTATCTGGAGACTCATTGCAGTTAAGTTGTGTCGGAGTGTGATTTATAAAACTGCATAAAGTCTCCTCAAAAAGGCCAGGATTTAGAATAATTCCAACACTGTTTGCAGGACTAGTTGGACCATAATTTCAATCAGAGGAGTAAAATTTTCAACATAAGTTAGCATCCTGTGTTTCGAAAATAAAAAGGAAGTGCAACATGGAACAGGGTTGGGATCCTTCAAAGGCCGAGATTGGATGTCTCAATTCCAAAGGTTAATACGTTGAGCTAATATTGTAGGGCAAGACTACAGAAGGAAGGGTGGGACTCTTGAGTTATTTGCTCAACATCTGTGAAGCAGGCAGGCTGACCAGATGTTTGCTGTCCCTTCCCTGGGCTTTATAGCATCTGTCAATGGACAGGGCTAAATGCCATTGTAATCAATTTTTACGCTTTACTGCTGTGTAATGACACTGATAACAGCAGCAACATATGTCCCTAAAACTGATAAGTACAGTCAGCCCAAAGTGTTTATTAGTCTCTCACACTGTGTGCTGCCTAGAATGCTTTGACAAGGAATTGATACTTACTGCACTTTAAACATTTATGGTACGATGTTGTTTTGCTTTTTACGAACTAGTGGTATGTGCCTATTAAAACTTTTATGAGCAGATCAACACACACTACACGCAAAGGCACACAATCTCCTTTGTACATGCTCACTGTGGAATTGGTTAATTTGAGTTCAGTTTGAGAGGGGTTGAGAGAGAATTTTGCCTGCTCTATTCCATTTGAGTGTTCTACAGAATACCAGTGTGATGCGCCTTTGTGTGTGAGGGGATTGAAAGTAAAGTCTATATTTGACCATGTATACGCTCTAGGCAAATTGATTTATCGTGAGTTTGAGATAATTTGAAATAGGTCTGTGAAAAAGTCTAGTAAGCAAGTTGTTCCTTTCAGGGAATGTGGGGATGGAGTTGCCTGTCAAGGTTACTGTAGGCATTAATGGGCCTTCAGTGTCTTCTGAAGGTGTATTTTCATTTTGTTCTAAAGCTATTGATTGACAGTAATGGCTGTCAGTGACCAGTCCACTTAATGCTTTGGGTTCTTTGCCAGAAAGTTGGTCTTAGTGTTCAGAGTTCCCCTAGGTCTGGTGACCTTTAAAGGAATGTGCCCATATAATGGAGAATGCTGTCTTACTGCATTTGTCTCCAACAGTAACTGCATGCACCGGTCTATAAGCTTAACGTGTATCCTCACAGTTGAGGAGGATAGTATGGATGTTGTCAATAAAAAGTGGGAGAGATAATCAGAAGAAAAGTTCCTTATCATTTCAGTTCTGTTCTGTTAGTGTAATGGCTGAGTTGAACTTGACTGTAACAATGAGGATCAGGAATGTTAGATGGTCATAGTTTCCCGTTATTGAAGCCTTTGGTTCCCTATCCTTCTGTTTTTCTCTCCTCTTCTGAATGAACTGACTCCTGCCAAGTGTAGTTGTCCAATTAACCCCTCTTCCTGTTTGAATCCCTGCAGGTAATAGACAGGTAAAAGATATCACAGGAAAGCTCAATCTTGAACTTAAGTAAAAGCCTCACATGTCAGCAGGAATTGTCAGGTAGCTATCTGGAGTGAAAACCAGAGCTAGTTTTATTATTGCCAATCCTCGGAGTATTATGGATTTTGGTGCCATGCTTTCTCAGAGCAGCTACAGAGCTAGGATTAAACCTCCTGAGCTGTGTGCAACTAGACATCTTCATACCACATTTGTCTGGTACTTACCAACCTGTGTACTTGGAACACTTGCCGAAATGGAGACTAAATGTCACCATCGATTTAGTAGCCAGAAATGACAGTAGATCCATTTTCACCAGCTTTGTGCCACTGCTGAAAGATGAAGGCAATCCAAGGGAAAGTCTAAGAAGTTTATGGCTCAGCAAGAACAGATGTTATACACCTTCAAGGTGGTGAGGAATTTGAAGATGCTGCTCACTGGTGTCAGGAATAGACACTAAAACAGGAGCTAAGAGAATCGTAAGATGATAGAAGCCATCCTTAAGAAGTACGTTTTGGAGACTTCCTTTGGAGATGCTATAACCAGTAGTTCTGGTTGGAGTTCCCAACCATAGGTATAGCACAGAAACAGACCATTTGGCCTGACCAAGCCAATGAAGCTATTGTGGTTAATGTTGGAGTAGATTTGTATGGAGGAGTGGCACAATTGGCCAGAATTTAGGGCAAACTATGACCCAGGGCTGGGAAGAGGCTGTGGAGGTTTTTGCAAAGGTGGACAAGGACTTTTTGATCAAGGCATGGGAGAGCAGGGGTAACGGGTGACCACTGCTCTGAGATCTATACCTCAGAATAGTCAATCAATTAACGGCTGAGACAATATAATGCACAGGAAACCAGCTCTCCAACTTCCTCTGAACAGCAAGAAGTCGGGCTGTTCCAGTGAATGGAATTCTTTTAGTGTTGTATTTAGTATTGTAAGTTTTACCCACGATATATAATTGATTCCGGTTATGATGACTCTGTGGTTAGTCCTCTGTTTTGTCATTAAATTGTCATGAGCTCATGATTGGAATGGTGCAAATACTGACAATTACAGAGTCTAAAAATTCAATTAATTCAGATGAGCAGATTAAATACACAGTGAATTTTAATAATCTGCACCGAAGGCAGACAATTACCATAGACAATATTTTAAACAGATCATGGCACCTTCGTGCAGAATAAGAGAAGCCCTCATCTGCATATGATTTATGTCCTGGAACTGAAGCCGTTGTCGGTCAGAGAGAAAGCAGATCCAGATTTTTATTTGTGCCTCACTAAGCCAGTAATGATGTACTGTACATCAGCTCGCCTCTGGTGGTTTCTTTTGGTGACGCCATCAGCCAAGGAGGGGATCACTGGCTGTCTGCAGCGTAATAAATAATTGAACGTGAGTAATCTGTGGGACTAACCCACAGGCTGCAGCAACCCAGCATTGAATTGTTGCCTGCAAGCCATGTTGCAATCTCCGTCCCCTTGACTAATTTGTTGAGATTCCCATCACTATTCCCTCCCAGTCATTGCGGCCATACTTCCTTGAAAACAAGAAGGGAAGTCTAGGATGACCTATATTGCACAGTTCAGACATCTCCCACACTCCCCTTCCTCAGTCCTATACTATATTTATTAAGAAGGAGTGTTGACATTATATATTTAAGATGGATATTATACGTTGGCAACACAGTTGCCTTAACTGTACAGATGTGCATTCACATCTGACTGGTGATCAGGGCTGGAAATAATGCCCACTGTGGTAATGTCCCTACCTCTGGCCTGTGAGACCCAGATTCAGGTCCCACATGCTACAGAAGTGCATTATAGCAACTCTGAACAGGTTGACAAAAGTACTTTTCTTCCCACCATTAGGTAGAGGAATCAGCCCAGAGATCTGCTCTTGTGTTGGCTTTTGGTTTCCTGAAATGGGCGTTGTGCACCTTTTGTGCCTGTAGCTGCCTCCTCTCCTTTTTATTTGTATTTTTGTTCATTCATGGGATGAGAGTGTCACTGCCAGGCAGCATTTATTGCCTGTCCCTAATTGCCCAGAGGGCAGCTAAGAGTCAACCACATTGCTGTGGGTCTGGAGTCACATGTAGGCCAGACCAGGTAAGGATGGCAGTTTCCTTCCCTAAAGGACATTAGTAAACCAGATGGGTTTTTCCAACAATCGACAATGGATTCACAGTCGTCATTAGATTCTTAATTCCAGATGATTATTGAACTCAGATGCCACCATCTGCCGTGACGGGTATCAAACCTATGTCCCCAGAACGTTATCTGGGTCTCTGGATTAACAGTCCTGCAATAATACCACTAGGCCATCACCTCTCCAATGCAGATTCCAGTTCCACTGCTTCAATGTGCAGCCTTTGACCAGGACAATTGATGATTGGATTCAGAATTGATAGATGAGGAGCTGACTTGTTAGATTCTCCAGAGAGCATTGTACTTCTCAATTGGGCATTCGTTTATGCTGAGCAGCCTTTGTGCCTTTTACCACCTGATTTTGAAGCTTTCTGGGAGTTGGAAAGCTTGTACTGATATCATAAACACTTAGCCTTACAGTAATGCTGTTTAATGTACAAGCATGGATGCTTCAACTGCTCCATGCAGAAATAATTTAGTAGTAATTTGTGCCACATCTGTGCCTGGGCTAAATCCTAATGTTCATCAGCCAGACCCTGCCAGTTTTCTGACTGGCTTCTTTTTTCCACCCTCATGTTTCTGTGTGTGTGTATGTGTCTGTGTCTGTGTCTGTCTGTCTCTTTTTGTCTCTCTTTCTCCATCCCCCAGCCCCTCCTCCTGATTTTTAAGCTAAATCTCCAAGCAAATGAATTCATTCGGAATGACAGATTTTTTTTTTAAGAAAACTGGGAGGGAGAAATTGCTAATTTGGAAAAGGTTCTGAGCTTGGCATCGGGGAAGGAGTTCAGACTGATCCGTTTGAGATCCAGACGACATCTTGCCGGATGACTGACGACAAGAGCAGTGTGGGCCATCGATTGCTAACAGATGGCCTGATTATTAGCAAAATCGAGATACACGCAGCAAATCAGCACTGTTGCCAGTGTTCATTTCGTACCCAGAGATAAACCCGGCTGGTCCACTGGTACCATCTGCAGGCTTGCGAAGTGCATTAAGCCTGAATTGATTGAGTCAGTGCTTGTGGGTTTATCATTTTAAAAAGGGAAAGTCGGTCGGATGAAATGGGATAATAAACATACTTTGTGCTGGTAATGAGAAGCACAAGTCACCGCTACAATCAATAATATGAATACTTCATTATCTCCATTGTCCGTGCTTATTATTTAGCTGTAACTGTTCAGTGAAGAGAGTTCCTCATTGCTGTGTCCTCCGTTCCTTTCGCTATGTCAGCTGTTTATTTCAATAGATGATAGCTTTGATTTCCTATCTACATTTTCCAGCCTAAACAATAAACCATGAAAAGGAAATGTCACCTTTCTCTCTAATTTCTGATACCCGTGCCTTATCTTGTATCCTCAGTTCCGCCTTTCCTGATACAGACCCATGTTGGTCTACAGTTCTGTGGTAGACCTGTTACTTCAGACCAATAGGCTATAGGTCAGCATTGCTAGACTATTTGCTCACGGGTAGCACAACAGTTTAGAACAGCCATGACCTTGATTGAGGCCAGGACACTAAATGGAGAACAAGAATGAGATTAACTGGTTGAGCTTTGCACTGTATCTCGGGAAGACTGAACACCTCATACCTGTTCAGAATTACCATTACCGGATGCCATTTTTGCTGCAGGTGGTTGCTGGGACGATAGAGGCCAACTGAATGGCTTTTAAAAAAAAACTCTTACATTTATATAGCACCTGTCATCGCCACAGGACCTCCCAAAGTGCTTTCTTTTGACACATGGTCAGTGTAGCAACATGGCAGCCAATTAACACAAAGCAAATTTCTCTGAACGGTAACATGATAGTGACCAGATAGTCTCTTCCTGTGTTGTTGATCGAGGGACAAGCATTGACCAAAACACAAAGCCGTGCTACACCTGAGCGTGCAGACAGGACCTCATTAAACTTTTCCTTCAAAAGACAATATCTCTGACAGTGCAGCGTTCCCTCAGTACTGCATTGAAGTGTCAGTTTTATTCTCGGTGCTGAAAATCTGGAGCCTGACTTCAACGCTGAGCCTTATAGCTCAGAGAAGATGGAGCAACCAACTGAGCCACATCTGATAGGAACTGGGATCTCTGTCAACTGACTGATCCTGGTTAGAGTCAATATTTTGAGATCTGAGTGTCAGAATAGTATGTGCGTACAGCTGTGAGTCTCAGCCGGTACTCCATCAATTCACTTGTCAGATCTAGAATTTCAAGATAGATTGGTCCCGTGAGACCCCTGTAGATCAGGGGTTAGAATCTAGAATCTTTAAACTTTGAGCTAAACTATACTTGGATAAAGTTGCTGAGCTTTACCGAAGTACTCCTATCTTTGAACTTTTTTTTTTAAACTGCTCAATGAGGTGAGGGCTCCTTGTATTGGAAACTACAAAACCATCTGTTTCAGACACGTTGAGTGCCTATGAGGAGGCGATGGTATAGTGGTAATGTCATCAGACTGGGAATGCAGAGCTGCAGGTTAATGTTCTGCGACACATGGGTTTGAATCCCGCTGTGGCAGACAGTGAAATCTGAAATTACTAAATATCTGGAAGGAAAAGCTAGCCCTATTGCAACCACACAGTAGATTGTGGTAAAAACCTAACCCATTCATTAACATCCTTTTGGGAAGGAAATCTGCCATCTTTCCTTGGCCTGGCCTACATGTGACTCTAGACTCTCGGCAATGTGGTTGATTCTTAACTGCTGTGCAATTAGGGATGGGCAATTAATGTTGGTGTAGCCAGTGATGCCCACGTCTCACAAACAATTTTAAAATAAAAATCCCAAGCCAAGCACACTGTTCATCTAGTTCCAGACAGGAAAGTTCCTTTTACTACCCTCCACCAACCTAATTCGTTCATTCTGGGGCATGTGACATTATTGCTGTATCTCTCACTGTCCAGTCCTGCAGCCTTGCTGCGTTTGATTGCCAATTAGTGTGGAATTAAAGACAGTTTGGCGCTGCGAGTCTGCGCCCTCCAGGAATTGGATTAAGATTGTTCACATGGGAGCCTTACAGACAGCACGCTGACATTCTAGGCTCCGTTGATACAGCAGGTCCCAGAGGTGAAAATTGCTGTCCAACGCATTCCCGCTCTGTCTCCTGCCTCAACGCAGGGAGAAAAGCCCTTGTACTGTTGCAGTGCTGAAATGAGAGCTACAAATCAGCTCATTGTTGTGTAGCTAACACTTTCATAAGAGCGAGTTTTGACTTCATACCTGGTGACCTTTAACCTCCTTTTGCAAAGGCGACAGAAACACTTGCAAATGCCACAATGTTTCACCGCAGAAAGTGAACGAAAGGCTGTGTTAAAACCTCCCATTCATGCCCACACTGTGTTGAATAAAATTATCATAAAAAGGCCTTTATGCTACATGTAGTTTAAAAAGAAACCATCCTCTCAAGATGAAGGCTTTGAGAAACATTTTATGAAAATCTGGACTGGTTCTGTGTGGATTGTCAAAAAGAAACAAACTCAAAAAAAAAATCACAACAGCCAGAAGACTTCCAGTTTTTTTTAAAATCGCAAAGTAACTGGAAAGCAGAGCCACTTCTGCAGGTTCTGTACTGATTTGGTCATTTAATGATCATGGCAAGTGAAGGTTACATTATCAGATAATCCCACAGTCAAGCAAATGGCTGCATCACATAGTTAGAGTGATTTATATTGAGTCTGTTATGTATCAGGTCAGACAGCAACTA
Source organism: Rhincodon typus (assembly GCF_021869965.1). Taxonomy (NCBI): domain Eukaryota; kingdom Metazoa; phylum Chordata; class Chondrichthyes; order Orectolobiformes; family Rhincodontidae; genus Rhincodon; species Rhincodon typus. The sequence goes on from NC_063346.1 coordinate 14,438,174, forward strand.
CCCAGCCCCTCCATAATCAATGGGAGAGATTACAAGCGACACACAAGTTGATCTCCGAATAGCCTTTTAATGTCTCCGGTTGATTTGCACTGTATATGTCTAATGGCTTTTGTGGATCTCTCTCTTTCTCTCGCTGTGTTGTGCAGACAGCTCTTGTTCTTTGCCCCTTCCTTCGTTATCATTCTGGATGCACTCCCCTACGGCACAACTGAAAGCCTTGACAGCCGAGCAGGGATCAGGATGAGGGGATAATAATTGATGTCCCTGCTAGTAGCGCTGTACAGCAGGTCAACCATCCCCGTGCTCTCCTGTGCGAGCATGAGGGCCCCTGGGTTCTCTGACCCACTCGCTGACAGCTCGCGTGTGCGCTCTAAAATTTAATTGCTCTGCTCTGCCCAATTTGCATAATCCACATAATCACACTGATTTTAATTGCCCACAACTCCACAAAGATCATGTGGTTAAGTGGTAAATCATAATTAGATAAATAATTGCTTTGGCCAGAGCAAGCTGCTTTGTTATACCTGCCATCTGCTGGGCAGTTTCTGTCTCTCAAAACAATACCTCTCAGAAAGCTGATCATGGAGCTCCCAGCTTATCTGCGGAGAACTGTAGTTTGGAATCCTGCCGGAGACTGCAGGATCCATGGAATGTTTTCCGATTTGGCAGGTTAGTTATTCATCTATTAGATCATTACCGGGGCCTTGTTTCACATGGAAGAAGCCAATTTATTTGGCTTTATTTGGCTTTATTTTGTTCTGTTTCCCCATTCTCCCTCTTGCAAAGCTTTCAAACTAAATTGAGCAACAGGGCCATAATCGTCTCATGTATTATTTCTACTTCGTGGTTAAGAATCGAAGACAATTCTCGGCTTTTATTGAACACTTTTTTTATATGTTTCGAAGTCACTCTTCAAATTGTATTGGACCTGAGCCCTGCTTAGACATGAAAAGTCAGAAGACATGGGGTGATTAGTAAAGGGAGCCTGTACATGGTTCATCTCATTGGCAAAAGTGCTTCAAACTGTGTGGAGTCTTTTGTTGTGTAGGTAAGGAGAGTGGTCAGTCAGCCTGAGCCATGGACAGTGCTCCCTGTCCCTCAGCTTCAGGTGGGATGCAAGTCACTGGTGGTGAGCTCCTGCACTTTGTAGTGCATTCACTAAGGGAGGAGGAGAACAACATTGTAGTATTTCTGTGGGAGAAAATTGGGGAATTCTGTGTTTCCCAAGATCCAATTTTACTTTAATCTGCAGGGAATGAATAAGGAAAAAGTTGGAGTCTTATAACCAGGTCAGGAGCAAACTCGTGCCCATGGTTATTTTAACCAACCTGTTTAGAGATGTTGTACAATCCCTACAGTGTGGAAGCAGGCCATTTGGCCCATCAAGTCCACACTGACCCTCCAAAGAGCATCCCACCCAGGCACCCCTCCCACCCTATCCTTGTAACCCTGCATTTCCCATGGCTAACCCACACATCCCTGATCACTATGGGCCAATGTAGCATAGCCAATCCACATAACATGTACATCTTTGGACTGTGGGAGGAAACTGGAGTATCCGGAGGGAATCCACACACACACGGGGAGAATGTGTAAACTTCACACAGACAGTTGCCTGAGGCTGGAATCGAACTTGCGTCCCTGGTGCTGTGAGGCAGCAATGCTAACCACTGAACCACACTGCTGCCCCCCAACCCCCCAACCTCATGTCTGTTATGACAGACCTCTGGGGCATGTGGGACCTGAACCCAGGACTCCTGATCCAGAGGTAGGGACACAATCACTGCACCAAAAAAACAGTAAAATCCTGTATCGTATAAATTGACTGGGGGAAGCAGTCTTGTTATAGGCTCAATCTGAAAGTAAAACTTTTGAATCTGCTCATTGTTTGGATGATATCGAAATTGAATACTCCATCAAAGGAGGAGGCTAACTCGGACCAGTTAAAGGGTAGAAATTGCTAGATCACTTCACGGCTATGTTATTTATTTTAAAAAAAACTTTACTCGATGCACCGGTTTTAATTAGAGCTAAAACATTCAAACGGCTCCATTTTGATTTTAAAACGACAAGCAAGTTATGTCAGACCACAAATCTTCAAAAATTGTATTTCTAACCTGGTGCCTCTTTTACAACTGGGGAGAAACAGAGAGAACGAAAGCTCAACTGGACCTGTGAGCCTCCCACCCCACTGTTCCCTGACTGTGTCAGCCCAGCCTGAGTTGGTGGGCCAGGTGGTAGCTTTTGCCAGGATGCTCCAGCAATGACCACCTACAGGATGTGGTCATGTGGAGGGCAGTACCTCATCCTGTGGTTAGTGACTAATACAGCACACTGTGTGTTACAGAAGCCGGAGATTGAAATTGGTTTTAAACTCCTACCTGGTTCTGAGGATTTGGTTCTTGTAGCTCTTAGGAGTAATGAATATTTGACACATTAGCAGGCTATCAATTAGATTTCATTTAACTCCCATTTGGTTGACACATTTTGAAAAGAGAAAGTCAGCTATGTCTGGAACCCTGGTACCAACACTGACAATTTGTGCAGCCTGTGCTCTGAGTTTTCAAAATATGTTGCTTCTGAGGTCTCACCTCAAAGACTGTGGCAGTCAAGTTGTTCAGCCAGCCTGTTTGTGCCAATTTCTCCATTTTACTCTTCTCTGTTTCTGTGTTCACTCTCCCTTTTTCCCTAGTCTCCTCTCTCTCTCTCCCTATTTTTTTTCTCTCCTCTCTCCTCTCTCCTCTGTCTCTGTCTCTGTCTCTGTCTCTGTCTCTGTCTCTGTCTCTGTCTCTGTCTCTGTCTCT
>NC_063346.1:14440987-14460762 GCF_021869965.1 Rhincodon typus
TCTCTGTCTCTGTCTCTGTCTCTGTCTCTGTCTCTGTCTCTGTCTCTCTCTCTCTGTCTCTCTCTCTCTCTGTCTCTCCCTCTCTGTCCGTCTGTCTGTCCCTGTCCCTCTCTGCCCCTCTCAATAACACCTGCAATTGCCCTGTTAGAAGTTGCCAATACTGAAAACGGGTTCAAGTTACGCTGTGAGTCATAGTGAAAAGGATACCCGAGAATGGAAATGCCTGGCTGCTTTACTGGAACTGAATAACCATTCATCCCACATGTGAGGGAAATGAAAGCAAACACAACTGCTCACAACATCTGCTCTTGGGATAGACTTAATTACCAGGTCTACATCAACAGCTTCATTGGCATTGCCTCCCTGTTCATGTTTGAAGATTAAAGACTGTCCTACAATGCCTTAAACGGGCTTTTGGTACTTTGGGAATTCAGGCTGATTAAACACAGTCGTTTCTTCCCCTGCCTCTTCTCATTCCGAAGTCAATATGATGATGCCTTCGAAATGATCTCTGGCCTGTCATGTTTTAATTTATTCAGAGATTTCTTTCTCCCCTCAGCTTTGATCTTTTTGTTCTATATTTATCCTTCTGATCTCTTTGTTTTTAAATTGTCAGCTTCAGAAGAGGACTATTAAGAGATTTGCCCCTTTAGTCACCTTTACATTTGCACCCCTCCTGATTTGGTTTGTTGGAAACAAGTGTAGCGGGGGTTTGTGGAAAACTGAGACCATCTCACAATCGACCAAGTCGATGCTACCTTCATCAAACTTAGTTGTGGCACCAGAGTTGGCCTCAGTGCTCCTTTAATGCCAGGACGTTTTGGGTCAAACCCCATGTGGTACAACTTTGACTGCATTAAGTATGGGTAATTGGAAAATGTTGCGCCTTTTGTAAAGAAGGGACACAAGTCAATTGAGCAGTAATGTGTCAGCTGTATGTGAGGTGCTCCCAACATCTCTACAGCAATTTGATACAAGGCATCAAGGTAAAGGCTTGCTGGCTGGGTTTCTGGTAAATGTAATGGATGAAGGGCAGTGTAATGCTGTCTCTCTGCTGTACCCCAGTCAGAGAACCTAAAGCAAGCCCAATCAATGAAGACCGCTATATTAATACCACAGATGCAGGCTCTACAGCCCCTCAAATGAATGCTACCATTTGGTAATATCATAACCGATCTGCCCCCAAACCTGGCCTTTGTTCCATAACCTTTGATACCCTTACCCAACAGATTGCTGCCTTCTGTCTGCTTGCTAACCACATGGCAAGTGTTTGATGTGCAAGTGTCAGAAGGCCAGGCTGCTAGGCAGCTAATGAGTCAGTTTCCACTCCGTGTGGCTTGACTGGCATGATGTCAAATGGGCACGAGTCAGGCAGTGCCAGTTACAACTGTGCCAGTGCTTGTGTGTGTATTATTGGAATGATTAAGGTCCTTGGAAGCACTGACAGTAACTGATGTCGGATAAAGTGGGCTAATGGTTGATACCAGGGATCCTTGTTTACACCCTTCCTCCCACTTACTCTGCAGTAGCTCAGGGTCACAGCAGGCACTGGAGACATACCATCTCAATACCTTAACTGTCCCATTGTGTGGTTTTCCTTTTTATTCACTTGAGTGTGGTTGTCACTGGCTGGCCAACATTTATTGCCTGCCCCTAGCTGCCCCTGAGGAGGTGTTGGTCCACAACCACCGCAGTCCATGTACTGTAGGTTAACCCACAATGCCCTTAGGGAGGGAATTTGGGTGACAGTGAACAAACAGCGATACACTTCCAAGTCAGGATGGTAAGTGGCTTGGAGGGGAACTTGCAGGGTTTGCTGTTCCCAGGTCTCCGCTGCTTCCCACGAGTTGGAAACGGTCATGGGTTTGGAAGGTGCCATCTCAGTATCTTTGGTGAGTTTCTAATGCATCTTATAAATTGTACACACTGCTGCTACTGAGCATGGGTGGTGGGGAGAGTGAATGTTGATGGATGTGGTGCCAATCAAGCGGGCTGCTTTGTTCTGGATGGTGTCAAGCTTCCTGAATGTTGTTGGAGCTTCACCCATCCAGGCAAGTGGGGAGTATTCCATCACACTCCTGACTCGTGCTTTGAAGATGGGGGACAGGTTTTAGGGAGTCAGGAGGTAAGTTACTTGCTGCAGTGATCCTAGCCTCTGACCTGCTCTTATAGCTACTATGTTTATGTGGTGAGTCCAGTTGAGCTTCTGTTTGGTGGTAACCCCAAGGATGTTGATAGTGGGGGATTCAGTGATGGTAACACCATTGAATGTTAAGGGATGATGGTTAGATTGTCTCCTATTGGAGATGGCCTGGCACCTGTGTGGTGCAAATGTTACTTACCACTCAACAGCCCAAGATCTTGTTGCATGTGAACATGAACTGCTTCAGTATCTGAGGAGCTGTGAATGATGCTGAACATTGTGCAATCATCAGCAAACATCCCCACTTCTGACCATATATAGAGGGAGGGTCATTGCTGAAGCAGCTAAAGATGGTTGGGCCTAGTACGCTACCCTGAGGAACTCCTGCAGGGATATCCTGGAGCTGCAATGACTGACCTCCAACAACCACGACCATCTTCCTATATGACTCCAACTAGCAGAGAGTTTGCCCCTTGATTCCCATTGACTCCTTGACGCCACACTCAGTTGAATGCAGCCTTGCTATCAAGGGCTGTCACTCTCACCTCCCCTCTGGAATTCAGCTCTTTTCTCCATGTTTGAACCAAGGCTGTAATGAGGTCAGAAGATGTAAAATAAAAATTATGAACTTGGCAGCACAAAATCTTGTCCCATAGGTGAGCCTCTGGAAATTGTAGTGTAGTTATGACAAAAGGCACAACCCTTCCCTTGGCACAAAGTTAACACTTTCAGAGGGCAGAGGAGACAATTAACAAGAAATTTTAAATCTTAACTAGATAAACCTAGCAGTGATAATGAAGGCAGTTTGTACTGCATCCAACACCTTTGATTGTATCAGTGCAGCTGTTATTCTTCTGTGCATCTTCCATCCACACATCTCAGGCAGCACAGATAAGGTGTTACATTAATAGCTTCAAGATCTGTGTGCAAACCCATGACTTTGTGGGCTGTATTTGAGCATCTTTCAACTTAATAAAGGTGCTCCTCATAGTAACCAGGCCCTATGCATTCTTTATCTGAAAGAGGCCTGGACTTCTGCCTTTTTTCAGGGAACCTAATTTTTCCTTCTGGTTCCATTTGGTGCATTGGGAAGAATGTCAACAGAAGTCATTTCTGGAGTAAAGTTGAGAAAGCTTCTTGGTGTGAATTTGCATAGCAGCCAGTAGTAGTGGAGCTGGCAGATTGTACCGATCAGTGTGAGGGTATTTCTCTCTTTTGGGTTGCCAACTCCTTCTGGTGTTTTCATCCATCCAGTCACTTTGTTTAGGATCAAAACACAACAATGAAGGTCAACTGAATTGAAATGCCATGCAACTCGAGTTGACTTCTTTAAGCATGCTGTAATATTCCTTCCGCTGAACGGAAGAGGTTCCAAACTAATTTAGAAGCTTACCTCTGACTGTCTCCTGTCACCCTCCCACTTGACACCAACCTAAGGTGAGATGGTTTCCTTTGTTGTTGTGTCACTGTGATAATTCCTGTGTACATTACAGGAGCCAACACCACTCTACATTGGAGTCCAACTCAGGGGCTGCCTTTCCTTCTTTTATTCTGGAGACAGTTTGATGCTGCCCACTTAGGAGAAGCCTCTGGAAGATATATGTCTTCATAGTTTAGTTCTATGACTGCTGATGATTCCTGAGTTGTAGCCAAGTTGGCTACGGCGTTAAAAATGTAGTGAGTGGAAAATAAGGAAAATGAATCTAACTTTGTTAAAGAACAATGGGAGTAATTTATTAATAACAAATTGTGTGCCCTCAGTGAGCAGCTGATTGAACAATAGCAGCTGTGTTCTTAAATAAAAATGCCCTGTGACATGTTTGCAAAACAAATCCTGCCACTGCTTGGGAGTGGTGCTTGTATGCACGTAAGGACGAAGCGCGTGTCCAGCTACAGGAATGCGGAGAATTGGCCTCATCTGTTCCGGAAAGCAGTGGAGAGGGAGAGACACGAGGAGACAAAAGGCAGCTTATTCTGGTTGGCAAAGCTGACGAGAGTCTTGGGAAGCCTTGGGCAGTGGAAAATAAACCTCAGGAGGCAAGAGAGGTCCACAGGACTCCTGAGTATGGGATAATGCCAGGCGTCGTTGCAAAGTAGCTCTCGCAATGGTATGCGGTATATGTAAGCTTCTGCAGTGAATGGCAATGCACATTAGAGGTAAAGGACTTTGCATCCTGTTCCTGTGAAACAATTTTTATGTTCGTGTGAAAATCAGTTGCATTAAAAGTGATGAAAGGTTTACAATGTGCTCACTCGTTTGTTACTTTTTAAATTGCTTTTGAGGAGAGAAGTGCATTGTTGAGAAGTACTCTGTAATCAGAAAAACAGCTTCTGCATTGATGGGTTTTGGAGAATTTTTTTTTTCTCTTTGAATTTCCCCATCTGCTTCAAAACCACACACCTTCTGGAAATTAAGTGGCATGTGCAGTCACCAAGCTGTTGTGGTACTGTGACATCGGGCAGAAGGTGTAAAGTGTTTCTTCGTGATATCCCAGTCTGACCACCCCAATGCCCCACTCCCCCCAAACTGTGCCCTAAATCAGGGGCTCATCAATCTCTTCTCCCTTGCTGCTCCTGATTTCCCCGTTAATTTTTCACAGACCTTAAGTTCCAACAGGCCATCGAACCACAAATAGCCATTTACCTGATCGATGATCAACATTCAGCCAACCTGTAAGTTGATGCTCTTCCCATGTCTGTTAATAAGACACAGCAGCACCATAAGATGTAGGAGCCGAAGTAGACTATTTGGCCCAAGGAATCCATTTGCCATTCACTGAGGTTGTGGCTGAAATCAATAATCCTCAACTCCACTTTCCTGCCTTATCACCAGAACCCTGGATATCCTTATTGATTAGGAAAGTGTCTTGCATATACTTAACAACAGCCCTCTGTGGTCAAGAATCCCAGGGATTTGCCACCCCCTGAGAGAAGGAATTCCTCCTCGTCTCTGTCTTATATGGGCAACTCCTTAATGCTAGGGATCTGTTCCTGCTTCAAAGGTGTCAGTGTTCACTATATGTGTCAGTGCTTTCTTTTGGAGTGTCACACACCATATGTCAGGCTCCTTCTAGTTAATAACTTATTTGATTAACCTCTTCTATTAACCTTTAGTGACCTCTTTGCTTGGGGCTGAAAGGATTCATTCTACCCAATACTGAAATTTGCTTTTTTTTTAAAAAAAAATCACTGGAGTCTCATTCTTTTGCCCCACCCTGGCCCGACAACTCACTCAGCAAAGAAATCCATGCTGCTACTTTGCCTGAAAATTTCATTTTTGATTTGTCCTTCCAGTAGAACAGACCTTTTTAAAACAAAAAAACTTCAAGTTGTGTTTGCAGTGCAGTGTGAGTGAATGGTCCTAGTACCACTCCAGGTTCCTGCATGCATTGACGTTTTGTCTCAGCTCCCTGTGTGGAAGGTGTTGGCATTGCAACACAGTCATGTGCCAACCGCAGCTGAGAAGCTCTGATTAAAGGGTGGCGCATTGGGCTGGTGGGTGGTGGTTGCAAGGGACGGGAGGAAACAGTAACACGGTAAAGGAAAATTGCTTCCTCGTGCGATGACTCACAGCAACATGTAATGAAGAGCTTCTGAACTGTTCCACATGGCCACACCGAACCAGTTTGGATCACTAGAAAACTCTCATGTATTGGTGAGCTGGGGAAACGTTCGCGCCACGTGCACTTGAGCTGTGAAAAAACATTCAACGATACAATTATCAATTGTGACCTCCTGAGCTGGGTTGTGCCTGGAGAGAAATTGCAAGTATATATGCAGCTGGGGTGAAGAGTCGGTGGTTATGGGTCATTGCTAGTGGGAGCAATTTGAAGTGTTGAATTAAGAGTCTGACTGTGGTCGATAGCAAAGCACCAAAGCATATTAGTTCAACCGGGAGTTTTCTTTCTGTGCAGTTGAATTGGTCAATCGGTATATAACCGTGTGAATCATAGAATCCCTACAGTGTGGAAACAGGCCCTTCGGCCCAACAAGTCCACGCCAACCCACACAGCATCCCATCCAGACCCATCCCCTTAATCTACAAATCCCTGAACACTACATGCAATTTAGCATGGCCAATCCACCTAACCTGCACATCTTTGGACTGTGGGAGGAAACCAGAGCACCCGGAGGAAACCCACGCAGACACGGGGAGAATGTGCAAACTCCACACACACAGTCACCCGAGGGTAGAATCGAACCGGGGTCCCTGGCCCTGTGAGGCAGCAGTGCTAACCACTGAACCAGTGCGCCACCCCTAAAGTTTGACTCTGGGGGAATTTATTGTGATAATTTATTATTGTGGTGATTTATTGTGATATGAAGAATCACATGAGGCGAGATAGTCTCCCCGCCGTCTCAGTAAAATAATATCCTGTGCATTTTTATGGCATCACTCATAACCTCAGAATGCTGCAGAGCACTGTGCAAGCAGTGAAATATCTTTTGAAGTGTAGTCACTGTTGTAGGTTGGGCAGTGTTGTGGCCAACTTGCCCACAGCAAACAGCAATGAAGTGCATGACCAGATACTTTGTTTTCAATGACGAGTTCATGATAAATGTTGGCCAGGACTCCAGTGAGAATGCCACTGAGGTGCCATGGGATGTTTTGTACCCACCCTCGAGGGCAAATAGGGCCTCCATTTAGCATCTCATTGGGAATGACTGTCAGTACTGGAGTGTGTTAAAACCACAAATCTCTGAAGCGAAGCTTGAAACTATGTCCTTCTGACTGATGATTGCACATCATTTGAATCAAGATCTATATAGTATTTGGTGCCTTATGTTGTATAATTCCTCTGGCCTCACAAGAACATGAGATGGACGCAGGGTGTCATGTTAATGATAATGGCCTCATGGCCAATTGCTTGTCAGGCATTGACTAAGTCCATGAGTTAGTTTATGTAAAACAGTAAAACAGACTACAAGCTATGAAACGAGGTCAGAAGTCACACAACACGCCGTTATCGTCCTGCAGGTTTATTTGAAATCACAACCTTTGGAGCGCTGCTCCTTCATCAGGTGAAGAAAGGTTATGAAGCAGACGTTGTAGCAAACCGACTGATTTCTTTGTGTGCAGATTGTAAACCTACAGCAGAAGGACATCTGGCAAGCAGAGTCATAATATTGTATGCACACAGCAAAGAACTAATGGCTTTGTGGCATACCTCACAGAATTCACACATAGAAACTTATGCCGAATGGACTAAAACAGTTCAAAGGAACAGATCACCACCATCTTCTCAAGGGTAACTAGGGATGGACAATAAATGCTGGCCCAGTCAGAGACACCCATATCCCGTGAGTGAATTTAACAAGTAATAGAGTTGTTAAAGATGAACTCTGATAATGGAAAAGTACACATAGAACACACGGTAAATCACATGTTCATCAACTCTGCTCCATCGTACAATATAATCTTAGCTGATCTTCTTCCTCAACTCCACTTTCCCTGCTCTGATATTTAATTTACTATATTCAGTTATATGTGGTAGAGGATTCCAAAGATTTACAGCCTTTTAAATGAAGAAATGTCTCCTTTATTCAGTCTTAATTATTAACGCCTTACCCATGTTTTAGATTCCCCAACCAGGGAGAGAATCTCTTGGTATCTGCCTTGTCAAGCCTTTTCAGAATCTTGTACCTTTCAATTCTCATTTTTCTACACTCCAAAGAATAAAGTCCTGCTGAAATAGTTGATCCGCAGACTCACCATGAGCCTGCTCTAGGAGTGACATAATGCACTGACTTGTGATTGTGTGCTATCCATTGAATACATATGTAGCTGACACCTTCATTTGATTCTGCATAACTTCCAATGACTGTGAAGTACTTTCGGATTAATAGGGACTTGGTCAGATGTGGGTGATAGATCAAAAGGTTAATGAAACACACTGCTGGATAAGTCAGTTTTATTTCTGTAGAAAGTATATTAATAGATTTTAAAGATGTGATTTCAAGTTGACTGTATGGTCTGATAAGACTATGACAACTTTAGCTAATGTTAAAGATTTTTGTATGTCTTATGCACTCCTGGTTTTTTTAATATAGTTCACCTTTGGCAAGGGCACCTTCAGGTGTTTGGGATTCTCTCCCTAAACGTCTCTCACCACTTTGAAAATGTTCCTTAAACCTTAGCTTGCTGCTTACCTAGTTTGTGTCAAACTTTGTCCTATCAAGTACCTGTGTTTCTGTTAAAGGCATAGACTTGTTTGAGCTCCATTGGAGTCTTAGTATTTCTGAGTTTGTTAAAATTTCAAGGCAACCCTGTTGTGGAGTTTGCTTCTTAATATGGCTCACACACAGTACAAACGTTCCAGGTCATGCTGAGTTTATGAAGAGGGCTGCATTGTTTGTGGGGAAAGCTATTCTGGCTGTTGATGGCTCTTTCCAAATGATGGACTTGGTTGCAGACACTTAGAATCATGGAATCCCTCCAGTGCAGATAGAGGCCATTTGGCCCATTGGGTCTGCACTGACCCTCTGAAGAGGGAAACAACTGACGGTGAGTTTAACCTGAGGGGAAAGCTAAGGTTTAATGAACATCTTTAAAGTGGTGAGAGACGTTTCGGGAGAGAATCCCAGAGTTTGGGTTCCAACCAGCCTCGGGCAAGGGGAGAGATTGAGAATGCAGGAACTTCCTGGTCACCTCGGCTGGATGGTACAAAATGGAACCTGCGCTGTTGGCGTCACTCTGCGTTGCCAACCAGGTTAATTGACCCCCTTTGGCAATGCAAACATCCCGTGAACTACCATAAAACAAAGTCACTGCTTCTGGATTATTCAACGTAGTTGATATCTGGGCCGCAGCACAGAGAGGCCATCATGCATTGCAGCTTCTGCCCCTCAATCAGTGATACTTGAACTAATAATCAGTACATTAATGAAAGAGGCCTCACTTGCTATGGTTCAACTGAAGCACCTAAACCATAGCAACCTCAAGTCTTTGCCATGTTCCTGGTTCTTATCTAGTTGCCTTACCCAGCCTGAGCCTCCTGCCAATACTTTTGTAAAGATGTGAGGCCCATCAGTATTTGTATCCAGTAGCACTATGAGGCAAAACAGTATCTAAATTTTGGGTAAATGGAAGCTTCCCATTGCTGCATGCCCATTTTTAATTAGCAGAAGTAGTGAGTGATGATTACTGTGTTAAGAAATAATGTTTGTGATGAGCAAAGAGCAGGAGAGTTGTTGACCAATCGAGATCCTATCAATGCCTTTTTTACTCACTAATTGTAAATTGTCCACTGTTAAATGATCTGTCTCAGTAATTTCTGGCATCTGAAGCATTGAGTCTTTAGAGTGTTTGGACAAACAGCAGCGGCAATGAATGTTTAATGCATATTCTACAGTTAACTAATGTTGGCACTTCTAATATTCCTTGATGTAATCCTGTTTAATTACAATAGACTTCTGATTATCTGAGGCTCTCAGGACCCGGAGCTAATTGGATAACTGAGAGCTTCAAGCACCAAGGGAAGTGGGGGGGGAGGTGGGGTTCCTGCATGGACGACACCAGGCAATATCCTGTGGTGTTTACAAAGCACTGTACATTATGCAGTTCCCACGTGGCATTTCAGCAGCGCCCATTATATTAGCTCTATGTAATCCTGCAGGAGAAAGCGCTGAGCAAAATGAACTACCTCTGACATTTAGTCAATGTGAGGCGCACTTAGAGTGTCAGTGCGCCGTCACAACACTCAAATAATGCTCCCAGCACTGAGGGCCTTTTGGACCTTGCGCCAGGGAGCATTCAATGCCAGGAAGAAGTCACCTACACCTTTGTGCTCCCATTCCAGAGTCCTGGCCCCCATCGAGCCCTGACTGCTGGTTCCTGAATCAGAATGTGCTGTTTGTTTTTGTGTATGTTATCGATGAGAATGTTAACTCAGCCCTTTGTGTGTGGAACCGGAATCAGGTGGGTTGCTGTGGTGAAGTGCAATCTCATCAATTCTCCCTGTAGCCTCAGTGCATTTGGGTAGAAGTGCATTGTTCTGGTCACCCTGCTACAGGAAGGATATTATTAAATTGGAAAGGCTGCATTTACCGGGATGTTGCTGAGACTGGGTTGGGTTTGAGTTATAAGAAGAGGTTGGATAGACTGGGACTTTTTTCACAGGAGTGTAGGAGGTTGAAGGGTGACCTTATAAAGGTTTATAAAATCATGAGGGGCATAGTTAAGGTGAATAGCAAAGGTCTTTTCCTGAGGAAATGGAAGTTCAAAACTAGAGGCCATAATTTTAAGGTGAGAGGCAGAAGATTTAAAAAGGATCTGACGGGCAACTTTTTCACAAAGAAGGTGGTTCATTTGTGGAATGAACTGCCTGTGGTATTACTAGATGCAGGTACGGCTACAATATTTAAAATCGTTTGAACAGGTACATAAATAGGAAAGGTTTAGAGGGATATGGGTCAAATGCAGGCAGAGGGGATGAGTTTACTTTGAGAAACTTGGTTGGTGTGGACAGGTTGACTGTAGGGTCTGTTTCCATGCTGTATAACTCTATAAATTTTAGTCATGTCATCAACTGTAGGCTTAAGCATAGAGGGACAGCAGCACAGAATATTTTTGAGTTGGACTAGGGCTTCCATTTTCTGCTTCTGTTGTTGTGCTGCTTCTGGTGGAACAGACAATCTTTCAATAAATAAATCAACGAATTATGGATGCTGGAAATCTGAAACAAAAACAGAAATTGTTGGAGAAACTCAGCTGCTCTGCCAGTATCTGTGGAGAGAAAGCACAGAGCTTCAGAGCTTCTTCAAACAAATGTTGCAAGCTGTTTTGCTCTGTTACACCAATAATAGTACCGCTGCATCAAGATATAATCCAGTGACTGGCCATAAAAGCTTCAGTATATAAATGTCCTGGCAGTGGCGATTGTTTTCTGCCATCAATCATTGCCTTGTGTAGGCTTTAGTTCCAATACAGCTTGTTGGTCAAAATACATTTGGAACTGAATCTTCCTGTCACAGGTTCAGTATTGGGATAGTGAAACAGAGTTGGCGGGTGGGTGGGTGAGGGCATAGACTAATTCCAATAGCTCAATGCTTCTGACTAAGGGAACGTTGTTCTCACTGAGGTTCTGACTGTTCAGTCATTCCTATTGCAAAGGGAGCACGTTGGGCAAGGACAGATTGCAATGGCTCCATTTTCGAATAGCCCACACTGTCACATGCGGGCTTCGAGCAGCCACTTGGAGAGAAGTCGTGAGTGAGTTGTCAGAGCCTGTGGAAACATCTGGGCGGGTCCGAGACTGAAGAGGGCAAAGGTGTGGTGGGCATGAATTGATTTACTTTAACTTGTCTTTTAAGTTCATGCATTGCTGTTTTTCAACAGCTGGGATAAAACATTCTTTTACATGGATCAGTGAACACGGATTCTTGAGCAGACAGATATTTAAGTAAAAGATGGCAAGTTAGTGCTATAATTTCTCTCAAAAGAGTGACACGACCATGTCGGGGTGTTATTAATGGGTTGCTTATATTAAGGATGTTTGCAGTGGCTAGACAACTCATAAAGAAGGGATGGGTGATGGTAAGTGTAACATGATAATCCTGGAGGGCAGTTCTCATTAGAGAGAGCCAACTAGTGGTACATTTAACCTGAGAGTCACCATGCCTCAGGCTGGGCCTTTGGGTGACGTGGGTATTGAACCCATGTTGTTGGCATCACTCTGCATCACAAAACAGCCGTCCACCCAGCTGAGCTAATGGACCCCCTAAGTGCACCTGTAGAGGCTGAAACAACTTTATCTGTGGGCTGGAGCTTCACATCCCGGTCAGGCTTGTGGAATTAAAGCTTCCTACAGGCGTAAGGACATTTCGACTAAAAGTGAGCACATTTCCTTTTGTGCGCTAACCAGCCGTTTAGCCAACCAAAAGATTGCTGTTAACTGGAGCTAACGCAAGCTCCTTTTCTTGACAGTTGAGACTCCCCCATCTCCTGTAAAGCTCAAATGTTTTTACTGTGCCTCATCCTTTCATTCATCCTACTCAGACAGACCGCGCGGAGCAATTAGAATTTGAAATAGATGCAAAACAGCAGTTAAATGGTTGTAAAGGAGAGCAGCTGCCCATTAACTGGGGAGAGTAACACAAGGGCTCTTACTTGGCAGGGAATGCAGGGCAGTTTGGGTTAAGTAGCAAAGTGCAGCAGTGAAGTGAGATGGATTGTGCAGAGTGTGCGGAGGCTGTTCATTGTCATTCTGTGTGAGGCTTCCAAATAATCAATGTGCAGCATCACCTCTAAATCCTGGCCCTAATTGATTTATTACAACTTATCCGTTAACTTCAGTACGTTGCTGTTTTATGAAAGCTTGGATAAATCATTCCTTTACATGGAGAAGTGAACATGCATTGTTGAGCAGACAGACGTTTAAATAAAGGACGGCAAGTTGGTGCGATAATTTCAAACACGAGTGACACGACCATGTCGAGGTGTTATTAATGGGTTGCTTTTATGAAGGATGTTTTATTAAGGCACTGGCTAAGGAGGTAAATTTCAGCTGTTTCTCTAAAATATGTTTTCTCACTTGGCCCTCCCTTTGCACTCTGCCTACTCCCTCCCTTTCTCCCTCTGACTTATTCTGGACTGAGCATCATTGGTACCTCACTATCCATTCCTGCTTGCAGTCCATCTATAGCGAAAGCAAATGGGTAGACATCAGGAGTGGTCTGAGCTCTGATGGCCCATTTAGTTGATTGTTCAGTCGCGTGCAGAGCGACCGCTGTATTGAGGCACCTGTCACTCATGCTGTTACAGGGCAGCACGGTGGTTCAATGGTAAGCACTGCTGCCTTACAGCACCAGGGACCTGGGTTCAATTCCAGCCTCCGGCAACTGTCTGTGTGGAGCTTACGCATTCTCCCTGTGTCTGTTTGGGTTTCTGTCAGGTGTTCCGGTTTTCTCCCATCGTCCAAAGAGATGTGCAGGTTAGGTGGTTCGGCCATGCTAAATTGCCCGTAGTGTCCATGGATGTGTAGGTAAGGTGAATTAACCATGGGAAATGCAAGGCTACAGGAATAGAGCAGGGGGGTGAGTCAGCTCCCTGGACAGTTGGTGTATCTTGTTGGGCCGAATGGCCTGTTTCCACACTGTAGGGATTCTATTCGAGATAGAGCATTACTCCAGGGCAGGTTATCACCTTCAGGTAGAAATTGTGGTCACACCTAGTAGACTGTCTATTCTGCCCTGCATAGGGGAAACTCTGAAAATGCTTTTCTTTGACAAAATGCCTTGGTCAAATGGAGCTAACCCACCACAGTCCTGGCCAGTGCTACTGGGAATCGCACATTGACTTGGGGAAGGGGAGGGGAAATTGGGTCACGTTCCAGGCAAATATGATCTGATCAGATCACCCATGATCTTATTGCTTCAGCTCTGCCATTCAACGGGCTGAATGGCCTACTTCTGCTGCTTTGCCTTAAGTGAGGACAGCATACTGACATTGAGACTGTGTTAACTTCGATACATCTACACAGCTGACTCCAGAGCACATAACAGATGTACTTTGGTGTTGATAGCAGTGACCCAGCCAGTACTCATTGTAAATATTTTGTCTGTGGGTTGATTGGAGCCACCTTTTTTTAAGAAAGGCTGGTCTGTTACTTGTTCAGCAGTTGTCAATTCCTGAGCGCGCAGTAGTCTAGCACCTTTGTCAAGCCTGTCGCCATGTGTTAGAAACAAAAGGCAGTGGTTCTGATAACAATGGAGCCCACAGTTGTATGTGTACAGTATGAGCAGGTTGTGATGTGAGCTCTGAGCAAGTCATCAATCTTAATTCCCAACAGTACAGCTGTCAAGTGAGGCATTCAGTTTGGGGCTGCCTTCTAGTGGCCATTTTAAGATACTTGTCCCGTTGTGTATGTCTGTGTGTGTGTCTGTGTACCTGTGTGTATGTGCGTGTGTCTTTGCTTTGAGATTGAAAAGACATTGCCAGTATGCCACAGTTACCCCAGGCATCGGGCCTGCTCATCCTTGCATACTATACCCAATTCAGGTTACAGATGGTGTTCTGAAAAGGCATAAATAACACGTTTGACCTGGCCTTACCCCTACTGCCCAGTTTTCAATGGACTATTGATGCTGACTATTTATTTTAATGGAAACTTTTTTCACATTTATTTGACAGTTTTTTTTACTATATGAATGTCTGTCTTTTTGTTGTTTTACCAAACTATATAGAATTTTGGCTTAACAAACAACTTATTTGTTTTCCTTGGGGAGAAGTAGTTGGACTGACTGACTTTGAGTTGTGTTTGTTCCAGAGTTTGTATTTTCTCTCAAATTTGTCGTTCTACTTTTTAATGGGGTTTGTTTTGCCTGAGTGGGCCTTAGTATGATGGGCAGCCTCAAAGCAAGCCCTTCTTTAAGGGCCTACTTGTCAAGAGAACCCCTGGCTTTAAGATTAGGCCCCACCATCACAATCAGAAACATCTCACTTTGCCTGATGGGCTTTCCGTTGACCTCTGACAGCAGGGACCTTCGACCTCTGAAAGCAGTAAGTGGATTGTAATGAGTGGTGGTTTCACCTCTGCCCTTGGTGGATATTTTCCGGGGGATGGGTGGACAGTGGGAAAGAGACGGAGTTTGAGAAAAAAAACCAGCAGGCAACCACGGGAGCAAACCATTTCCTGACTGGCCGGGAGTTCTACACTCCCTGTTGAAAGAGGGAGGCGAGCTAATAAAGGAATGAGCTCCCAACGCACCAAAGAACGTTCATTGTTTGTTCGCCTCCAACCCAGAAATGTGCTGTTGCTTGCAGATATTTTCTAATCCACCTATTCAGAGATGTTACTATGCACTTCTGGTGCAGGTGGGACTTGAACACAGGCCTCCTGGCTCAGAGCTAGGGACACTACTACTATACAACAAAAGCCCTACTGCTGTCTATATTTGTGTTGATGTCAGTTATTGACCCATAGATATTTATGCAGCCTTTTGACAGTGATGTTCATTCACACTGTGAATGCTGAAGAAACACATGCCTTAGGGGTGCTGCAGTGGCTCAGTGGTTAGCACTGCTGCCTCACAGCGCCAGGGACCCGGGTTCGATTCCACCCTCAGGCGACTGTCTGTGTGGAGTTTGCACATTCTCCCTGTGTCTGCGTGGGTTTTCTCCAGGTGCTCCAATTTCCTCCAACAGTCTAAAGATGTGCAGCTTAGATGGATTGGCCATGGGAAATATGGGGTTACAGGAAGGGTGTAGGTCTGAGTGGGATCAAGCTGCACTGTAGAGATTCTATGATTAATGTACAATGAGTGCAAGTCCTTAAGTTTAGTATTTCACTACTCCTCCCCATTTGTACTGAAACATCCCACTCCTGACATGTTCCTTTGACCATAGGTGTCCTGTCCAAGTGCAGTCAAGGGGATACTACACTGAGCACAAAAGCTTTCCAGGTAACATGATGTGAAACCAGTGAGTGAATTACCTTGCACCCTATTCCCCAGATTTGCTTGCACAGAAACTGTAGAGGCCATTAGGCAAGCTTTTTAATTCCAGATTTTTTTTCTTGATGAATTCAAATTTCACCATCTCCCACAGTGGGATTTGAGCCCATAAGCCTAGAATTTTAGCCTGAGGTTCTGGATTGCTAGTCTGATGCCATTATGCCTACGCTTGTTATACTTGTGTATAAGAGATAACAAGGTGTAGAGCTGGATGGACACAGCAGGCCGAGCAGGAAGGCTGATGTTTTGGGCCTAGAGGGTCTAGGCCCGAAACGTCAGCCTTCCTGCTCCTCTGATGCTGCTTGGCCTGCTGTGTTCATCCAGCTCTACACCTTGTTATCTCAGATTCTCCAGCATCTGCAGTTCCTGCTATCTCTATACTTGTGTATACTTCATCTTTGATGAGGCAGCGGTGACTTAGTAACTGTACCCCGGATAAGAGTCAGCACCTTTTGATGCATTAAGTTACGGTGCAAAGCAAATGAAGCAGTGAGGCTGTTTTTGATGAAGCACCTGATATGTGACTGATGCTGCAAAATCTTCTCACTTCGGTACATTGAGGAAAAACATTGAGGAAAGTGCTCTTGCCTATAGTAGTGGACCCAAGTCGACAACGTTACTTGTTTGAAACCTTCAAATGATAAAGAGAGGAAATGGATTGTGTGTGTTTTCAGTAGCAAAATGAAATAATGATTTGGTGGCTCAGGTCTGATAAGAATCCTGAGTGAAATCTGTTTGGAGTGTCTCCGTTCGGTTCCCAGTGGAAGAAAGTCTACAGCACAGAGGAGGCTGCCCATAATTTCACCGTGACTGGCCAATTTCTAAGAGCATAAGGATAGGTAGTGTGGGAGATGGGACTGTCACCCCTTCTGCTGAATGTTAGAAAACATATTTTTAGTGCAGTGAATGGAGAGGTTTAAATTTTATCTATAACAAATAATAAACCTGGCCAGAAAGTGTTTTAGTATTGTCTTTGGGTAGATAGAATGTATATCGTACTGACACCTTTTACCTCCTTGCAAATGGATTTTATTTCCTTAGATGTGTGCTAAAGGACTTGACGCAGCCATGATAAATCTTCACAAAGTGCATGCCAGCATTTCCAATCTATTTACTTGTTACCATTAACCGTTTGAATTAACATGCCATGAAGTGACTTGATGCAGGATCTTTGTTTCCCAACAATAAACCGATTAGAGCTGTTTGATTTGTTTCTCCTGTGTCTGTTAATCAATGAAATGACTTTGGCGCCTCTGAGCGGACAGACAGAATCTCCCTGTCCCATCAGGGCTTTACTGCCTTTTCTTCCTGATCAATTTACATGAAGGCCTCTTGTGAGTGTTGATTTGGTGCCGCATGTGTGAGTCCTGTGTGAGCGGACAGGCTAATCCACATTCCCTCTTACTGTGTGCTACCTCACCCTGTGGCACTGCCATCCTTTCTGCCACCCCTCCTCACTGATAGGCACACACCTGAACAACGTTCCACAAGGAGGAGATTGTACCCTGTTTACACTAGTCACTGAGTGTCAGCAGGTTTTCCACAGAGAGAGACAGACCCACACACACACACACACACACGATACAGACACGCGTGCATGTTATACACATGCTCGTTACACACGCACGCACATTAAACATGCACGCATGTTACAGACACAAATGGGCCAACATTCAGACCACAGGTTCAGGCCTGAGGCCTTCTTGCCTCTCTCCAACATCTTTAAACACAGAGTCATGAGAAGAACCTAAGGTCCATCTTTAGGCAGTTCTGACCCCGCAGAAAGCTTCTAACTGAATTGTATGGGCTGCAGATGTGTTTAAGTAGCTCTGTGGCCATGATAACGTGCAGCAAGGAAGCCACCTTAGTTCCAATGTCAATTGAGTACGAGTGTTAATGATACAGTGGATATCAGGGTAACAGTCTCACAATGGTATCAACCTGCCTGCAGCAGCTAAGATGTACAATGGCAGAGTTTTGATCCTGCCCCACCTCTTTGGGTTAGCATTACTGTGAGCCGGGCAGATTTGGTTCTGATCGGAAATGTGGCTCCAATCAGCCAGCTGCATCTTAATGCAGGACCTCGATCTCTGAAGGCTGCACTCTCAATTAGTGACTGAATGTTATCAGAGAAATGTCAGTCTGAGGTGGAGATCACACTGGATCAAGTAAGTGGCTGGTCACATCAAGTCAGGGCACTGCAATTTGCAAGAGGCTGCTGGCTAAGAGCTGACAATTAAGGCTGGTTACAGCTGTGAAACATTGCCCAGCACCTTTCTACAGAGGTCTTTGTAGTGTAGTGCAAGGTTCATAATTCACTCTCGCAAAAAGCTCTGTCAGCTGCAGTAGGTCAGTGTAACAGCTAGCGTGGCCGAAGAGATGAGCTCTAGTGGGTGACAATTTCCTTCCAGTAAGTCAGTAACCTGTTCAAAGATGCAGAGGTGTCAAGTCGTGTCTTTTGGGTTGGCAGGAGGGAGTGAAGGAGGGCAGTGGGGTCCATTTCTGTGTTCTGCAATAGTTGGGTACATTGGCAAGCAGAATCTAGTGAGCCTGTAAGAGCCTGCATTAAAATGGTGAGGTATCAAAGTATGGAAATCATGTTGGGGAATAGCAATTTTAATAAGAGCATTTTAGGGCTCATCTGGGATAGGATACAGCACTCAGTGTTGGTGCTCAGCACAGTGAGGACCCTCAGTACCAGGTAACAGAAAACAATCACACACCATGGAAAGAGCTCCCACCGCCCATTATGGTGTCTTCTAAAGAGCAAACCAACTAATCCCGCTCGCCCACCCATTCCCCACAGCCCCAAAGACATCTCCAATTACCCGATATACCCGTTTGTACACATCTCATTCTCCCTTATTTATTCAAATCCTTTTGATTCCAGCCTTGGGTGACAGTCTGTGTGGAGTTTGCATATTCTCCTTCTGTCTGCATGGTTTTCCTCCGGGTGCTCCGGTTTCCTCCCATGGTCCAAAGATGTGCAGGTTAGGGTGGATTGGCCAGGCTAAATTGCCCATAGTGTCCAGGGATGTGTAGGTTAGGTGGGTTAGCCATGGGAAATGCAGGGTTACAGGGATAAGGTAGGGTGGTGCGTCTGGGTGGAATGCTCATCAGAGGGTCAGTGTGGACTCGCTGGGCAGAATGGTCTGCTTCCACACAGTAGAGATTCAGTTATTCTATCATCTGTCTATGTGAACACGTGTTGTCCCTTCTTTGTTTTAAATATTTAAGTCAAGCTATCCCGAAAGTTGGGTCTTGCTGGTGCATGTTGTTCCTGGTTGGGCTGCATTGCGTAGCGAGCTGAAGTTTTTGAAGCAGGTTCAAAGCCCTTTGGAACTACTGATCAAATTTTGGCTCATTTCCCTTCCCAACTGAGCTTGTTGCATGAAAAGCCAGTTTGAACTCAATCATGGTTAAAATCCACTTCAATGACTTGTGTGTTTGAATTGCATTGTACCGGGGACAGTTTTATGAACGAGGGTAGGGTGCCACCATGATTGTTTGGAGAGAGCAGACCACCTCAAGAGGCTAGGACTCTCATGAGTCTCCAGTCATTAAAATCAGCAATTTGCAAATGAAGAGAGACAGAGATTGTTAAACTTTTGTACCTATTCCATCTCGCAGTGAGATAGGAGTCTCATTCACACACAAACTATCTGGTTGGTCTTCAACAAGTAGCATTTGTTGAATTACTGTTGTGTAGAATAGCCGAGTAACCAGGCACATCAAGATCCCACATGGATCAGTGGTGCAAAAGACCTGTTGATCATCTCGTTTGAATGGTGGTGTTTGAGTGATGGCAGTTAACCTGTGACTGAGAGAGCGTGGTCTGCTGTAACATGGAAGTGAAGGGATGTGGCATACTGTGTAAGACCGTACCCGCAACATAGGACCGCACAGCCGAATGAAAAGCAAAGGAGCTAATAATCTACAGCGTTTCCCACACTGCTGCTGTAACGCTGGAACAAGTTTGCCTCCATTTCAATAAGCAGGTGGGGTTTTTTGTCAGACTGGGAGAAGCTTTGACAAAATGTGTTCTCCATTTCCAACCTCCCCTCCCCCACCACACACCCCACCCGCCTCCCAAAAACCCGCACACCGTTACATTCTGTATAGCTAATAACCACTGAAAAGATATACCCCCACCACCAAACCTCACCCCACTCCCCCTAAC
>NC_063346.1:14461262-14514488 GCF_021869965.1 Rhincodon typus
TGGAGTACTGTGTACAGTTCTAGGTGCACATTACAGGAAGGATATGAACACTTTGGAGAGAGGTCAGAAAAGTTTACAAGAATGGTTCCAGGGATGAGTACATTCATTCATGAGAATAGATTGGAGGAGTTGGTGTTCTTTGAAAAGGAGACAGCTATGGGGAGATTAGATAGAAATGCTCACAATCATGAGGGGCCTGGACATAGTAGACAGGGAGAGACTGTTCCCACTCAGATTTAAGAACAAGAGGGCACAGATTTAAAGTAATTTGCAAAAGAAGCACATACAGCATGAGAAAAATCTTTTCCACACAACAAACAGCTAGGGTCTGGAAAGCACTGCCGCTAAGTGTGGTGGTGTCAAGTTCATTAAGATGTTCAAGAAAGTATCGGATGATTATTTGAAGAGAAGTGATAATGCAGAGGTATAGACAAAAAGGTGAGATTGGCACTTAGTCATAATGTTCATTCAGAGCGCTGGTGCAAACACAGTGGGCTGAATAGCCTCCTTTTGCAACGTAACAATTCTGTGAATTTTTTCACCCAGAGGGTAGTGAATATTTGGAAAGCTGTGAGAGCTCAGTTATTGAGCATGTTTGGCTGGATTCTAGTGCCCACAAGAGATAGTGCAGGAAAGTTGCATTGCGGAAAATAATCAGCCATGATCAAATTGAATAGTGCAGCAGGCTAGATGGGCTGAATGGCCTACTCTTGCTCCTACATGATTAGTTTTCAACAATTACAACTGTCTTCATTGGTGCTGGGTATGACTCTAACTGGTAGAGAGGTCTGCCCCTGATTCCCATCAGCTTGATCGAATGCTGCTTGAATGTCAAGTGAAGCTTTTTCACACCACCTCTGGTGTTAGCTCTTTTGTTTGAACCATGGCTGCATTGTCTGATGGACAAGCAGTGGTGAGTTAGAGAGGGGTGATGATGAGGTGGAATTGATGTTGTGTCTTCGGATGCTATCGACTAGTTAGGTCAGAAATAGGAGTTGAGGGAAGTAAAAATCCTCGGAGACTGCAGAAGTAACTAAAATAGCAAGAAGCAAGGATAATGCAGGAGATCAACTAGCTGTAACTGAATTGAACTGTGCAAGACAGTCCTCTCATCTAGACATTGGAGCGAAGGCAATGAAGGATTTGAGTTGTAATTTTGTTTAGGAATGTTTCAGCACCATGGAAATTATAGAAAACGAGATTAAAACATGGAAATGAGGGAAAGATGAGCACTCCAACTTTGATGTTTTTATACGGTGCCAATATATTACACTGAAAATAGAAAGTGGTCTAACATGCTTTAAAGTTAAGCAGCCAGATGGGGAGATAGTGTAATCAATGGACCAAAGTGACTTGCAGAAAATCTAATGCTGAAAATTGTATTTCTCTCAACAACAGGCAACCTTCAGTTATAAAATCAATGGACTATTATAATCAGGAATATTTCAATGATGCCAAAGTACAACTGTGGTGTTCTTCAGGAAGGCCCTGGTGACATACAACACCAGCCAATGCCCAGAATTATATATTATAGTATTTCATTTGGCTGAAGGAGGATTGGCAATGTCAAGTTTAAAGAAATAAGGATTTTTTACTGCAATGTACCCGTCAAGAAGCAAGACATCTGGTTTGCTTCACAAGTGATGTGCAATGTTTGGGTTATGGGCTGCCGTTTGGCAAAGCAAGTGATCTCCATCTGTTTCTAATTTTACCCTGAGAAATTTGCCTAACTGTTTCCATAGACTGCTACAAGTGCTGGCATTCACTGCAAATGTTCCTCATTAGGACTGTGTAGTTATTGTTATAAATAACTTCATAAACTTTCAATGCCTGATCAATTTGGCAAAGCAATTAATAAAGCAAATAGAATAATGACATAGATATATATATCTGGCAAAGGAGAGTGGGCTTGTTAGACCACACACGTTAGACTGTGTTCACGTCTCATTTTCATGGCACAAGCTAAAATATAGAGCATTGCAGAGCGTGTAGGCAACATCAGTGAGGGTTGATCCCAAAGCAAGATTGCCCTGGGAAAGAATATTCCTCATGTTTGGAGGAATATTTATAGGCCTGGGGTTGGGGGTGGCGGTGGGTGGGGGCGCTCTATTTAAAGGCCTTGGGAGGTAGGACAGAGGTGTGGTGGGGCTGTGATTGCAGATCAAAAGTCCAAGGAATGGCCAAATCAGAGGCCTCAGAGATGAAGAGGTTGGAGCACCCAATCTGAGACCTTGGAGGGCTGGGAGGAAGGTCGGACTCACTTGTGGAAGGTTGGAGGTCTACTTGGAAAACAGCGGATTCTCAGGCAGACACTTGACATTGTTCCCAGGCTTCCTGATTCACTGGAAGAAACTAAATTGGCCAATGATAATGTTAAAAAGCTGCGCAATATTGATTCCATTACCCATCCACCCTCCTGGCTCAAAGGCAGATGTATGTATGGGATAGACATGGATTTGGGTTGGGAATTACATTTTTAAGATATCAATCCCCTTCCACCACCACACCCCTCCCCTTCCAATCCCAGACAGCAGCCAACCCAGAGGGAAAGACCAGAAGACCAGTTAAAAAAAAATCGCTAATACTCACTTGGAAAAGCACTGAACCTCCATTTTGAGGTTTACAGAACAGGTCGGAACAGAATGTCTTATTCACTGTTTAGGCTGTCTTTTTCCCTTCTGGGAACTGTTTTTGGTTTGGAACTTCCCTCACTCTTTTCTGCTTGATGACTTGAACAGCTGTGAAGGAGTGAGCTTATTGAGGTATAAGAGTAATACTTTACATCATCCACATGAATCCAGAACATTATTTCACACTGAGGCAGGAAAGCAGGTTCTGAGGACTGCAACATTAAGTCAGTTTAATGACGAAGAAATGTAAAGGCTCTGCACTGCTGCTTCTGGCCTAACAGAGCAGGCCCCATATTCACTAGTGGAGGAAGATGGTCAGCTTCACCAAAAGTTGAGGTCAACTCTTCAGCACAACCCACCGTCATCTGAGAGGGCCTACCTTGGAAAGAGCAGCTCACATGTTGCTTCACTAGTTATTCTAGCAATCCATCTTGACCTGTAAGAAGAAAATTCAGCTCAGAAAAGGGATCACTTTACAGAAAAAGGAAAATCAACTCCCTTCCTCTGCAGCGTTACAGGGGGTCTTTCAAAATGAGGAGGCAGAGTCTATGGCAGGACTCTCAACGGGCAGGAACTTTTCTAAGGTTTTTTCAAAGGTATTCAGGGTGAAATCCCAGAGGCAGCTCAGAAATTTCACCCTCTTCGTCCCGGCCACAGACAGGTAGAAATAGACAGGCCTTCAGACCCTTTGACCCTAGAAAATGGCTGCACCACAAAATTCCTGCCCCATTTTCCAGGTCCCATCTGGCAGGAATCCACTGCAGCATCAGCAAGAATTTTAAAGCTGTCGTCTTCATGTTATTTACACACTGTGAACAAAGATCAATGCAGCACAGGAACAGGCCCTTCGGACCACCAAGTCTGCGCTGACACATGACGCCTTTCTAAATTAAAGACCTTTTGCCTCTATGCGGTCCGCATCCCTCTATTCCCTGCCTATTCATGTATCTGTCAAGATGTCTCTTAAATGTTGCTATTGTATCCACCTCCACCACCTCCTCTGGCAGCGCATTCCATGCACTTACCGCCCTTTGTGTAAAAAACCTGCTTCTCATGCCTCCTTTCAACTTTCCTTTCTTTTACCTTAAACCTATGTCCCCTAGAAATTGACATTTCTAACTTAGGTAAAAGACTCTGACTATCCATTCTATCCATGCCTCTCAAAATTTTGTAAACCTCTATCAGGTCACCCCTTGGCCTTTGACGTTCACGTGTAAACAAACCAAAAAACCAAAGAACTAAGAATGCTGGAAATCAGAAAAATAAAAAGAAATTGCTGGGTCTGAAAAAGGGTGGAACTGGGAAATAAGAAAGGGATGGTCACTTTACTGGGATTGTACTATAGGCCCCGCAGTATTCAGCAGGAAATTGAGAAAAAAATATCTAAGGAGATCTCATATCTGTGTGAATGATAGGGTTATAATGGTACAGGATTTTAAACATAGACTGGGACTGC
This sequence comes from Rhincodon typus, assembly GCF_021869965.1. Lineage (NCBI taxonomy): Eukaryota > Metazoa > Chordata > Chondrichthyes > Orectolobiformes > Rhincodontidae > Rhincodon > Rhincodon typus. The sequence continues at coordinate 14,465,349 of NC_063346.1, forward strand.
CATAGTGTTAAGGGCTTTGATGGAGAGGAATTTGCTAAATGCGTTCAAGAAAATATTCTTATTCATATGTGAACGTACAGGTAGTTCTCCTATAACACAATAGTTGTGTTCTTGTGTGACCTCATGCTGTAGAAAATTGCGTTATAGGGAAATCACTACAGAACATCGCTACACCTGTACAGCAGAAAGTTCATGTTATCCAAATACAATCCACTATCCATCAGTCACGTTACAGCCAATTTGCGTTAACGAAACATGCGTTATAATGGAACTACCTGTCCCAACCAAAGAAGGAGCAAAACTTGACCTACTTTGGGAAATAAGGCAGCGCAAGTGACTGAGGTGTCAGTGGGGAAGCACTTTGGGATGAGTGATCATAATTCTTATAGTTTGAAAGTAGTTATGCAACAGAATAGACTAGATCTAAAAGTTAAAAGTTCTACATTGGAGTAAGGCCAATTTTGACAGTATTAGGCAAAATACTTTCAGAAGTTGATTGAGGGAGGCTGTTTGCGGATAAAAGGATGGTTGGAAAGTGGGAGGCCTTCAAAAATGGGTTAACAAGTGTCCAGAGGCAGTATGTTTCTGTTAGAGTGAAAGGCAAGGCTGGTAGGGAATGCTGGACAACTGGAAAATTTGAGGCTCTGGTCAAGAAAAAGAAGGAGGCATATGGCAGGTAAAAGGATTGAGTGAATTCCTCAAGGAGTATAAGGGCAGTGCAAGTATACTCAAGGGGGAAGTCAGGAGGGCAAAAAAGGGGACATGAGACAGCTTTGGCAAATAGGGTTAAGGAGAATCCAAAGGGATTCTACAACTACATTAAGGACAAAAGAGTAACTTTGGAGAGAATAGGCCCCCATAAAGATTAACAATGTGTGGTACCTCAGGAGATGGGTGAGATACGAAATGTATATTTTGCATCAGTACTTACTGTGGAAAAGAGCATGAAAGCAAGGGAACTTGGAGAAATAAATAAATGGTGTCTTGAAAAGTATCCATATTACAGGAGGAGGTGCCGGAGGCCTTAAAATGTATAAAGGTAGATAAATAGCTGGCACCTGATCAGGTGTATCCCACAACTTTGTAGGAAACTAGGGAAGAGATTGCTGGCACCCTTACTGAGATATTTGTATCATTGACAGTCATGGGTGAGATGCTGAGGACTGGAGGATGTTTAGTGTGCACCATTATTTAAGAAAGGCTGTAAGAAAAAGTCAGGGAACTATAGACTAGTGAGTCTGATACCAGTAGTGGCTAAATTGTTGGAGGGGATTCTGAAGGACAGGATTTACATGCATTCGGAAGGGCAAGGACTGATAAGGGCTAGTCAGCATGGCTTTGTGTGTGGGAAATCATGTCTCACTAACTTGACTGAGTTTTTTGAAGAGAATATTGATGAAGGCAGAGCGGTAGATATTATCTGTATGGACTTCAGCAAGGCATTTGACAAGGTTCCGTATGGTAGACTGGTTAGTAAGGTTAGATCAGATGGGATCTGGGGGAGCTAGCCAATTGGATACAAAATTGGCTTGAAGGTAGGAGACAGAGGGTGGTGGTGGAGGGTTGTTTTTCAGACTGGAGGCCTGTGACCAGTGGTGTGCTGCAAGGATCTATTCTGGGTCCATTGCTTTTTATTATTTATATAAATGATTTGGATGTGAATATAGGAGGTATGGTTAGTAAGTTTGTAGATAACACGAAAATTGGTGGTATAGTGGACAGTGAGGAAGGTTATCTTAGGGTAGAACAGGACTTTGATCAGATAGGCAAATGGGCCGAGGAACGACAGATGGAGTTTAATTTAGGTAAATGTGAGGTGTTAAATTTTTGTAAGGCAAACCAGGGCAGGACTTATACAAAGAACAAAGAACAAAGAAAATTACAGCACAGGAACAGGCCCTTTGGCCCTCCAAGCCTGCGCCAATCCAGATCCTCTATCTAAACCTGTCGCCTATTTTTCAAGGATCTGTATCCCTCTGCTCCCTGCCTATTCGACGCTATTGTGCCCGTCTCTACCACCTCCGTTGGCAACGTGTTCCAGGCACCCACCACCCTCTGTGTAAAGAACTTTCCACGCATATCTTCCTTAAACTTTTCCCCTCTCACCTTGAAATCGTGACCCTAAGTAATTGAGTCCCCCACTCTGGGAAAAAGCTTCTTGCTATCCACCCTGTCTATACCTCTCATGATTTTGTAGACCTCAATCTGGTCCCCCCTCAACCTCCGTCTTTCTAATTTAAATAATCCTAATCTACTCAACCTCTCTTCATAGCTAGTGCCCTCCATACCAGGTAACATCCTGGTGAACCTCCTCTGCACCCTCTCCAAAGCATCCACATCTTTTTGGTAATGTGGCGACCAGAACCGTACGCAGTATTCCAAATGTGGTCGAATCAAAGTCCCTTACAACTGTAACATGACCTGCCAACTCTTGTACTCAATACCCAGTCCGATGAATGAAAGCATGCCATATGCCTTCTTGACCACTCTATCGACCTGCGTTGCCACCTTCAGGGTACAATGGACCTGAACACCCAGATCTCTCTATACATTTAATGGTAGGGCACTGGAGTGTGTTGCAAACAAAGAGATCTAGGGGTGCAGATGCATAACTCCTTGAAAGTGGAGTCACATGTAGACAGGATGGTGAAGAAGGTGTTTTGGTATGCTTGCCTTTATTGGCCTGTGCATCGAGTATAAGAGTTGGGATGTCATGTTGTGGCTGTACAGAACATTGGTGAGGCCACAATCAGAATACTGCATTCAATTCTGGTCTCCTTGCTATGGGAAGGATGTTGTTAAACTTGAGAGGGTTCAGAAACGATTTACAAGGATGTTGCTGGGATTGGAGGTTTGAGCTGTAGGGAAGAGGCTGAATAGGCTGGGAATGTTTTCCCTGGAGTGTTGGAGGCTGAGGAGTGATGTTATGGAGGTTTATAAAATCATGAGGGGCATGGTTAGGGTGGGTAGCCAAGGTCTTTTTCCTCGGTAGGGGAATCCAAAACCGGGGCATAGGTTTAAGGTGAGAGGGGAAAGATTTTAAAAGGACCTGAGGGGCAACTTTTTCACGCAGAGGGTGGTGAGTGTATAGAATGAGCTGCCAGAGGAAGTGGTGGAGGTGGGTACAATTACAACATTTAAAAGGCATCTGGATGGGTATATGAATAGGTAGCATTTAGAGGGCTATGGGCCAAATGCTGGCAAATGGGACTAGATGAGTTTAGGATATCTGGTTAGTGCAGACGAGTTGGACTGAAGGATCTGTTTCTGTGTTGTATGACTCTATGACTATATGGGTCACTGTACCCAAAATGTTAATCTGCTTTCTCTGCACAGATGCTGCCAGACCTGCTGAGTTTTTCCAGCAATTTCAGGGTTTTGTTTTGTTTCTGAAAACATACTAAGTTGGTCTAATCTGTTTGTGGAAATGTCAGAATTAAAATGTTTGGGAAAAGCACTTTGATTTTCAGTCGGATTCTGCTAAACTTGTTTTACTCCTTATTTAATGACAACAGCCTGGGGCTACAGGTGCACGTGAACAGCTCTACCTATAAGCTCCCCTCCAAGCCACACACCATCTTGACTTGGAAATATATTGCCAATGCATCACTGTTACTGGGCCAAGATCCTGGAATTCCCTTCCTGACAGCATTGTGAATCTATCTGCACCATATGGAGTGCAGCAGTCCACCACAGGCCTTCCCAGTGAGGCTGACATCTTATAGATGCATGTCCAAATAAGAAGCAGCCTGTCTCCAATTATGCACAAAAATCAAAAACTTTTAAGGACATTTTTTTACATACCACAGAGTACAAGCATCAATTATCAAATACCGAATCATTGGAAAATAGGCAATAAGTTAGCCAACTAAATGTTGCAGGTAATAAATGATCTGCTTTGCAATTTCCTCCAGGGCTAATGCACAGCCAAAAGTTCAAACTAACATATCCTGAACAAAAGCAATACAAATGATCATACATTTCCAAAAGATAATCCAGTGGCTTTGTCTATGGGGATTATTTTAATAAGCTTATACAGGGGCCAAGTTACATTGGAACCAGGCTACTCAGCAGAAGTCTAGTCTGTCTACACATACACATAGTTATGTAGAGGTCTTTGGTATGAAGAATTGAGAGAAAGAGAGAGATGAGAAAAAAATTAACTTTCAAAATACTGCAGAAGTGATTGATCACAATCTTGAAGCAAAGGACAAAAGGAAACAGAATTTTACATTCAAATTTTATAGTAAAAATCCTTTTACTCCTAAACATGTGGCACTGTTAAAAAAACATTTTAAATTCAATTTATATTGCATCTTATCGCATCCCTCTTAAAGCACTTCTTAAAGTTACAAATTAATAACTTTATGAGTAGCCAATGTTGTCACTTTGATCCAAGTGGCAGCCACTTTGCACAAAAGCATTAAGGTGAAAAAATTTACAAGTGGTCATGAGATGATTGACCAGTCAATCTGTCAAACATGTTGTTGGTTGAGGAAGAAACGTTGGTTAAGAGGCCACAAACATTTCCTGTTTTACCAGCAGTGACATGACATTTCATGTGTTTTAGGGATGTGAGTCAACTATCTCAGGATGACATGTCTGATAACTGAGTATTTGTTCAGTGTTGGGAGGGTCAGCGCAGAGTGAGCTCTCAGGTACCAACTGTGGTGTCAGTGGGAGCTTTGAACTGCTGTACTCAGAAACTCTGACTCAAAGGTGGAGTTGACTGAGCCAAGCTGATGGGCACTCTGCATGTGTGAGCATTGACAAACTATCAAATCTCAGTGATTACCACAGCATCATAGAATTACAGAATGGGCACAGTAAGGAAAGAGGCTGTTCAGCCCATTGTGTCTGTGCCAGCTCTTCTTGAAGAAGCAATTCACCTACTATTACTCCCTGTCCTTCTTCCCTTACTGCAGAAGAAGCAATGGAGGTACTTCCTCACACAGCGAGGTATTAGGATCTTGAAGGTGCTGCCTGACAGTGTGGTGAAGGGATGTTAACTCGAGGCATTCAAGAGGAATGAGGTTATTATCTGAAAAGGAAGAATGTGTAGGTTATGGGGAGAAGATGGGGAAATGACACTAATGGTTACTCATTCTGAGCATCGGCACAGAGGCTCCTTCTGTGCTTTAATAACGTTAGTGGTGCAAAGCCTCACATCAGGGTCTTCTCTGAAGTGGAGGCAGTCAGAGCAAGAGCATTGCCAGTAAATGATGTGACACCATTTTTAGATTGCTCTTGTTGCAACTATGCCAGACAGAAGCAGTAAAATTGGCATCTACTGGAAGAACAGATTGGAGTAGTGAAGGGACAGTAGCTTCAAATGGAACAAGGACAAAGGAGGAGAAAACCAGGATGCCCATGCTACTCAGAATAGTGAAACTGTCTGGGTGTCTGATGGTGATTGGAGTTACCTGGGCTCTGATGTCACCTAGAGTCCAGTATCCAGCGAATGTGTACTGCCTAATGCATGTGTCTAAGGTATCAGAGGGCTCCCATAGAACAAAATCTCGATCCAAGAGTCTAAACATTCAGCCAAGAAGAGGAGAAAAGGAGAAAGTGGGAAGGCACAGATAAATCACACACCAGACACAAAATGACATTTGGAAATGACAAGCATTGATCTGAAGCCTGGCTTTTACAGCATTTTCTTTTCCTCACTTACAGGATGTGGCTATCACTGGCCACATTTCCTAGAGGGCAGTTGAGAGTCAGTCACATTGCTGTGGATCTGGAGTCCCATGTAGACCAGACCAGGTGAAGATGGCAAATTCCTTCCGTGAAGGATATTAAGGAACCAGATGGATTTTTCCAATAATTGACAGTGGTTTCATGGTCTTTGTTAGTCTCTGATTTTTATTGAATTCAAATTCCACCATCTACCATGGTGGTATTTGAAACCAAGTCCCCAGAATATTGTGTGGGTGTCATAATAACCCCACTTAGGCTATCACCTCCTTATTCCTCCATTTCCTTGAAAGGACCTCAGCTGTTCATATCTGGCTACAGAAAACTGTATTTTTCCATTTATAACTGGGCTCTTAAAGGGACAAGACAGCTTAGTCAATAGGCTTCAGACAACCCATGAGCCATGCCCAGACGGACAATGAATAAAACCTTGGTTGTAGGTGTTTCCCTTATTCACAATGCAATGATTTGGATTTTCAGTGCTTGGTAGAAGGGTAGACAATATTGCCTGTGGTACTCAGTGGAGTCTGGATTTAAGCATTAATTTTGTCGCGGTTTGTTTTTTCACACATTAGTCGTGTCTTTTTAATATAAATGACACCTGCCTTTAATTAGCATCCTGACTTTTCCCTCCTTCTTTCTCATTTGCTTGTTTATCAGAAAATGTAAAAAGCTGTCTTTGTGCAAAATAGCATTTAACAAGAAAGGGGAGGCAGAATGGAACGTGCTGCGGGTATCCAGGGAAACCTCTAGATAGAAGTGTTGCAGTTTATTTAACATGGAGTTTTTTCGAATTATTTCATTTACCACAGTTCGTGCGATCATCTGTTCTCAAGTGACATTCTATTGTTTGTGGCACTAGGCGTTTTGTAAATCCATAATGGATTGAGAGGACCTGGGGCATAGCATCATTGCTTTGTAACAGCAGCTATAAAAAGTGGCAATAGCGTCCCAAGATGAAGAGAGATTTTAATAGGATGTATAATGCAATTTTACATGCTGCATCGGCAAAACTAATGGTGCAGAATTTCTATCAATATAACATAATGTCTGATAAAGACGATTTCATTCCAAGATAATAAAATCTCTTTCTGTCAATTCACACCATTGTGTTAACTCTTTTACAATCGAACAGCACAGAAAAAAACCATTTAGCCCTTCATGTCTGTTCTGAAACAGCTATTCAATTAGTTCAACTCCTCTGTTCTGCCCCCTATCCCTGCAAATGTTTCCTTTTCTAAGTATCCACACTATTCCCCCTTTGACTTTTTCTGTAGTGTTCAAAGGTTTGGTTGTTCTATGTTTAACCATGTGAGTTGCTTTACTATTGACGCTCAATGTGCTCATTTGGTTAAGGACACAGGAAGCATCTCCACCATCATCAGCTGATGAGAGGGGTGTTGGCGAGGAGGATTGGCAGAGGCTGGGGATCTGGAAAGAGCAGGATAAAAGCTTCACCATGAGTAGACTGTGGGGAGACCTATACCACGAACAGGGGGAGAAAGGAGAAGTCTGCCACAGATGTACTTTGGGGGGGGGAGTGGTGAGAGCTGTTGACTGGGAGCTAGGCCTCTGTTTGCCTCAGAGTGGCAGGAAGGCTGGGGAAGAATGGGAGGCCAGAGGTGGAGTGAGCCACAGAGAGGACAATACAAAATAAACTATTTTTATTCTATCGAGCAAGCTACTTTACATTATGTCCAGGCAGCTGCCTCCCTGCAACTTGAGAATAACAAACTTTCTTTCTGCTCTTTGCGCCACCTAGAGTAATTCTTAAAGGTTACTCTGCCAAAGAAATAAGCAATTATTTGTATTTTGACTGGGCTCACCAGGCATGTGCTGCTGGATGAGATCCTGGAGAAAGCTGGGCAAAGCATGGGACATCTACTGGATGAGTTCCTGCAAGGTTGCTGGACAAGGTGCTACAGGGCTGCTGACCCCTGTAGAAATAGCCCATTGTGACTAAGCTGCTTTTAGTAGAGAAGCCAAAGAAAAGTGAGTGGGAAAATAATAAATTGACTTTTATTTTCCAAGGGCTGAACTAACTCTACGTCAAGCAGATTACTTCTCCTCTGTGTTATTGTGTCTTGGAGATTATTGAGATGAATGCATTGTGAATGTTTAACGTCAAATACATCATTTGAATGACAAAATCATAACTTCAGTTTTGGGCCTGTAGTGATGTTACATTCAGGGGCCACTGAAGTTTAGTTGCACTAGAAGAGAAGGTATATAAGTATGAGGGGCTTCAATAAATTTAGACTGCACTTAGACCAAACCATACCCCGAATATGGTTCAAACCGAGACCTACACATACCTTCTGCTCCTTGCTCAGTGATGTGTAGATAAAAGTCAATGGTTAGTTTCAAATATAAACTGTGGGCCTCTAATGTTGAATAATTTCTAGTGACGACCTGACCTTAACAAACAAAGTTCAGCATTAGACTGATACAATTAAATTTTCCAACGCCAGCGTTTTGAGAACGTGAATTGTTTAAATGGAGAGAAACTGCAGAAAGCTGTAACACAAAGGGACTTGGAGGTACTTATGCATGAAACACAGCGAGCTAGTACACAGGTACAGCAGGTAATCAGGAAGGCTAATGGAATGTTGCCAGTTATTTCAAGAGGGTTGGAATATAAGAATAGGGAAGTCTTACTGTAACTATACAAGATGTTGATGAGACCACATCTGGAGTACTGTGAGAAGTTTTGCTCCCCTTATTTAAGGAAAGATATTGTTTCAAGGTGAGAGGGGAAAAGTTTAAGGGAGATATGCGTGGAAAGTTCTTTATGCAGAGGGTGGTGGGTGCCTGGAACGCGTTGCCAGCGGAGATGGTAGAGGCGGGCACGAAAGCGTCATTTAAGATGTATCTAGACAGATACATGAGTGGGCAGGGAGCAGAGGGATACAGATCCTTGGAAAATAGGCGACAGGTTTAGATAGAGGATCTGGATCGGCGCAGGCTTGGAGGGCTGAAGGGCCTGTTCCTGTGCTGTAATTTTCTTTGTTCTTTGTTTCATTGGATCAGTTCAGAGAAAGTTCACTAGGATGATCCCTGGTATGGAGGGATTGCCTAATGAGCAAAGGTTGAAGAGTTTAGGACTCTACTCACTAGTGTTTAGCAGAATGAGAGGTGATCTCATTAAGACATTTTGGATTCTTAAGGGGCTTGACAAGGTAAATGCTGAAAGGATGTTTCCACTCATGGGAGAGTCTACGATCAGAGGGCACAGTCTCAGAATTAAGAACCACCAATTTAACACTGAGATGAGGAGAAATTTCTTCTCTCAGAGGATTGTGAGTCTTTGGAACTCCTTGTCACAGAGAGCTATGGGGACAGAGCCCTTGTGTATAGTTAAGGCTGAGAGAGATTCATGATCATTAGCATTATTGGAAAACGCAGGAAAGTGGATGTGAGGAATGTCGGATCAGCCATGACTCAGTTGAACGATGGAGCAGGTTCAAGGGCCAAATGGCCTACACCTGTTCCTATTCTGTTCTTATGGATATAAGTACTGGGGGGTTTACACTGCAACAGCTAATTGCAGCTTTGTTATTTGATTTTCAGTCAATCCTTTGCATTCCTGACTTAAGTTTTGCATTGGATTTATGGTGTCTGGTACTGCAGACTGTACTCCTGTGGCACCTTTAGATTCATTTACATTTGTAATCACATTTCCCAGACAGTATCCCGCAGCACCTAGTGCATTAGTAACCTGAAGCCACAGCATCCTTTGAGTGTGTAGGGCCTTTGAGACGAACAAGTAGGTTCAGGGAGCAGTGCTGGGCAGGAACCCAGAGAAACAGTCTGTTCTTGTTTGAATATTACTATGAGACACTTACCTTCCATCTGCATCAGCAATTTCACCAAACAAGCCTGGGCTTACAGAGAAGATATCACCTCTCTCAGGGCTGCATTATCACAGTTTACATGATTAAGTCCTGGAACCTATAACTCTCCCTTGTGTTAGTGGGACTTCAGTGATTTTTTTATTTCCTGATGTAAGCTCAACAACCTGATTTGATATTCAAAATCATGAGGGGGCTGGACAACATAGGTAGTGACAACTGTTTGGCTGGCTGGAAGGATCAAGAACAAGAAGGCACAAAATGAAGGTAATTGACAAAGGAAGAAACGGAGCCACAAAGAGAGCTCTTTTCATGCCTGTGGGTGGTTAGAAATTGGAATGCACTCCCTGAGAGTGTGATGGAAGTAGATTCAATTGAGACTTTCAAGACGTAATTGATTATCCAAAAAGGAAGTGATCTTTGATGAATCCTCACAACTGCTCATCATGTTCTGTGAGCTATTGGACTTTTGATGATCAGAAGGCAGATATGCCGCCAGCATCCTCTTTTTAGGTTGGGATCCACAAGGCCTGCTTGATCTAAACATAACACCCAACTGGAAAAAATGTACTGAGAGTGACAGGGAAAAAACAGGGCCTGGGAGCAGCACCCAGTGAATTGCTCCTACAGATGGGACAGCCTGAATGGCTTCCTTCTGTGCTTTAACCTGAAATATCTGCTCTCACGTCTCACGCACCTGCTACCTGGCCTCCAGCATTTCCTGCTTTTACATCAGAACATTAGCATCAGCAGTAATTTGCTTTTCCTATGTATAGATTTTTATTGACTAATAGACATGGATCAAAGACAAGTGAATGGGGCTGATATGCAGATCAGCCACTGACTAATGGAACAGGCTAGAGGGGTTGAATGGCCTATTCCTGCTCCTAAATCTGTGATGCAAGGGCGAGATTGGTCCCTCTACCAGACTAAGTGAACAAATTAGACTCACTTCCCTCAAATTAGCAGCATCAGAATAATCAGGTCACACATACACACACAAATATGCACACACAGCTAAATACAAATGCAAGGCTCTGCTAAATGGGAGAGAAATAATTGTTAGTAAATGAGATCTAACTATTCTCTTAACCTTTAAACTAATTCACATCAGTATTAAAAATTGATCTATATGCCTGATCATTAAGTAAATGTGAGATATTGTGGATCCCAGCTCCCTTGAGATATCTCCAGTATAAGTAGATTATGTGCCAGTCTGCTGTGAACATTGTACATCACCTCCAATGCCTGTTACACTGTTTATAAAAATAGATGAACAGCAGAAGTTTAAAGGCAGTGAAAAAGCTTCTTTGACCTCAAATAAGATGGAGAAAAGAAGCTTCAATTACTTCCATACCCAGAAAGGGATCAACACCTTCAGAAGAAAAGGAGGTGAGGAAACTGGCCAAAGAAAATGATGAACGATGTATGTATTGATCTCCAATCTCAGCCAGTCAAGATCCATATGGTACCAAATTAGCCTGCCTCTAAATGATTCCATTTGAGGAGGAAACTCTATCTAGCAGCCATAGTAATATAAAAATAGCTACCAATGAATCCAATGGGGAATTCAGGTGAAACCTCATTACACAGGGGTATTTAAAACCCTGCACCCTCAATCACACAGAAATTGAGGTGAACAACATGGAAGCACTTAAAGAGAAACCAGTTAAGCAAATGAGAGAGAAGGGCATAAGGATACATAATGATCATGTTCCATGGCATTGGGGGAGGAGGCTCTATGGTAAATATGCAGCCTTTAAAGGCACTGATCAAACAAAAATATGACGTACGTTTTAAAGGGAAAATTGTTTCTAACTCTCCAAAGCCTGTCCACTGTCCATGTGTCACAAGTCAGGAGGGCGATGGAATACTCCCCACTTGCCTGGATGGATGCACCTCCAATTACTCAGTCCAGGTGATTGGCATCCCATCCACCTTCAACATTCACTCACTCCACCACGGGCGCAGAACGGTAGCAATGTCTACCATCTGCAAGATGCACCGCAGCAACTCACATATCTGCAACCTCTACCATGTAGAAGGACCACAGCAGCAGATGCATAAGTACAGCTCCACCTGCAATTTCCCCTCCAAGTCACACAGAGTCCTGACTTGTAATTATATCACTGTTTCTTCACTGTCACTGGGACAAAATACTGGAACTCTAATTATGAATGTACCTACACGACATATACTGCAATGGTTCAAGAATGTAGCTCACCACTATCTTCTCACAGGCAGGTAGGGATGGGCTGCAAATATTGGTCTAACTAGTGACATCCACACCCCATTAATGCTTATGAGAAGGACTGAGGCATTTGAATGTTTAGATGACGAGGGAGCCCAGAACCAAGGTCACAGTCTAAGCTTAAATTATAGGCCATATAGGGCTGAGATGAGAAGAAATTTCTTCACCCGGTGAGTGGTAAACCTATGAAATGTTCTGTTGCAGGAAGCAGTTGATGCCAAAACATTAAATATTTTCAAGAACGAGTTAGATATAGTTCTAAGGGCTAAAGGTGTCAAAGGGTATAGGGACAAACCAGGAACACCGTACTGGGTATGGTGATCAGCCATGATCATATCAAATGGCAGAGTAGGTTCATTCGGCCAAATGGCCTACTCCTGCACCTATTTTTTAACTCTTGGAGGTGTACAGCACCTTCTGTTTTTATTTCAAATTCTCATCATCCATCATGCTTTTATTTGAATGCATTAATAAGTGTCTTGAACATTGTAAAACATCCCAAGAACTTCACAGGAATGTTACCAAATTTGACACTGAGAAATGTGAGGAGCCTTGGACAAATGACCAAAATCTTGGTCGAAGAGGTGGGTTTTAAGGATGAACTGAAGCTAGAGAGAGTTGAGAGGTTTAAGGAACAAAAACAAAGTTGCTGGAAAAGCTCCGCAGTTCTGGCAGCATCTGTGAAGGAAAAAACAGAGTTAACTCTTTGAAGGGTCACTGGACCCGAAACGTTAACTCTGTTTTCTCCTCCACAGATGCTGCCAGACCTGCTGAGCTTTTCCAGCAACTTTGTTTTTGTTCCTGATTTACACCATCCACAGTTCTTTTGGTTTTTTTATTGAGAGGTTTAAGGATGGAATAGTAGGGTGAAGGGAATCATGGATGTGTAAGATGGCAGGATTAGAGGAGGACAGTGATGTCGAAAGATTTTCATGATTGGTGTATATGAAGCCATTGAGAGATTTGAATATCTGAAAAGAATCCTGCAACGTGAACAGCAAGAATATTAGAAATATCTTGTGTTTCCACTTCAGATATACCACACTCACACCAGCCCAATCTCATGACTAAACCCAGTGACATATCAAACACCAAATGTTCTTAATTCTTTGCAATATAACATTGGAGATACATTCTGCTGCTTTATAAAGACATTGTAGGCATTGTATAAAAATGGCAGCTGTCATAACATTTATGTTATTAAGGAATTATCAAGGAATGTGTTATTTTACACAGAGTGTGTGACGAAGCAGCCTGAAGCTGGTTTCTCAGAGGACACTACCCTGAGGTGTTCCTGTAGCCATGACCTGGGGCTGAGGTGACTGGCATGGACCAGATCTTGTGTGTATGTGTGTGTGTGTATGCTGAAGAATTTGCTTCTCTGCAGAATCCAGAGATCCTTTAAACTACTTTAACCTTCTTCTTTTTGAGTTCGCTAGCCACAGGCAAGTCCGACCAATAGTGCTACAATCTCCACAACAGGTAAGGGCAAAGAAGCAGCTTCCAGATTCACCTCAGCCGGCAGAGGGATTAAACCCTACATTGTTAATACCAATCTGTTCCAGGCCTGTTCTGAGGAAGGGTCACCAGACCTGAAACGTTAACTCTGATTTCTCTTCACAGATGCTGCCAAACCTGCTGAGCTTTTCCAGCATATTTTGTTTCTGTTCCAGACCTGGTTGTCCAGCCAACTGAGCTGACCTGCACTCAACATAACACCCACCCCCTACCACCACCAGCACTTTCCATCTCCCCCACCCCAGCAGGAATCTGAGTTTCTGTGCTAGAGTACTCTTATGGACACATGTTGTAGCTTAGAGCTATGGGTAGTGATGGTAGAGGTCACAATAACTGTCACGTAGCTGACTAGGAACCACCCCCTCTAATCTCTAGTCTGCTGTTGAAAATGACTTACAAGTTGATCCTCAAACCACTTGCCCACATAAAAAACCACCTTCCTTGGCTAGTAAGTTCAGGATGGGATTTGAACCCAGAGCTCCTGGCTCAGACTCAGGGATGCTAGCCACTACGCAATGAGACCTCCCACCTGAAACTGACGTGGCTTTGAAAGAGCCAATACTGGCATAATGGGATGAATAGCCTCCTGTATTGTAGGGTTTGATGAATGATGAGGGAGATTCTTTGCAAGTCAATGTTATTCATGGCAAGGCAAGAAGAGGGTATTGCTGAGGCTAATTAATGTAAAGGCTCATACATTGTACGAATAACAGGGCTGTCATTCAGAAATATTTGAATAATAATCTGTTGTTTCTTTAAGATTTAGTGATGTTCAAAGCAAAATCTAATTTTTCACCAATTCCTATTATTTCAGGTCTTCCCAGCCCTCTCCCCGCTTCCTAACCCTTGCACTCTCTCTGTCCTCAACACCAGACAAACATAGAACATAACATAGAACATAGAACAGTAGAGCACAGTACAGGCCCTTCGGCCCATGATGTTGTGCCGACCTATTATCCTACTAAGATCAATCTACCCCACATACTCTACATTTTACTATCCTCCATGTGCCTATCCAAGAGTTGCTTAAAAGTCTCTAAAGTATCTGACTCCACTACCACTGCCGGCAGCGCATTCCACACGCCCACCACTCTCTGTGTGAAGAATCTTCCTCTGACATCTCCCCATACCTTCCTCCAATCACCTTAAAATTATGCTCCCTCATAATAGTCATTTCTGCCCTGGGAAAAAGTCTCTGACTATCCACCCTATGTATGCCTCTCATCATCTTGTAAACCTGTATCAAGTCATCTCTCATCCTCCTTCGCTCCATTGAAAAAAGCCCCAGCTCCCTCAACCTTTCTTCATAAGACGTGCTCTCCAGTCCAGGCAGCATTCTGTTAAATCTCCTCTGCACTCTCTTTAAAGATTCCATATCTTTCCTGTAATGAGGCGACCAGAATTGAACACAATATTCCAAGTGTGGTCTAATCAGAGTTTTATAGAGCTGCAGCATAACCTCATGGCTCTTGAACTCAATTCCCCTGCCAATGAAAGCCAACACACCATACGCCTTCTTTACAGCCCTATCAACTTGGGTCACGACTTTGAGGGATCTATGGACGTGGACCCCAAGATCCCTCTGTTCCTCCACACTGCCAAGAATCTTGCCATTAACCCTGTATTCTGCATTCAAATTTGGCCTTCCAAAATGAATCACTTCACACTTTTCCGGGTTGAATTCCATCTGCCACTCCTTTGCCCAACTCTGCATCCTGTCAATGTCCCATTGCAACCTACAACAGCCCTCCACGCCGTCCACAACTCCATCAACCTTCGTGTCATCGGCAAAATTACTAACCCATCCTTCCACTTCCTCATCCAAGTCACTTATAAAGATCACAAAGAGGTCCCAGAAAAGATCCCTGCGGCACACCACTGGACACTGTGCTCCAGGCTGAATATTTTCCATCTACTACCACCCTCTGTCTTCTATTGGACAGCCAGCTTTGTATCCAGACTGCCAAATTTCCCTGAATCCCATGCCTCCTTACTTTCTGAATGAGTCTACCATGTGGAACTTTATCGAATGCAAACATATACACACACACACAGAGATAGACATGGACACAAACAGACAGATACATACACACACACACACACACACGCTCAGAGACAACACACACAAAGACACACACACAGATATAAACAGACAGGCATCCAGACACACACACACACACAAGATTTCTTTCTGGGGTTTGACACTAGATATAAAAACATTTATAAAAGATTTCAGTGTGCTATTGCCCACTCCAGAGGTTCTTCATTACAAATGAAAGATTCTTGTCATCGATGGGCGTGGCTCCCTCTTCTGGTGGTTCTGAAGAAGCACAGGTAGTCTCCTAGTTCACTAGAATGTTGCAGAAAACTGTTTCATTTTTAAAAAATTAATAATAAAACAAGTTGGACATCTGGGTTTGTATCTAGGATGGGAATTCCTTATGCATGTAGCAACAATTTGCATGGACTGTTGGTCCATGTCATGTGTTACATATCTGGAATCTTTACTGTGATAAAGAAGATAAATTATCTGCAGTATCACAGTCTTTGTGAGCTTCATTCTTCTATTTGTTCTCTAAGTCCTTTCCGTTACTTCTATTCTACCTTGAGGAATTGACTCCTGTTGATTGTTTGTACAGTTGCTGACTGTTCTACCCTAGTACATCAACGGAGCAGCCATTCTTCCCATTAAGAAAGCAACTGTTGACCAACCATTCAGCCGTGGAAGTAATCACGGCCTAAGGCTGATCCCATGCTCCACTGAAGTCTGCACTTCGTTGCGGTGGTTTCTGGATTGTGAGCCAGAGCAGTAACCCTGCCTTCTCTCTCTACTACACAGGTGCTAAGGCCAATTGAGTGCTCCTCTCACATCCCTGGCTGGGAAGGGAAGGCTTGTATTCATATAGCGCCTTTCATAGCTTCAGAGCATCCCAAGTAGCCATGTAGTCACAGGATGATTATAGGAAAAATGAAAATCAATTTGTGCACAGCAAACTCCCACAAACAGTAATGTGATCATAACCATATAATCTTTTTTTCTGTAATGTTGGTTGATGGATAACTATTGACAATGACACAAGAAACAACTCTCTGCTCTCCTTGGAATCTATTATTTCCTTCTGAGAGAGCTGACTGGGTCCCAATTTAAAATCTGGTCCAAAAGGCTACTGTGGTTTTGTCTGATTATAGAGGATAGGATATTTTTATTGATCTCCATGTGTTCTAACTGAAGCACAGATTAAGGTAAACAGCCACCACCTGAAACTTTCAGAGATAGCAGGAACTGCAGATGCTGGAGAATCTGAGATAACAAGGTGTAGAGCTGGATGAACACAGCAGGCCAAGCAGCATCAGAGGAGCAGGAAGGCTAACGTTTTGGGCCTAGACCCTTCTTCAGCCACTACCTGAAACTTTAACTGTTTCTGTCTCTGCAGAGGCTGCCAGACCTAACAAGCATTTCCAACATTTTCTGCTTTTAATTGAGCAACAAGTCTTCGACCATCTCATCCATATGGTTGAGTAACCGATCATGAAGAGAAAGCTTCACTGTAGACTATTTTTTAAAAATCACCCTGCCTATTAAACTCCATTTAGAAATAAATAAAAAAGATGAAAGCATTGAAGTGGATTCCTTTATAACCCTTTAAATAGCCTATTCATGTTTAAATATGCAGGTTAATGCTGTGAAAATGTTTCCTGAAATACCTTTCAATAATTAATCTTTTTAGAAAGCTGCATATGACATTAATCTCTAATAAATTAGAGGCTGACATTAACAGCCATATTTCACTGACAGAATCAGGGCTAAATGGAACTTAATCTTGGGATTGCTGTTGATGAAATACCACCTCCAGATATTTAATGCAATTTATTAATGAAAGTCAAATGACAGGCTGGGGAAGTGGTTGTCACACAGCTGGTCTGGTGGTTCTTGCTGTTGAAATAAATGAATCTGCTTCAACGTGATCTAAAATATTTGCTTAACTGTTGGTGAACTGCAACAGAATGTGTCCCACAACCTCCACTGATGCTAAACATTACACAGTGGGTTCCACTCTTGCGTCAGAAGCTTGTGGGTCTATGTCCCATTCTGAAAACCTCAGCACATGATCCCAACTCAACCAAGACTGCAGGAAGAAGAAAATATGGGGAGAGCTCATCTCATCCCCTACCTAATCCACAAGATTGGAACTGATCTGTGACCTACCTTTGATGAAGGAAAAAATCTATCAATTGTAATTTTAAAATTAACAATTTATCTCACATTAATGCTGTTTGCAGAAGAGAGTTACAAAACACAAACCACCCTTTGTGTGAAGGATTGTTTCCTAATTATACACACCCCAGCTCCTGACCCCTCCCCAAAATGTCCCTATTTAGACAATGTTTCCTGGTCACAGACTAACGAGAGGAAATCATTTTTCTCTATCTATTCCTGAAAACTTTGATCACAGTACCCGCCAATCCTCTAAATTTCAGGGAATATGATACTCATTTGTCAAATCTCTCCTTGTAATTTTAAGTCTTGGAGTCCCGATATCATTCAGGTAACTAGATCTACACTATACTCCCTCCAAGGCCAATATATCCTTTCAATGGAATGATACCTGAAACTTTTCACAGAACTCAGTGACATGGTCTAAACAGGTCTTTGTACATCTGAAGCATGACTTGTATCCTCTTGAATTCCAGACATCTAGTTACAAATACAAGCATGCCATGAGCCTTTTTGCTTATTCTCTGTTCCTGTTCATATCATTTCAATGATCCATGAACCTGAACTCCCAAGTCGCTTTGGACTTCAAATATTTCTAACTTTCCAATTGAGAAAGGAACACTTTCCATCATTTTTAGGTTCAAAGCAGGAGACGTCACATAATCTATCAATATCACTTTGTAATAGTATACTGTAACCTAAACAGCTCACAATGCCACCAGTCTTTGTGAAATTTGTAAATGTGCCTCAATATCCCATCATCCATGTCATGAATAAATACAGTGGAAAGTTATGGTTACAACACAGACCTTTGTGGGAAACAGGTCTTGCCAATTAAAGTTCCTGGTCATTATTCCTCCCTTCCCACTCTTTCCATTCAGCCCATTTCTCAGTCAGGCCAATACATTACCTTTCATTCCATGAGCTTCAACTTTAGCGCCCAGTCTCTTATTATTAGAGGTCATCTGGACACCCATATCAATGAATATCCAGAGACATTCTCTTGTGTTCACAACCTTAGTTACCTTGACAAAAATTCAATAATGTTCACCAAGCATGACATATCCTTTACAAACCCATGCTGTTTCTCTCTGGACTGAAAACCTTCAAGGAGGTTACCCACCCTTTCCTGATTATAGACTCTGATAGTTTCCAGATAACAGACGTTATAGTTCGCTGGTCTAGAATTGGGGAGGCAATGGCCTAGTGGTATTATTGCTGGACTGTTAATCCAGATAATGTTCTGGGGACTCAGGTTTGAATCCTGCCACAGCAGATGGTGAAATTTGAATTCAGTAAAATATCTGGAATTAAGAGTCTAATGGTGACTGTGAATCCATTGTTGATTGTTGGGAAAAACCCATCTGGTTCACTAATGTCCTTTAGGGAAGGAAACTGCCATCCTTACCTGGTCTGGCCTACATGTGACTCCAGACCCACAGCAATGTGGTTGACTCTTAATTGCCCAGTGGGCAGTTAGGGATGGGCAATAAATGCTGCCTAGCCAGTGATGCCCTCATCCTGTGAATGAATAAAGATAAAAAAAATCTACGATTTTCTTTTTTCACTTCTCTTAAATAATGGAGTGATAAACATAATTTTCCAAATGAAAGGAATGATTCTGGAATTGGGTGAACTTCGGAAAATTACAGTGAGGGCATTTACACCATCAATGTTGCTGTTGTTCGGATGACATTTTAGATGATGGTAGCAGCTGTGGCTTAGTTGGTAGTATCCTCACAGCTACATTGGAAGTTTGCAGAGTTACATTGCACTCTAGGACTTGGGCACAAAAATAAAGGCTTGACACAGCACTCCATGTGCAGTAGTGAGGGAGTGTTGCATTTTTGGAGTTGCAATCTTTCAGGTGTTAAACTAAAGTCATGTTGACTTTCTCAAATTTTTGTAATGAGTCCCATTTCAACAAAATAGTAGACCCCAGTGGCAATAGTTATCCTTCAATGAACATGTCAAGCTGGTCATTGCCACAATCCTGTTTATGGGAACTTGCCACCAGACTGCCTACATTATAGCAGTCTTGAGATTTCAGAATTATTTATTTGGCTTTGAAACACCTTCAGGTAGCCTGAGCTCACATAAGGTGCTACATAAATGCAAGTCTTTCTTTTGCACTCGCTGAGAGCGGAAGTGATTTACACTAGTTATTTATTGTGTGCTTAAATACACAATAAATACTAACATCCAACCACACAGCATGCAGAAAACAGGAATCTATAAATTATAGGCCCGTTAACTTAACACCAGTCATGGGGAAGGTATTAGAATCCTTGTTCAACCAATTGATTGCAATCTTTTAAAAGAATGACATGCTCTGTGAGTAAAGGGGAGCTTGTTGGATGGCTAGAAAGTGTTTGATAAGAGCCATGTAATACATCGTTGCACAAAGTAGGACCTTGTGATATATAGGGCAATATACCAGCATAGATAGAAGGCTGACTGTTTGGCAGCAAACAGTAAGTATGTATAAATGGCTCAATTTGTATTATATTTTATACAATCCCATCAATGACTAAGAGAGGGCATTGAAGGCAATGGTGACTAAATTTGCTAATGACACAAAGAAAAGTAGGAAAATATTGTGAAAATGACATAACAAGGATGAAAACCAATAGGCTGAGTAGGCAAAAATCTAGCAGATGGAGTATGATGTGGAAAAATATGAAGTTGTTCACTTTAGCAAGCATTAAAACACCATATTGTAAATGGTGAATGACTGTAAAATTACAAGGTGTGGAGGGATCTTATTGTTTGTGTATCAGTCACAAAGTTAGTATGCAGCTACAGCATGTAACTAGGCAAGCTAATTGAGCACTCCTTTATTATGGGAGGAATTGAACATTAGAAATATGGATGTTGTGTGTCAGTTATATAGGACTTTGGTGAGACCACAACTCAAATACATATGCAGTTTTGCTCTCATTAAGGAAGGATGTAAAGCTTTGGAAGCAGTTCAGGGATTTATTAGATTGCTTTGAGGAACAGTTGGACTGTGAAGGATGATATAAGATACTGAATGGTCTTGACAATGTAAATGTGGAAAAGATGTTTATTCTTGTGAACAAGGGGATGCTGCTTTAAAATTGGGGTGTTGCTTTTTAGGCTAGAGAAGTTTTTTGTTTTTCTCAGGATTGTGCAATACCTTTGTCTCAGCAAGCAATGGAGGTGGGGTCATTGAGTATCTTTAAGGTGGAGATTTGAGTTGATTTGATTTATTGTTGTCATATGTACCCAAGTACAATGAAAACTTTCTTGTTTTGTGAGCAGTACTGGCCAAATCATAATAATATACAAGGACATCCAGATCATAGTGTTTAGACAGTGAGGCAGATAAAATCTTAAGACCTGGAATTAAATATCACAGGTGTGGATGGAATGTGGCATTTGGAACATGTACATATCAGTCATAAATTTATTGAATGGTGGAGAAGACTTGAAAGGCTGAATGGCCTACTTCTGCTCATAATTTGTTTGTTTGTATAACATGGCAGGAGACTTTTTTAACCAATTACCATTTGTTGTCTTTTTAAAGAGAATTTTCTGGCATTTTACTCCCTACTAGTAAGTGTATCTTTAACATACCAAAAAGATAACTTGCATGTGTCAATTATCAGAATACATAGTTAGTGTGAATGTGTTGCATTGTGTACAGATGGACACTGTTTAGTTGTGTTCATCCCAATTGAATAAGATGGGAAGGGGATCCACAAATCCATCAAAATGTATTTAGTGAAGCTAGAGTGTAGCAGAGACTTACTCGCCCACACTAAGTAAGTGACATGACTGAGGGATGAATGCTACTGGTGCAACAGCGTGCAATTTGAAATCACTTTACAGCTCTATCAGAAAAGGCTTTAGATTAGACTTAAAAGTACATAGCTCTCCCACTTTGGGACACAAATAGCATAACTGTGAGCAGCAATGCCTCAACTACTTTACATCCTCACAATGCAGTACTTTTATCTTATGTTCCCCTTGCACTTTTCTTTTCCCTCTTCCACCCTGGCATCGCTGCTGGTGTCAGTTGTGGCTCAGTGACAGCTGTGCTATTTGTGCCATTCTAGAGATGAGCGGCAATTGTTTCTGACTCTACCAGTGCTGCATCATCAGACAGAGTTTTTTGCTTGAACTGTCAAACCAAGGCCCTGCCCACAATCTCAGGCAGATAGAGAAGATCCCATACCAATACTTTGAAGATGATCAGGGAGATTTTCCCCACGTCCTGATCAGTAACTATCCCACAGGCACCATCACAAAGATATAATCTGTCCTTCAGCACTTGCATTTGTGGTATCTTGCTGTACATTAGTTTTTCCACATTGTGATGGTCCCTCCATTTCGGAAGTATCTTTTGGCTGTAAAATGCTTTGAGGAGCCCTGACACTGAAGTGTATTTGTTCCCTCTGCTATCCTGTGCACCCTGGCACTAATGCATACCATCAAAAAGATGCACTGAGGGAAAACATCAAAAAGGTACCTTCCAAACTGGCAACATTTATTCCATTGCACACGGGCAGCGGGGCCCAGTTTTGCCAACCAGCATCCTGATTCAGAAATGTTATCAACCATTCCTTCGCCACGAAGGCAATATCCTGGAACTTCCTCCCTTACAGCACTGGGGAAAACCCACAACAGATTGACTGGGGTGTTTAAGAAGGCAGTTTAGCACCAACTTCTCCAGAGCAGTAAATGCCTTTATCCCATGAAAGAAGGAAAAAGAATGATTTATCTTTCTGCTTGCATGTGTCCCCAGAGCAGGGATCATCACTCAGTATGAAAGCGTGGCAACCCAGACTGTCTTTTCCTCTTCAGTTCTGAGATGCTGAGGATAATTATAATGCTGCTGCTGCCATTCCAGCTAGGATCTGCTCCCTCACAGATTATTGATCAGAGTGAAGGCTTCCACAATCTGTATGCATCAGTTCCACACTAAGATACATGCGCTCACTAGAGGCTAGTCTAGAGTTACTATGGTCTGCTGGATTTACTGTCCGAGTGCAAAGATCTAAATATGGAAATTCATAATTTCAGCATCTGCTGTTTGACTGATTACCAATTTACAAATGCTAATAACACCTTGCAAAAAAAAAAGCTGCTCTAAGTAAAACAATTTTACATTACGGAATGCTATGTGGGTATATCCTGAGGGAATTGCTAGTTGGGCAAATGTGTAATTAGGTCTGGTAAAATTGGTGTAACATGAAGCTGGTAAATAAAGGACAGAGTACAACACTTTATAATGTGGCATGGGGCAGAGGTAGGACAGGTGGCAGGAATGGTATTGTGTAGGGCATAGTGTTGTGACAGAGGGACAACAACATAAACTACAAGAAAGGTGGTACCGTGTAGGGTACATTGATATACTATGAAACACATATACTGTTCATCCCTAATTGCTCAGAAGGCAGTTGAGTCAACCACATTGCTGTAGGCCAGACTAGGAGATTTCCTTCCCTAAAGGACATTAGTGAGCCAGATGGATTC
Source organism: Rhincodon typus (assembly GCF_021869965.1). NCBI lineage: Eukaryota > Metazoa > Chordata > Chondrichthyes > Orectolobiformes > Rhincodontidae > Rhincodon > Rhincodon typus. The sequence goes on from NC_063346.1 coordinate 14,488,384, forward strand.
TAACAACAATCAATAAAGGTTGGTCACTATTTGTCTTTTTTAATTCCAGATTTTTATTAAAAATTCAAGTTGCACCACCCGGTGTGGTGGGATTTGAACTCTCATCCCTAGAACATTGCCTTGGTCCAAATTATAGTTCAGTGACATCACTACTATAGCACTACTTCCTGCTTCTGCTGCTTCCTCAGAATAGAGGACAACTTGCTTTTATTCTCTTCTAAGGAAGGGTCACCAGACCTGAAATGTTAACTCCAATTTCTCTGCACAAATGCTGCCAGACCTGCTGAGCTTTTCCAGCTGTGTGTGTGGTTTTATTCTGGTTCAATTGATTCTGAAATGGTTACTGATTCCAATTCACAAACTGCAGACTCTGTCACATGTGGGGCAGGTGCTGTTGTAAGTATTGGGTAATATTGTAGGTCTGTGCGCTCATTCTGATGCTAGGATTTTTCTCTGCAATCTTATGACCAAGTCTCTCCATGTGTTCACTACCTTCCCAAATGAACATTTGCCATTGGGTTGGTCATAAATTGACATCTCCCATGAGCCAGCAGGGATGTTCTTAGTGTTGCAATTGTTCTTCTAGAAGTTTGCAAATAATTCACCCTTTGATTTCCATCAAATTAACTCTGGTAAAATTTGTTGGTACCATTAACACTGCAGTGCACACTTCACAATATAAAGGAAGAAAACTGCATAGTTGAGCGCAAACAATCTAGATGGGACATGTGGGGTATATAACATGATGGCAGAAGAGACATTGTATCGATGGTAGGGATGACCTTAAATCTTACTAATAAGATACTTAAAGTTGAACATTTTCATCTCAGTCACTACAACAAATGTGAGAACACCAACTTAGAAAGGAAATAACAATTTATACAGCAGTGAGAAGTGGGATGATCGGTCAGAATATGGTTGACATGGACATAGTGGGGCTGCTAATTGTTAGAGTTAACTGATTAAATTCAAACCAGGCAAGTTGATTAAAGGCAAAGTATTGTGGATGCTGGAAATTTGAAATAAACAGAATGCTGGAGAAACAGTAGGTCTGACAGCAGAGAAGAGAAACAGTTAATGTTTCATGTCTGGTATGACTCTTCAGAACTGAAAACTGTTGGGATTTTCTTATCATATACATTTGATAGAGCCAGAGACCCAGCACAAATGATTGCTAATGGTTGTTAAATGGTGGGGACTGAAAAAAATGTAAAATGTAGGCCCTGTATTTGGTGCCATAAGCACAACAAATAATACTGCTGGAAAGAAGGACTTACAGAAGCATTTCATCTTGCACTTATCAGAACAAATGCAAGAATGCCAAATTTCAAATTACCACAACAATTTATACTGCAGGAGAGAAGGATACTGATTGGTAAATTAAGATGTGAAAGGGAGAGAATTTGTCCTCTCTGCTCAGTACAATGTAATCCAGGCACAAACTAGATGAGGCTGTGGGAGGGTGGGAAGAGAATGTAAGGAGAACAGACATAGTGGTTAATTTCTGAAGTTATTGAATTCAATACTGAGACCTCAAAGATGTAAAGTGTTGAAGCAGAAAATGAGGTGATGTTGACTCTGGTCAGGGTATTGCAGTGGGAATGCAGCAGCAATTTGCTGTCTCCATAGCCCTTTCCTCAGAAAAAGGTGCAATGTATCTTTGTTCTTATTTGCCTAGTTTTACCAAAAGTTGTAGGAGATTCATGGTGCAGTATGGGCTAGAGGTGATGCTATATTTGCATGAAGCTTGAATGGGTATAGGATGTTGGGAGATACAGGTTGTGTAGTGTAGGTTACCACAAAGAGAAACAGGAGTCGGCCATTTGGCCCCTCAAGCCTACTCCACCATTCGATAGAATCCTAGCTGATCTGACACACCTCACATTCATTTTTCCTGCTCTTTCCACATCTTCGATTTCCCTACTACCTCAGCCTAACATACATAAGGACTCTGAACCCATAGCTCTCTGTGACAAGGAGTTCCAAAGACATTCCTCCTTGGAGGAGAAATTCCTTCTGATCTTGGTCTTACGTTAGCAACTCTTTATTCTGAGACTATGCCCTCTGGTCCTAGGCTCTCCCATGAGGAAACAACCTTTCAGCATTTACCCTCTCAAGCCCCTTAATCCTATGTTTCAATGACATTACCTCATTCTTCTAAATTCCAGTGAGTAGTGTCCCAACTTGCTTAACCTTTGCTCATAAGACCATCTCTATACTAGGGATTATTCCTAGTGAACATTCTGAACAGCCTCCAGTGCAATAATATATATTTTCTTGAATTCGGGGACCAAACCTGCTCACAGTATGCCAGATGTGGTCTCACCAGCAGTTCTTCAATTGCATTAAGACTTCCCTACTTTTTTAAACTCCAGCCCTCTTGAAATAAAGGCTAACATTCCATTTGTCGTCTTGATTACCTGCTACAACGTGGTGCTAGCTTTCTGTATTTCATGCACAGGTACCTCCAAGTCCCTATGTGTTGCAGCTGTCTGCAGTCTTTCTCTAAATAATACTGTTCTTACATGCTCTCCCAAAATGATCAAGTTCATATTTTCCCACATTACTCCATTTGCCAACTTTGTGTCTACTTACTTAACCTATCAATATCTCTCAGTTCACTTTTTGTATCAATCCCATAACCTGCCTTTACACTAATTTTTGTTTTGTTTGTGAATATGGTTGCAGTGCACTTGCTTCCTTCCTCCAAGTCTTTCCTACTGTAGTAGAATGCAGTTGGGTTGAATGCTCCAGTGGTTTAAGGGGTTTCTTAAGTGTACAAGTAGTACTTGTCACATTGCCAATAATGTAGTAGATATTACTAACAACCTATTTAAGATAGTCAGTTGAGCTTGTAATCACTAGTGTTATACATCCTCTACAAACAAAAGGAATATGATCAAGCCTTATACTTTTTTGAATTACACTGTTGCTTTCCTCATACCAATGCATTGGCCAATCAAGTCAGAAAGTCACACAACACCAGGCTATAGCCCAACAGGCTTATTTGAAATCACAAGCTTTCAAAGCACTGCTCCTTCATCAGGTGAAGTGAATTCAAATAAACCTGTTGGACTATAACCTGGTGTCGTGTGACTTCTAACCATGTCCACCCCAGTTCAACACTGGCACCATCATGGTCAATCAAGTTTAACTTGCCAACCAATCAGCATCATTTTTCCAATACTATAAGTTGTGATAATTTGAAATTGGCATTCTTGAATTTGTCCTGATAAGTGCAAGCTGAAAGTTTCTGCATGTCTCTTTGCAGCAGTGCTATGAGTCGTTATTATAGCACTAAATATAGGTCCTACATTCTCTGTCTCAAGCAAGGCAGAAAAGGAACACAATAAAGCAGGAAATGGAAGCAACAGATGTAGACACAGCAAGTGCCATGTTGAGAATAGGATTGGTGGAGCCCATTGAGCTGCTTTGAGAGCAGACTAAAAAATGCCTCCAAAGCAAAAGATGGAGAAATTAAGCACTGATGGTTCAAAATAAATCAATTGTTAATATTATAGGGAGGTGATGGCCTAGTGGTAATATTGCTAGACTATTAATCTGGGGACCCTGACTTGAATCTAGCCATGCCAGATGGTGGAATTTAAATTCCAGATTTTTATTGAATTCAAGTGTCTAATGTTGACCTTGAAACCATTGCCAATTGTTAGGAAAAGCCCATGTGACTTACTGAAGTCCTTTAGGGAAGGAAATCTGCCATTGTGACTCCAGATCCACGGCAATGTGGTTCACTCTTAACTGCCCTCTGGGCAATTGCAGATGGGTAATAAATGCTGACCTAACCAGAGACACTCCACATCGAATGAATAATAATAATAAAAAAAATTAGGTTGTACAAACTGAGCCAGACTTGAAGCAACCAACCTGACCTGACCATTGCCCCACAGGTCATCCAACACCTTCTTTGATCTACTGCTCAGTGTGTATGCTTTCAAATTCCTCGAGTTGCCAGGGCACAACTCAGGAGAATTCTTGAGGTAATCAAACTTCTGATTTCTTGACCTACCTGAAAGGTCGTCTCTATTGCTACAGAAAATATTTCCGTGATGACAGAACTATCTTCCTTCAGCTATTTGGCACTCTTAGAAAGTAAGACTGGAGGTCCCTTTAGTGTGTGCCTTTTAAAGCAGGAAATCCTTTAAAGGCATGAGTTTTTTAAAAGCCATGGGTTTAATCCAACAAATCTTGTTCCTGCTGTTGGCAACTGGAATCCCAGTGACTTTCATTCACTTTGAACGCTCCTGTTGTTTAAATTCATACAACAGAAATCAGATTCTGTAACAAGACCACAAGAACTTGCAAATTCCCATGTTGCAGTTTGCTCACCCTTTGATTTCCATCAGATTGACTCCAGTGTAATCTATTTGTAGCACTCATGCTACAGTACACAGCTTCACAATATAGAGGAAGCAACTGCATAGTTGAGACAAAATCTGATCTCGATGCAGCATCCCATGGGAGCTCCATGATTTTAATGTAGCCAAAATCTTCTCTTTAACCCCTTGGCTTCTGAAAGCTCTCAAATTTGTGTTTTCTTAGTCTGCATTTGAAAAAAAAGTTGAATGCACTTACTCTAATTAATTGCCTAATGCTAGTATACAGCATAGGAGTTATAAGACCCCAATTTTCAGTTACATCCATGCCTGGGTGTCCCTCAAAGGTGAGCACATGTCCACTGGCACACTTGAGGCATTCTGTGACAGGGAACACTGGGGCTGGTGTGCATCATCTCCCCTCCTCCTCCTAACCATAGAACTTGTGTTAAATTTAAAATTAAGTTGGTTTGATTTGTTATAGTTCCACTTAAAGGGACTATGAGCTAACTTGTTTTCCACATCTAATCAAAATGGGTGTACAATACTTACTTATTTACCTGGTGATACTGTTCCAATCCTAGTCCCCAAAACCTCAGCAGTGCCTTCCATGGGAGGCTGTTGACTGACAGGAAACTGAAGCATGTCACATTATTACAGTGGTGATTGCTGCCCTGAGTTATCAGGCACAGTTTTGGGACAGCAGGAGTTTTGCATTAGCTAGCATTCTAAATGGAAGTTCTGAGGAAGGGTCACTGGACCCAAAACATTAACTGTTCCTTCTCTGCTGCCAGACCTGCTGAGCTCTTCCAGCAACTTTGTTTTTGTATTAAATGTAAATGTTTGATAACATTGGTTGCTGTAAATTGAAGAAAAATCAATTCTCCAGCATTGATATTTGTCAGTGAAGCAGCCTGCAGGGGTCAAAGGGCTTACAGCTGCTCCTACTTATCTTCTCTCAAATTTTAAATCAAAATTGTTTAAAAATTTTGCTTTACATCTGCTCTTTTTTCTACTTTACTTTGTACTATTAATATTTCATGAATTACTGCGAACAGACTTGCAAAGCATTTATAGTGCAATTAGAATCTCAGAATTCCCACAATATGGAAGCAAGCTATTTGGCCCATCAAGTCCACACTGACCCTCTGAAGAGCATCCCACCCAGACCAACCCCCTATCCCTATCACCCTGCATTTCCCATGGCTAAATCACCTAACCTACACGTCCCTGAACACTAAGGTCAATTTAGTACTGTCAATCCAACTAACTTGCAAATCTTCAGAACGTGGGAGGAAACTGGTGGACTCTGAAACCCATGCAGGGAGAGTGCAAAATCCACACGGCCAGAGGCTGGAATCAAAACAGTTCCTGGTGCTGAGTGCTAACCACTGACATCACACTCCTCCTCCTCCTCCTCTTGCCACCAAACCTCACCGCCCCCAACCAAATCCTACACCATCATTTGTGTGCCACTGCTTTCTTCATCTCCATCAATTCTTCCTATGCTGTAGGGTGTCTTACAAGACTAGGCTGGACATGTTGAGCTTGTTACCACTGGAATTGAGCAAGGGGTGACTTGATTGAAATGCATAAGATGCTGAATGTTCCCTCTGGGTCAGTCCAGAACCAGGGAGCACTTTTTTAATTAAAAACTCATTCTTTCCTTTTTTCCTCTCCTAGAAGATAATGCAATTTGGAACGCTCTACTTTGGAAGTCAATGGAGCAGAAGGCATTGAATCATTAAGATAGAGATTCCTTTTAAGGAAGGGGAATCAAGGAATATCAGGTGTAAATGGGAATGTGGAATTTGAAACATGTACAGGTCAGTCATGATCTTGCTGAATAGCAGAGAAGGGCAAATGATCTACTTCTGCTCCTACTGCATATATCCCTATGTATGCTTGTGCCTAGATGCCAAATTTCATCCCTACTTGCTCAATGGTGGGGGCAATTCTAAGGATCCTAACTTTAAGTTTCCATGGGCATTGCTAGCAAGGCCAGCATTTACTACACATCCCCAACTGTCCTTGAATGAATTACTGCTGGCTGTTCCAGAGGGCAGTTAAGAGTAACATTGCTGTGAGGCTGGAGTCACTAATAACTAAAACGTCCAACAGAAACTGCTTCCAATGGCTGGGACAGAAATTGAAGATGATTTGGCAAAAGAACCAAAAATCACAATTAGAAAATCTTTCAAAAATTTATAATCACAATGCGTATACAAGGTGTAGAGCTGGATGAACACAGCAGACCAGGCAGCATCAGGAGCAGGAAAGCTGACGTTTTGGGTCTGGACCCTTCAGAAAAATGCTCAGGTTTCCTCTTCACTCAAGTAGACAAGCTTGCTGAGTACTTCCAATGAATTTTTTTTAAAAAGAAAAAAAGTCCTATTTGGTGTAGCTTGTAAGCTATTTGTTGACATTCAAAACTAAAGTGTTCTAGTTATCAGCATTTCTTCATTTTAGTGTAACACAGCAAAATTCCTTTACATCGGAGTGGAGTCCTCCTCCAAAACACTTAATTCGACACAATATAGAGCTCACTGCTAAATCTAGGTTCCAGTGGGTGGAGGTCAGAGGATCAAATCAAAGTTTTTGCGCTTCATCCTCCAATAGGACCATCAACAAAAGGCATTCGAGCAGAAAATAGATAAACACTTGAAGATCTTTAAAACATTTTAACTGGCTTTTTTTTTCTTTTTTGCAAGATGTGAGAAACACTCCAATTTAGAAAGTAGCCTTCACAACCTCAATGTATGAAAAACTTTAGAGCCAATTAAGTACAGGGACTGTTCTCCAGTTTGAGAATGTGGACAATCACGAGCCAGATTTATCCAACACATTTTGCTGCAACACCAGGTTTTTTAATTGCATTCTCCCTTCAACCCCTCAGTCCAACAAGGAGCAGAACCACCTTTATACACTGACCCTTCCCAGAATTCTATTTTATAACCTGTTGGATCTTAGTAATAAGCAAAGGGACACAAATTTAAAGCCTTTAGTTAGAAGCCATTTGCCAAATAAACAATTGTACTGTAGTTGAGAAGCAGAAGTTTCAGGTTGAATTCCCCACTAGTGTAGCAGCTCATTCTCCACACAGCTGTATAACAACAGTGTGATTCAGCAGCAAAAAAAAGCAAGCAGAATAATTTTCCTTAGACTAGCAACAAAATTGAAGGTTACTTTTGGGCCAGACCTTTATGAATTACCTATAATGATACTAGAAGCAACATCAGTCCTTCAGGGAGCAGATTTATTGTAAAAATGTTACACTAAAATCATGAAATTGCCACAGGCAGGAATGTTGAAATCTTTGTGAATTACAAAAGTTGCTCCAAATAAACATACAAGTTAAAATGGAAACTGGAGGCCTGCAGTTTAAAACTTTCAAGGCACATCGAGTATCAAACTCCTCTAACTTACACCTTTCTTTGCAACTGAAAAGAGTCAGATTTTCTGCTCTTCTGCAAAGTTTGGGTGGCTTTGACTTGAGTCAAGTTGGTAGATGGATGATGTGAGGCATTCTACTCAAATCCTGACTCCTCAAAGCCTGTCCACCATCTGCAAGACAGGACTGAGATGGAATACTCCCCACTTGCCTGGATGAGTGTTACTCCAACAACACTCAAGAAGCTTGACACCATTCAGGACAAAGCAGCCCACTTTACTGGTACCACATCCACTCCCTTCACCACTGCTGCTACTTAGCATCAATGTGTAGCAATTTCAAGATACACTACAGAAATTCCCCAAAGATCCTTAAGCAGCACTTTCCAAACTCACAACCACTTCCATGGAAAAAGACAAGGACAGCAGATTTGCAGAAACACCACCAGCTGAAGTTTCCTGAAGCCACTCAACAGCCTGACATGGCTGAAAATTGCACTCTTTCACTGTCACTGGGTCAAAATCATGGACTTCTCTCCGATACCATTGTGGATCAATCTATAGCACAGGCTCACTGGTTAGCACTGCTGCCTCAAAGCTCCAGTGACCCAGGCTTGATTCTACCCTCAGGTGATTGTGGAGTTTGCACCATCTCTTGGTGTCTGTGCAGGTTTCCTCTGGGTGCTCTGCTTTCCTCCAGTCAATGATGTGCAGGTTATGTGGACTGGCCAAGCTAAATTGCCTATAAATGTCCATGGATGCATATGTTAGGTGGGCCAGCCATGGTAAATGCAGGGTTACAGGGAAAGTGGGGGTGTGGTTCTGGGTAGGATGATCTACAGCAGGGGGTGGTGTGGACTTGTTGGGCCAAATGTCCTGTTTCTACACTGTAGGGATTCTGATTGTCACAGCAGGTGCACTGCAGCTCACTTCCACTTTCTCAAAGACAACTAGGGATGGGTAATAAATGCTGGCCCAGCCATCAATGCCCATGTCCCACAAATAATTAAAAACAAATTGCCCCACAATCAAATAACTATTCACTGCAAACTTAAAAGGAAGTCAAATGCAAGTAAGTCTGATCCAGTTTCCACGTAAAGTGAATATGGTCAAATATTGAAGGTGCATAGCAGTCCAGGGAACACAGTTCTTGCTAGTTTTCCCTGTACATCGTCCACACTGGTTAACCCTAGCACCTCTTCCCTTTATCATTCTGATCACTAGCTACTGGCTCAGAATAGAGTGGAAATTGAAATAGTGAAGCTGTGTAATGTGCAATGCTCAGAAACTACCTTCACTTCAGATTTATTGAGCCAACAACTATCTGGATTTCTCATACCATTCCCTTCCCACCCCCGTCTTCCAAATTGTCAAAAAATGTGACTAAACAGGTACAAGTGAACAAACAAAACCATTATTTAAATAAAGATGGCAGGTAAGTCTACCATGCAATCAGAAAGTGAGCAAATACAATTAAAGCACTGATTTATATACCAAATCCACTATTCTTGTGTTTTTGTTTAAAAACAGCATCCCCACTACCACTCATTTATATTTTAAACCATATTTAATATAACACATTATTTAGGAAAAATTTAACCTACAGCAAAAGATTGGAAACAAAAAGTTTTGGAAGTCCTTCACTGCTTAGTCAGCACCTGAGAAGAGAAACCTTTGACACAGGAGTGAAAAAGTTGTCAAAGCACTAGTTTTTCACCTTGCAGAGATGTTTCCAGGATCTTAGGTTGCCAGCACACTAATCCCACCCTCCTTCTGTCTCTTCCCTGCTGAACTTGGTTCTGCCTGCGCTTGCACCTGCACCTGCACCTGCTCTTCTCCAAACTTTCCTCTTTTTAAAGAAGAGGATCACCTCCTTGAAGAAAGCAGTTTAATAGTCCTGTGACTGAGCTTTCTCCCCAGGCTGAAGGTTTGCACGGAGACTGTGCAACTGATTCAGTGATTCTGTGAGGAAAGTCCCGATTGTGTTAATCTCCATTAATGTGAGGTTGTCCAGCTGCAGGAGACAGGAGAGAAAGCAAAAATTGAGCAATTATTAAAAATGTTCCCACTGAACCCTTGAAAATCAAAATAAATAAATACACACATCAGCCATCTCCATTTTTCACACTGGGAACCATTCGTACAGCTCAGATGTGCATGCACAGCAATTTTAGTTTCTAACTGAAGCAGTCTCCTGCTTTCCTACAGGAAACTAGTCATTTGTACAATTATTGTAATCCGTGGGCATGTTCCCGTTTGCATCACCTTTCCCTACCTATGCCAAATAGAAAACACAATAGACCCAGACCACGTTAGCAGATTCTTGGGCAGATGACAGATCCTGGCCAAACTAGTAGGTTTTAATGGAGTGTTTTTAAAAAAGGAGAGTGGTGAGCTTTTGAGAGGAATCCCAGGGCACGAACACCGGTGGTGGTGTGATTAAAACAGTGTGCTCAAGAGGCATCTTGGAGGGTTGAGGATTATAGATGTGGAAATTGAGCAGGCTAGGGGCAGTATTTGACAGCAAGGATAAAAATATTAAAGGTGAGGCATTGCTCAACCAAAAAGTGAGTCATAATAGGCCACTGAGCACAGGGGTGGTGGGGTGTCTGGATTTGCTACAAGTTAAGATGCAAGTGGTCGACTTTTGAATGATCTCAAGTTGACAAAGGATGGGACACGGAAAGTCATTCATTCACTCAAGATGCAAGGGAGGCATGGATGATAGTTTCAATAGCAGATAAGCTGAGGCAGGGATATAGTTGGGCAATGTCATAGAGCTGGAAATAGACACTGAGTTTAAGCAATGACATCCCCTCACGAATGGAGGCCTGTGTGGCCTCAGTACTTGACCATGTGGCACAACAACACAGCATAGAGGTAGTGACCAGGAATGCAAGTTTTAAAATAAGAACACACACTGCCTTTGTGCACAGGACGGAGTGAAAGCCAACTCATGATCTCCCCCTCCAGGCTGCAAACTCTACAGATGTAGAACAACAACAGATGGTAGCCTAAACTTGGGGCTTAGGTCAGTGATTCTAAGTGTGGCCTCTCAGGCACTAGGGGCCTCCAGGTGGTCTTTGAACTGATCCAAAATGCAATGCCATAGCAGAGGCCATGAGAGAACAAATAGAAGAGTCTCTCTATTACTCAACATGCCATTTCACAACGAGATCAGTTTCCCTTTGTGGCTCACATTCTCACAAGCATGTGCAACAACCATGCAATTTTAAAAAGGTTATGTCACTGTTGATTTGGTTTGATAAACATAGATATAACGTGAGATATCAAATTTAAAGATTATTATAATATAACACCTGGAACATTTCAAATAAAAGGTGTTTTTTGTTGCATTAAAGATTAGAATGGAAAAACATTTGTATTTTGTTTCTGGCATGAATTAATAATTTACATACATAAGAACCAAGAGCAAGAGAAGGCCATCTGGTCCTTCGAGCCTGCTCTGCTATTCAATAAGGTATTTTCGTGGCCTCAGCTCCACATACACACCTTCTCACTATAACCCTTAATTCCTTGATTTTTTTTTATATAAAAGTAAATCAATCAATCTTAGCAATAAAAACATTGGATGAGGAAGCCTCAACTACTTCACTGGGCAGGAAATTCCACAGATTCATAACCCTTTGGGTATAGAAGTTATTCCTCAATTTAGTCCTAAATTAGCTCCCCCTAATTTTGAGGCTGTGCCCTCTTGTTCTAGTTTCACCCACCAGTGGAAACAACCTCCCTGCTTCTATCTTATCTATTCCTTTCATAACTTTGCATGTTTCTAGAAGATCCCTCCATTCTTCTAAATTCGAATGAATATAATTCCAGTAAGTTACTGTCTCCTCATAAACCGACCCTCTTAACTCTGAAATCAACCTAGTGAATCTCCTCTGCACCCCCTCCAATACCAGTATCTCCTTTCTCAAGTAAGGAGACCAAAACTACACACAGTACTCCAGGTGTGGCCTCCCCAGCACCCTATACAGCTGCAACATAACCTCCCTGCTTTTAAACTCAATCCCTCTGGCAATGAAGGACAAAATTTCATTTGTCTTCTTAATTCCCTGTTGTACCTGCAAATCAACCTTCTACAATTCATGCACGCGAACACACAAGTCCCTCTGCACAGCAGCATGCTGCAATATTTTACCGTTCAAATAATAGTCCTTTTTATGGTTATTCCTACCAAAACGAAGGACTTCACATTTATTAACGTTGCGCTCCATCTGCCAGACCTTCGCCCACTCACTTAATCCATCTACATCCCTCTGCAAACTTTCAGAGTCCTCTGCACACTTTGCTATACCACTCATCTTAATGTCATCTGCAAACTGACACACTACACATGGTCCCTAATTCCAAATCCTCTAAGTTAGTTATAAACAATTGCAGTCCCAGTATTGATCCCTGAGGCACACCACTAGTCACTGTTTGCCAACCAGAAAAAACACTCGTTTATCCCCACTCTTTGCTTCGTTAATTAACCAATCCTCTATCCATGCTAATACATTGCCCATAATGCCATGCACCTTTATCTTTTGCAGCAGCTTTTTGTGCAGCACCTCATCAAATACCTTTTGGAAGTCCAGATACATCACATCTACTGGGTCCCCGTTGTCCACCATGCTCGTAATGTCTTCATAGAATTCCAGCAGATTAGTCAAGCATGACCTGTCTTTCATGAACCCATGCTGCATCCACACACTGGGGCAATTTCTATCTAGATGTCTTGCTATTTCTTCCTTGATGATAGATTCAAGCATTTTCCCCACTACAGAAGTTAAGCTAACCGGCCTACAATTCACCATCTTTTGTCTACCTCCTTTTTTGAACAGTGGCTGTTTTCCCATCTGCTGGAACTGCTCCAGAGTCCAGCAAATTTTGGAAAATTACCACGAGCACATTTGCTAATACTCCCTCCAGCTCTTTTAGTACCCTGGGATGCATTCCATCAGGGCCAGGAGATTAGCTTGCACAACACTACCTCTTTCATGATAATGATTTGTAATAATTTACTCAAAAATGTTTACATTTAGAGGAAAAGCAGCCAAGTTTTTATCATTTTCACATGATGAGGCTCATGGGGTCTTTTCCCCAGTTTAAGTAGCCAGTGGATCTGCCTCCCCTTGTACTATCCATGTGTCTCAAGGATCGATCTACCTCTGCCTTAAAGATATTCAGGTGACCCACCTTCACTGCTCTCTGGAGAAACTAAACAAGCGTTCTATAGTCTCAAGATCCTGAACAAAAAAATTCTCCTTGTCACCTTAAAAGGGAATCTCCTTATTTTTAAACAGTGTGGAAAAAAAAAAAAAAAATCAGACAGCCAGTAATCCTGGCTATAATGCACAGGTATACAGGACATTAACACGCAGAATCAGTGCAAGACCTCACACAATACAAACCTTAAATCCACCCTCCCCCATCATTTATTGTTAACCCATTTTATTCTCAAACAGGTTCAATGCCAGCATTGCAATGATGCTCAGAATGTCTGGACCTGTACATACACACGCGCACACACACACTGTACACTTTGGTGCTACTGAAACTCAGCAAGCGATGGATTAGCATCAGAGAGCACGAGAGTAGAGACAGGCGTTAACATACAGCCACAGACTGGATACAGTTCAGGAGGAGGCCATTTGGTCCATCATGTCTATGCTGGCTCTCCACAAGAGCAACTCTAGTCCTACTCCAGTCTTGCAAATTCTGCCTCTTCACACAATTATCCAATTTTCTTTTGGAAGCCCCTATCACATGCTCAGGCTATGCATTCATAGATCGCCATTCTGGTTGTTTTGCAGATCACCTCAAAAGTATGTGCCCTTTGGTCCTCGATGCCTCTGCCAATTCTTTTTCCCCCACTGAGGACTGTGCCAATGTCTTCCAGAACTACACACAGATTACCTCCATGGTCCCAAATGGACTCTACTCTTTTCCCAGTTAATCTCTTGCTCTTTACACATATTCTGACCTTCAAAATCTCAGAATCATGCAGGACAGAAGAGGCCATTTGGCCCATCAAGTCTGTACTGCCAAAAATACTTTACTACCTACACTAGTCCCACTTTCTCACGTTAGCCCATAGCCTTGAATGTTATGACACTTCAAGAAGGGAAACAGCTGCTTTCTATTCACCCTGTCCATGACCCTCAAACTTATACACCTCAATCAGGTTCCCTACTCAACCTCTATTCCAAAGAAATGAGAACAGTTTCTCCTGCTCTACTCTGTCCACATCCCTCATGATTCTGAACTTAAACTCTCACCTCAACCTCCCATTCTCCAGGGAGAATAACCCCAGCTCTGCCAATCTACCATACAACTGGTCGGCATGGACTATTTAGACTGAGGAGACTGTTTCCATGCGGTATGGCTTTACAACTGAAGTCTCAGATACAAGGCACTTTTGTTTCAAATTACGGCATCAGGAGCTTGTTGCTAAATCGCTGAAAGTTTCATGAGTAATCAATGAACTCAAATCAAATCGGTTTCTGAGCATTCCTTGAAGACTGGCTTTCACAATCAGTAACACAGAAGAACAGCAACCTCTAGTGGCAGAGGAAATACACAAAAAGGTCCAACTACTTGACAAGTTAATGGAGGGATACTCAGAAGTGATATTTTCAGTTACATAAAAAGAGGCTTCTATTTCTTTTAAAAAGGAACTCAAAACAGGAGGAAATTGTTGCTGGAACCCACCAAGCACTTATGGCCCTGTAAACACCATGCAATATTTTACTTTGCTTCAAGTGCAACTTATTATTGTGGTTGAGGATTAAGATCATATCATACAGGTTCCTCAAACTTTGCCCAATAAAAAAAACAGGCCATAAGTGAAGACGCTGTATTGCGGGAAAGACATAAAAGGCATTCAATGCTTGAAAATAAAAACAGGTTTTAAAACTAGGAAGAGTGGGTGGAATGGCAAAGAGTAAATCCGAATAGTTTGGCAAGTGGGAGGGGGAATACAGGTCACAGAGAGAGAAGAGTCTGGAAACAATTCAGAATCCAAGCCTCAGCATAGTCCTCCTTTCCCTCAGAGGTAAGGCAACCCCACACTTAAGAGCTCTGACCACTTCCTCATATCCCTTCCAGATCCATACTAGGACAAAACTGTCCTCACTCATTTACAACTCCCTAGCGTTTGGCCTTCCAATTACCGTGGCGGTTCTGTGCACCCCCGCCCCCGGATTTGAATCCATTTCCATTTCCTCAAGTCCAGCCATGCAGCCAGTTGGGGAGATGGTGGCATAGTTCTAATGTCACTCAACTACTAATCCAGAGGCACAAGCTCATTCTTTTTTATTCTTCATGTGGGCATCGCTGTCTAGGCTACCATTTATTGCCTGTTCCTAGTTGCCCTTGAGAAATTACTGGTATGCTGCCTTCTTGAACCGCTGCACTACATGCGGTGTAGGTAGACCACAAGGCCATTAAAGAGGGAGTTCAAGGACTTTAAACCCAGCAACACTGAAGGAACGGTGGTATATTTCCAAGTCAGGATGGGGAGTCACTTGGCTGGGAACTTGCGGGTGGTATTCTCATTTATCTGCTGCCCAGGTTCTTCTAAATTGGTCTGGCATTTAGAGTACCAAGTAGCTTTATCCCAGAATATCAATATAGAAGGTTACCAATGTTCTAGAGACTTGGGGTCAAACTCCAGCATGACAACTGGTGGAATTTAAATTCAATACACAAATTTGGAATACAATAAACTACTTGCTTCACTAATTCCCTTTAAATGACACCTGCCATCCTTATCCAGTCTGCCCTACATGCAACTCCAGACCCACAGTATTATGGTTAACTCTTAACTGCCCTCTGAAGTAGCTGATTTGCTCTTAAACAGAGTAGCTCATTAGGGATGGGCAACAAATGCTGGTCATTGCCACATCCCACAAAAAATAAAGTTTTAGGAAGGGCTTCATTTTATCTGTTGAATCAGCAGTTCTTCTGGATTACAGCAAACGTTGGTGAGTCTTCTTCTTGTCTGCTACAACTTGTCCACCAACCAACAATGGAGATGGCTTCTTGTTGCTTTCACCACCTGCTCACATTTCACACCCTGTTCCCAACTGTTCCACACTCGCCTTGACAAGCAAGGAGTTCATGCATAACTTTGGCACAAAGATCGAGGCCACCACTTCAGCGGCCTTGCCAACTTCACCACCCGCACTCCGAGTGCCACAAACCTCCAGAGCTTTGCTGTTGATCCTGGAATTCTTCCCAGCTACTATCTCCTGCTGAACCAGACTGTCTGTAATTTTTAATCAAATACAAGTCAAGCTTCCAAGCCCACAAAGGTCAGTCTACAACACCTACTTCTGTCGTAGCTCATCTGTCGCTGCAATCTTCAAGCCGTGCCTCATCCTGATCAAGAATGAGCAAAATGGGAACCAAGGATACCAATTTGAATTTCTTATACCTAAATCCTTTCACAATCTTGCTCCTCACTTGTTCCACAAATTCTCCAAATTCTGGCCTCTTGTACATCCCATCATCTTTGCAAATCCTTCCTTAAACCCTCCACTCCTTTTCTACACCCTTTTGTTGAAGCTTAATTGATCACTCTTCTGAATCTCTTGGTCTTAGCAGCCTTTATTTTTCCTGACTAAGCCTTTGTGACATCTCAGCAGATGATCTTCTAAGCTAAAAGGAATCTATATACATACAATTATGTGTCAAATTGTAGGTGAAGTGTCAGATTTTCAAGTTGGGATTATGTGGGCATCAAATTTGGGGAATAAAAAAAAAAAAAAAAAAATCAAAATAACCTTACCTTTGCATGCACCTCTTGTTGATTCACAAAATTATCTGCAGATAACCGCAGCTTTGCAATGCGAGTATCCCAAGTATCTTTTACCAAGGTCCGGATTTCGTCAGCTTTGGGAATATTGTCAGAGGCACTGGGGAACAGCAAAAGCACTTAGAACTACTGCACCACTAGACTAGGAAATACATCATGTGACATTTTAGCTTTTCTGAAAAAAAAAAAGATATTTTGGGTTGTGGTTGCGATTTTCAATCCTGTTCTTGTGCTTTCCTTTGACTCTTAATGTTTGATACACAATTTAGGACACGGTCACCAGTACATCTTTTAAATCACTGTACTTTCTACCTACACTGCAATAAACCACACTGCACGAACAGATCATACAGGACTTAATGACAGACTTGTCTTCCTTCCTCCTTAAACTTAAAATTTACAGCCAGTAACAAGACTCCGACCAACCGGTTCGCTTTTTGTGCTCCAAAGGAGCTTCCTCCTCCAACTGTACTTCCCTTCATCATGTCAGCATAGCCTTCTATTTCCATCTCTCTCCTGTGTATAAATCACACCTTTCTTTAAGTGCATCTATGGCATTTGTCTCAAACCCACTTCCAAAAATGGTAGTGAGTTCTACATTCTAACCAGTCTTTGATAAAGAAATTCCTCTTGTAGTCCACATTGGATTGATTAAAGACTATCGCATAACGATGGCCATTTGTTTTGTCATAACTATTTCATAAAATGCTCAGTTCATTTTAAAGCTGCTGCATGGTGCATGGGAGCCGTATTCTAAATAGACATCAGTGCCTGAAAAGCATACATGGGAGTTTCTAAGTCATTTGCAATTGAAATCATTGAGTTGTCATTGCTTTCACAGATGTACAAAGAATGGCTACCTTCCTAAAAGTAATTTGTAAAATAAAGTATGCGTGGAACATTAATCATGGGGGAAAGAGGGTGGCATAATGGTAACGTCACTGGATTAGTAACCAGAGCCCCAGGCTAATGATCTGGGGGAAAATGGGTTTAAATTATACCAATACAGATGGTAAAATTAGAATTCAATAAAAATCAGGGATTATAAGCTAGTCTAATGATGACCATGTAACCATTGTTGATTGCCATAAGAACCCATCTGGTTCACTAATGTCCTTCAGGAAAGGAAATCTGCCATCCTTACCTGGTCTGGTCTGGTCTACATATGACTCCAGAGCTACAGCAATGGCTTACCAAGCCATACAATTCAATGGCAATTAGCGACGGGCAACAAATGCTGGCCTTGCCAGCAGCACCCACATTCATACAAGAATAAATAAAGAAAAAAAACACATCAATCTCCTAAGCAAGAATATGCTTAGATAAAAATGAAGACCGAGACTTCAAAGCTGCACAGTAATAAAGCAAAGGTTCAGTATTCATCCTCTCCAATCTGCCTAATTGGAGTTGAAATGCTCCTGTTCCTTCGTCAATGCAGCTTCAAGTTGACCATTGCAAGACACGCACAATGTCTCCTTGTTTTCCCTTTTAGTTTGGATAGGGTTCCGGGGAAATGAGGAGGTAACAGCTATCTGATCTAAACCCGGAGTCCCTGCTGACATCATCACCAAGGGATAT
This sequence comes from Rhincodon typus, assembly GCF_021869965.1. Classification (NCBI taxonomy): domain Eukaryota; kingdom Metazoa; phylum Chordata; class Chondrichthyes; order Orectolobiformes; family Rhincodontidae; genus Rhincodon; species Rhincodon typus. The sequence goes on from NC_063346.1 coordinate 14,506,510, forward strand.
GGCCAAATCCAAGTGTCAACTCGCGTCCTATAGATTTGATGCAAAGTGAAAGCCAACTTGGTCAACAAACAAGAAAAAGTTCCTCAAATTTTGATGGATATCAAAAACAAAGACTTTTACTGTTCCAGCTGCTGTTCATAATTTTAATCTATGAATCAGAACAGGAACCAGCTTATATCACTAACAATGGCAACATTCAAGGTGGCCATGGTAACAAGTTCATCCTCACTCAGTACTGTCCTCAGTCAGCAGTGTGGTACCACAATGGGCTCGGAGAGAATTATAAGTGGTTTCAGTTACAATTCTATCAGCATGCTTGCATACATTTCTCTTTGCACATACATGTTACTCTTATGCTTTTGCGTCTGTGCAAATATGTGTGCATGCATGAGGACAGATACCACTGATTGCACCAGAATGGTTTGGACCGCAACCCATCACAAACAACTTGCCAATTCTCACTGCAAAGGCTGACACTCTGGGTAAGGGTCAATGGGAAGAAGCATCAACCACTAAACAAAATGCAAACATTGACCTAAGACATTCAGAAGAAGGATTCAAAATAAGTACCATTATGTGTTTTCTAGGTATAGGAAGAACTTACTGATTCAACAGCAACTTAGTCAGTTCCATGTAATGTGGGTTGGGCATCGGAGTGAAGGTTTCTTCTTTACGCTCCTGTTCCTTGATTTGTTCAAGTTTGTCTGAAAAATAACAAAATGGTTATACATTTGATCTGATTTGGTTGATTGCCATATATGCTTAAGTACAGTGAAAAGCTTTGTTTGCGAACAGTACAGGCACATCATAGTCAGCAAGGACATACAGATCATAGGAGTGAAAAAGAAACTTGGACAGAGTAAGGCATGCAGGTTACAACTCATAGAACTTGCGCTAGACAAAATCAAAATTAACAAGGTCAGCATTATTTGAAGTTAGAGAGTCCATTCATCAGTCTAATAACGGCAGGAAAGACGTGATGCATGTGTTCAAGCTTCTGTATCTTCTGCCTGACGGAAGAGGTTGTAGGAGAGCATTACTGGGGTGGGATGGGTCTTTGGTGATGTTGGCAGCCTTTCCGTGGCAGCGAGATGTGTAAATGGAGTCCGTGGATGGGAGGTTGGCTTTTGTGATGGTCTGGGCTGTGCACACCACCTTCTGTAGTTTGTTGGTTGGTTGTCGGTTATTGTCACTCCTAGGAACTTGATGCTTTCAACCCTCTCAACCTCCGCTCCGTTGATGTAGATTGGGGCGTGTTCGTATTTTCCACCTTTCTCTCTGAAATCAATGCTCAGTTCTTTAGTTTTAATGACATTGAGAGAGGTTGTTATCGTTGCACCACATCATCAAGCCCTCTAGCTCCTTTCTGACACATCGTTGTTTGATATCGGTCCTTCCACGGTGGTGTTGTCAGCAAACTTGTAGATGGGGTTTGTTCAGAATTTGGCTACAGTTGTGGGTGTACAGGGAGTACAGTCAGGAGCTGAGAACGCATCACTGGGGGCTCCAGTGTTGAGGGTTATCGTGGAGGAGGTGCTGTGTCTATCTTCACTGATTGCGGTCTATGGGTTAGGAAGCTGAGGATCCAGTTACAGAGGGTGAGGCCGAGACCTAGATGTCAGAATTTTGAGATCAGTCTGCAGGGGATAATAGTGTTGAAGGCGGAGCTGTAGTCGATAAGCAGGAGTCGGACGTAGTTGTCCCTGTTGTCGAGATGGTCCAGGGTTAGGGAAATGGTGTCTGCTGTGGACCTGTTACGTTGGTAGGCTGTGACAGAGGGAATAGGTGCATCTGGGGAGGTCAGGGCAGGTGACGTCATATCATTGGCATTCTTCTCAAACTGAGTATGGAAAGCATTGAGTGCATCAGGGAGGGATGTGTCTTTACCTGCTATCTTGCTTTGCTTCATTTTGTATCCCATTATGTTGTTTAGGCCTTGCCACAGGCAGCAGGAATCCTCAAGATTAGTTTGGGCCTCTAACTTGGTCCAGAACTGCTTTTTGGTATCTCTGATGACTTTGTGGAGGTCATATCTGGATTTAATGGCAAATACCATTAGCCCTGTCTTAAAGTCCTCAAACATAGCTGATGTGACTGCACAAGTACAATAATAGTCAGCAGTAGCACTCTCATTTGAGATGGAGAATGTTGTAGATTTGGTTTTCAATTCAGAGTCTTTAGCAAAGTCCAGACTGACACTTCTGTGCAATACTGTGAGTGGTTTTGCTATAGGAGGCACCAAACAGAATCCTTTCGGGTGACCGTAATGGATCACATCATACAATTTCAAAAGCACACACAAGAATTCTCCAGCACTTGTGGACAAAATCCACCCCTCAAGGAAGTCTATAAAAATGTGTTGTAGTCACAGCTTTTCTATGGAAATACTGAACTTACATTCCAATACAAGTAAGTCTTTTCTAAAAATAAAAAGGGCCGATGCAGCTTTTTCTCCCACTGTACCGATAAATTCAATGACTATCTGGTAGAGGCCTTTGCAGAGCCAAGGAATATCACAATTATACAGAGTGAGGGAAACATCAAAAACAGAAAGAAAAAGTAGTTTTAAACAAAAAGGGAAGAGACAATGAGAGGCTGATGACCAAAGCCCATGCAGCAAGAGGTCACCTCCCTCAGATATATTTTAAAAAGAAAAGGGTTAAGAGCAAGCTTCAACACTGGTCTGTTTGTTTGTTGCCTGACTAGTGTGCTACGAAGGTCGCAACGTTGAGAACAGCCATTAGAGACTCCTACATTGCAGGTAAAGAAAGAGAAAACACTCTCTCTCATTTAGGAGAGCTGCCAGCCACTAGCCACTGTTGATCGGAATCAAACAGAAGATTTGCAAACAGCCTGCAAAGCTTAGAATCTCAAAATGAACTATTCCACTACTAATGTCAAAGCTACCAGTAACATCCAATCACAACAGCCGCTATGTTCTACTACCCACTCTTCACGAATTATTTCGAATGATTTGGATATCCTTGTTAAGAAACTATTTTTTGGATTCATCTCATATCAAAATTTGTGCTGTCATCGCTTCTCACGTTTAGTAACTAATAAATTCTCTTTGATTGAACAAAGGAGCCTAGTCTTTTAAAAACAAGCTCATTTGGTCTGGGAGAACAGGAACGGCTCTTTTTAAAATTAGTCTTCCTGTGGCCAACTCAGGGGCTGAGTGAATAATGAAGGGGAGCCAATTCATCCCTTCTCATCTGAGATTGTTGATCCAGGGTCTCCTTTCCAGAACTGTAAAAATAAGTTTGTTGGGTTCCCCAATTTATTACTGTACTGAAATCAAACAAATGCTGGAAATCACAGTGCGTCAGGCAGCATCCTTGGAGACAGCAAGCTACATCTTCCTTTGTGCCTTAAGTAGTAACCACTTTTCAAGAAGTTAAAGCATTGGCAGCAGAGCAATGTGGATGTTCTGAAGACATGAAAACTGCTGCTATACAAACAACAGCTTTCCTTCTCAAGGCTGCAGCATTTGAAAAAGAGTGATTCTGGACTGAATGGCATATTGACTCAGCAACATGACAACCACAACCAGCACTTATAAGAAGCAACCTCAATGCACTTTACATTGTTATTGTCAATAGCGGGGCCAACCAATACCAATGGGCAAAGCCTCCCACACCCGTCATTTCACCACAAAAATCGCAATCCTCCAAGAGGCCATGAAGATAGATAAATGGAAAATGCAGCACAAACGGAGGGTACGCTTTCAGCAGAACTCCCTTGGGGAATTATTCCGATAACAGGTGCCAGAACCAGCTGGGGATTGACATCAATTCGGAAACGAGTCACCACCCTCTCACTCACAAACTGAGACACCCCACCAAAACCAAGTACACAGATAAAAACAAACAGCATTGTAAATTACACACTGTACTTTCTTATTTAAATCTCAAACACTCAAAATAACTCACCCACATCCATCCAATCTGGAACTACAATCCTGCACTTCTGTCGCTGTTTCAGATTAATAGCGAGCCACACAGGTACTTCAACTGGAAGCCCTGGATTGAATGGTCCCAAATCTCCCTGTATACAAAAGCCACCAAAAGCAAAACAGAATCATAAGGGCACAGAAGGCAGCATTCAGCCCATCGAGCTCATGTTGGATTGGCTAGAGTTTATGGAAATCAAATTAATGTCAAAAATTTAGCACAACCTGAAGTGGATTAAGCATTTATATATCTTTGCACTACTTTTGGAGCCTTGCAGTATAATTGGCACATTTGTTTGTACAAGAAAAAAATTACTTGTCAAAATAATGAGATATCCATAAAATACTTTGGGGCATTTCAAAGACACAAATTAATACACTGCCTTTATAAAGTAAAAGCATGAAAAAGTAATGTCAACAAAGAAGAAACACCCAAAGGAAGTGGTGGAGGCAGGTATAATTACAACATTTAAAAGGCCTCTGGATGGATATATGAATAGGAAGGGTTTAGGAGGATATGGACCAAATGCTGGCAAATGGAGCTGCATCAGGCGGATGTCTGGTCGGCGCAAATGAGTTGGACCGAAGAGTCTTTTTCGCGTGCTCTATGAATCTATGACATCTCACAGCCTGGAGTGTGGGGGTGGGTAAAAGATATGGAAGGTGGTGTTCAGGTTCCAAAATTATTGAACTTGATATTGAGTGCTGAAGGCTGCAGGGTTGCCAAGTGGAAAATGAGATGCTGTTCTTCCAACTTGCACGAGCCTCCCTGGAGCTCTGCAGCAGACCCAGACAGAAACGTTGCCCAGGAAACAGTATGGTGTATTAAGTGGCTGGGGTAACAGCATCCCATTTTCTGCTTGGGGAGCCTGCAAGCCTTGAGGACTCAATATCGAGTTCAACAATTTTAGAACCTGAACACCTGCTTCACCCACCTCCTCACCCCAGGCTCTGTCATGACATGGGTTGCTTTCAGCCCAGTCTACCCATTTTCACCTACTTGTGGGCCCCATTATCAGCTTTTCTTTCAACCCTGGCTTACCATTACTGACCTCCTTTCCCTCTCTCTGGGCTCTGTCTCCACCAGTCCTCACCTCCTCTAGCCTCTCACCACATACACTATTTTCAGCTTATATGCCATCTTTTGCTAGCTGCTAACAGTTCTGAAGGTTCACCGGACTTGAAACATTAAGTCTGATTTTCTCTCTCTCCACACTTTCAACAGACCTCAGCTGTAAAGATATACATGACAGAAACAGATCCTTTGGTCCAACTGATTCATGCCAATCAGATATTCTAAATTAATCTAGTCCCATTTGCCAGCATTTGGCACCATATCCATCTAAACTCTTCCTATTCTTGTATCCATCCAGATGCCTTTTAAATGCTACAATTGTACCAGCCTCCACCACATCTTCTGACAGTTCATTCCATACATGCACCACCCTCTGCATGAAAAAATTTCCCCTTAGGACCCTTTCAAATATTTCACCTCTCACCTTGACCCTATGCCCTCTAGTTTTGGATTCCCCTACCCTGGGGAAAAGACCTTGACTAGTCACCCTACCAAGCCCCTCATGATTTTATAAACCTCTATAAAAATCACCCCTCAGCCTCTGATGCTCCAGGGAAAACAGCCCCTCCCTGCAGCTCAAAGTCCCCAATCCTGGCAACAATCTTTTAAATCTTTTTGGAACCCTTTCAAGTTTCACAATATCTTGACTATAGCAGGGAGACCAGAACTGACACAGTATTTCAAAAGTGGCCTAACCAATGTCCTGTAGAGCCAGAACATGACCTCCCAACTCCTATACTCAATGCTCTGACCAATGAAGGCAAGTGTACCAAACATTTTCTTCACCACCCTCTCTACCTGTGACTCCACTTTCAAGGAACTATGAACCTGCACCCAAAGGTCTCTTTGTGGGCAACACTCCCCAGATCCTTGCCATTAACTGTATAAGTCCTGCCCTGATTTGCTCTACCAAAATGTAGCATCTCACATTTATGTAAATTAAACTCCATCTACCACTTCTTGGCTCATTGGCCCATCTGATCAAGGTTCCGTTGCTCTCTGAAATAACCTTCTTTGCTGTCCACTACATCACCAATTTTGATGTCATCTGCAAAATCACTAACCATACCTTCTATGTTCACATCCAAGTAATTTTTATACATGACGGAAAGCAGTGGACACAGCACCAATCCTTGCAGTACACCGCTGGTCACAGGCCCGCAGTCTGAAAAGCAATTCTCCACCACCACCCTCTTGTCTCCTACCTTTTATCCAATTTTGTATCCAAATGTTTAGTTCTCCCTGTATTTCACGTGATCCAACCTTGTTAACCAGTCTACCATTCGGAACCTTGTCGAATGGCTTAATAAGTCCATTCAGACAATGTGCATCACACTGCCTTCGTCAAGCCTCTTCGTCACTTCTTCAAAAAACTCAATCAAGTTAGTGAGGCATGATTTCCCATGCACAAAGCCATGTTGACTATCCCTAATTAGTATTTGCCTTTCCAAATACATGTAAATCCCTGTCCCTCAGAATTCCCTCCAACAACTTGCTCACCACTGATGTCAGGCTCACTGGTCTATAATTCCCTGGCTTTTCCTCACCACTTTTCTTAAATAATGGCACCATGGTAGCAACCTCGTCTTCAGGGACCTCACCCGTGGCTATCCGAGATACAAATATCTCAGCAAATGGCCCAGCAATCACTTCCCAAGCTTCCCACAAAGTTTTGGGTACACCTGATCAGGTTCCAGGGATTTATCCACCTTTATGCATTTTAAGACATCTAGCACCTCCTCCTCTGTAATATGGACACTTCAAGATATTGCTATTTATCTCCCCAAGTTGTCTAGCTTCCATATCCTCCTCCACAGTAAACACTGATGCAAAGTACTCATTTAGTATCTCCTGTAGTTTCACACATAGGCGGCCTTGCTGAACTTTAAAGGGCCCTATTCTCTCCCTAGTTACTCTTTTGTCCTTCGTGTATTTGTAGGACCCCTTTGGATAATCCTTAACCCTACTTGCCAAAGCTATCTTATTTCTCCTTTTTGCCCTGATTTCCCTCTTAAGTTTATTCCTACTGCTCTTATATTCATCCAGGGATTCACTCGATCCCTGCGGTCTATACCTGACACAGGCTTCGTTCTTTTCCTTGACCAGAACTTCAATTTCTCTAGTTATCCAGCATTCCCTACACTTACCAGCCTTGCCCTTCACCCTAAGTGGAACATACTGTCGCTGGACTCTCGTTATCTCATTTTTGAAGGCTTCCCACTTTCCAGCCATCCCTTTATCTGCAAATATCCACCTCCAAATTAACTTTTGAAAGTTCTTGCCTAATGCCATCAAAAGTGGCCTTACTCCAATTTAGACCTTCAACTTTTAGATCAGTTCTATCCTTTTCCAGTTCCTAGAAGCCTGGTACTCCACGAAGAAAGCCATCAACAAACACAAAGGACTCGACCCCATATACACTCCATTGCGAAGGAAAACCAGAAGTGAGGTAATCCAGCTCAACGGACTCCAGAGTTTAAAAACCAGGTGGGAAAACACAACGGCGCTTCAGCAGAGACTACACTGTTGATGTTACCCAGCAGGGTAATGAAACGTCTGCAGAACAACAAAGAACCAGCTCGGCAAGCCAACCAACCACAAAATCCACAATCAGAGCAACAAATCTACTCCAAAACCTTAGAGACTAATAGAATTATGATCACTGGCCCTAAAGTAGCTCCCACTGACACCTCAGTCACCTGCCCTGCCCTATTTCCCAAGAGAAGGACTAATTTTTGCTCTTTCTCTAGTAGGTACATCCATATTCTGAAGAAGTAAATTTTCTTGTGCACACTTAACAAATTCCTCTCCAAGCAAGCCCTTAACACTATGGCAGTCCCAGGCTATGTTTGGAGCCTGCTCAGCTTCTCTAGCAATTTCTGGTTTTTGTTTCAGATCTTCAGCATCAGTAGTCCTTTGTTTAATTTTGGGTTTCAAACTTGTCAATTTGCA
>NC_063346.1:14514988-14536762 GCF_021869965.1 Rhincodon typus
CTGGATTTCCTGCGAGTCTTCAGCCTGACCACCCAGGCCCGGAGGGAGGAACTGCTGAAGCAGAAGCGACGCAAGAGGCGCCGGATGTTGATGGAGCGGAGTCCTTCACCGCCTCCGGTCTCAAACAAGCGGCAGGCCCCCTCACCGCGGCCCCTTCCCACCAACAAGTACAGCGCCGACGAAATGAACAGCACTCCCGACCTCGCCGAGAAGAAGAGATTCCTGACGTCTTTCAGCCTCGCTCACATAATCCCAGAGAAAAGAAAAGGTAAAGGTCTGTTCCCGTTGATCTGTTTCTCACTGAGGGCCGCAGTTTTGAGTTTCTGTTGAAGGGATCACTTTGTTTCTGTAGCCACTCCCACCTCCATCCTTCCCCTTCTGACTCTCAGCCCTCCTCCTTCCTCCCTGAGAATGAGGGGTTCTCCTTTTCCATTCTAGTATCTCTCCTGCCACCCATCCACATTTAGCCTTCCCAGTCCTTTGTCCCAAGGCACGTGAGTTTATTGGCCAAATGCTGGAAATAGGGATGATAGTCATTAAGTGGTTGTTTTTGATCAGCAAAGACTCGATGGGCTGAAGGACCTTTTCTGAACGATAGACCTCTATGACTCTGTGGCCCTGTATGTTATGGGCAAGAGGGAGTTTGGAAAAAGACAGAGAAGGTGATTTAGTGTCTTAGCCAAAGTGCAGCACCTCCAGTAGTGCAGCTGTCCTACAGTGGAGCATTGGCCAAAATTTAGTGCTCAGACCTCCAGGGTGGGGAGTTGAATCCATACCTATCAGACTTGGAGCTGGCAGAGATTCCAGCTGAGTCGCGGCTGGCATCTGTCTGGCTGCCATGATAGTTCCCTCCCACATTACTTCTGTGTTCCCAGTGTTTCTCCACATTACCTGATCTTTGCTTCTTCCACTCTGAGGTGCAAGTGCTCCCAAGGCCCCAAACTGAGGGCTTCCTGCCATCAACAGGAACTCATTCGATGAAGCGCTTTGATTTTGTTAATATGAAAAGAGCACTATGTGTAAATGAAAGGTTTCATTAAAATCTTAGAAGAATATTCCAACCACAGTCAAGAGTCATTAACTGCCCCATCTCAATTTACGAGTGTTTTTTTTTTCACAAATATATGGGTATGTAGTTGTCAAAATCACCCATTTGGCCTCCAGCCATTATTAGTCAGCATCCACTTTTAATAGCCCTCTGTCAGACTGGCACTTGGAGTTTCATTTTGAGTTGGAATTTACCCACACTTGGTTACAGTGGCCCCAGCTCAATACTGATACACTTGGCTCTGTCACACAGTCTCATTTCACTGTTGGTTTTTTTTTGAAAAGCTCAGTGTTAACCCTATTATTTATTGGTGCTTCTCTCCCTCTCTCTCACGCACACAGAAAAGGAGACCCTGATAGAAATGATCCATTCCATAAAACAGAAGACCCGGCCTTCAGAAGCACCTTTTAAATACCTCTCCCCTCCATCGTGTACCAGTTCCAGCTCATCTCAGACTGGTGAGTGTTGATCTCTTCAAGAGGTCCTTTTGTAACTGGTCTTTGAGAAGCTCCTGAACTGCTGGTTTAATCAGAATACAGCTGGGGGTGCACCTTTGGGGTGACTTTCCTCTGGCATTACGGTGGAGGGTTTTTTTCTGGACTCCTTCTCATCTGCGCAAGCGCAACTTCATTCATTTTTCTATCTCTTGCCATATATTTCACTGTCTCTCCCTTCATTTCGCTCCTTTAGCTTTGAAGCATTTCTCTTCCCTTCCCAATGGAGCCTGCCAAAACTTTGCCAATGGGTCTGACCCCAGGAAATCACTGAGAGAGGGACATAATCGATCTTCTACCCTCCACCACCTCCCATCCTCCCCACACCCCCAAAAAAATTAAGCCTCAGTTGCTTCCTTCAAAACTCACTTTATCTTCACTGACAAATCAAACATAATATTCTGGTTTTGGAGTTGCAATTCCATTTAGGAAGTTTGCTTCTCTGTCTTATAAATGGTAAGACAATTAAATGATTTCAGCCCATTTTCATGAGTTGAACAACAAAAAAAAAAATTCCCAACTGACTGGCAATGCAGTTTAACCAAAGAAAGTGTCCTCTAACAGCACGGGAGTGAACTGCAATGAACGAGGATCGGAGGTTCCTACATTGCTGTGGGACACAGGGGTGGGCATCTTGGCTAGGGGTTTGATTCTGGCCAGTTTGGTAAGTCCACAGACATGCTCGAACGATCCAGTTGTGGGATTTGAATCATCTTCTGTTTATGTGCTAAATGTTGGGAATGCTGCAACTGTATTTTTCAGACTATCTCTGAGTGGAGAGTTGGATGGGACAATGTTACGCACGTGTCTTTGAGATACCAAGAATCTTCATTTTAGGAGTGATAATCATGATGACCAATAGCCGGGGTGGGGGGTGGGGGTGTTCTATCAGTAAAGCCCACTACCTTCTGAAATTTGGAACCAGACAGATCCAGAGGGCATTATTCAACTTTCAGTCCCTGCTGAGTTAGCCAGTCAGAGCTGGGGTTAAAGGTGAAGAGAAGCACAAGCAATGACTTGCTAACCATTAAGATGAGACCACAAGTGAGCATCTGGGTCAGGCTCTGCTGTGAAGCACTCAGGCTGGCTAGCAGTCACTGGATGATTTCACCCACACACAAGTACAGACACATTGACACGGACACACACACACACACACACACACACACACACACACACACACACACAGTCAGACACAAGCGCACACATGGGCGCGCAGACACAGACACACACACACACACAATCAGACGCAGGCACACACAGACACACACATGGGGACACACACACACACAATCAGATGCGGGCACACACATGGGCACACACACACACACACACACACACACACACACACACACACAATCAGACGCAGGCACACACGTGCATGGGCACACACATACGGGCACATGGACCAGCTGAGTGTGTGTTTGTTGGAGGGAGCCGCAGATTGCAGTACCTAGGTACCAGACGTCACCCAAATTCCCTTTGAAATGAGTTGTTGTGCATGGGCCAATTTTGTGAGTGCGTAGTGTCTTTTAGTTTATGTGTGGGGCTGTGCACCCATTTCCCTTAAAGCAGGGTTTGTGTGGTAGCTCTGAGGCCTCTGTGTGGGCCAGTGCAGCTTTGTGGAAACATCAGTCACCACCATTTGAGTGGACATTTCTATTTAAAAGTGAAATCCCTTTTCCTGAAGCAGTAAGTTGTGCCCACGCAGCCACCATGAGCGGAATAATGCAACATGGCACAGTGTTTCTTTGACTTTGTAAGGCACCCCATTTGAAAATCACACTTACCTTTCTCTTTCCGCAGCGAGCACAGCTGAGTCTTCTACCGCTGCCGATTCTGATAGGCCGCCAAGCGCCACCCCCGCCATGCCAGAACTCCGGAAGAGTGCCGAGCCAGCCCGTGCAGAGCCAGCGAAAGTCTCGGATGCCACCTCAAGGCCTAAGGAGCTGGGCCCGCATGCTGACAAACCCAGGCCTGTCGAAGGGCCTGTCGGGAGCCGGACAGTAAGCGTGCTCACGAATGCCACGGCCGCCCTCCAGAAAGACAGTTCTGGCACTGGGCACAGCCTGAACGAGAAAAGAAAGCCCTGGGAAGTGTTCATGGCGGAGGACTTTGCCCAGCAGTTTCATGAGTCCGTGCTGCAATCCACGCAGCGAGCGTTGCAGAAGCACAAAGGTAGGCGGGAATGATGGGCTGAAGGGCCTCTTCTGTGCTTTATAACTCATCAGCACGGGTGCCTGCTCCAGACTCTTGAAGAAAAATCCAGCAGTTAATTGGGGCGGCACTGTAGCTCAGTGGTTAGCACTGCTGCCTCACAGCACCAGGGACCTGGGTTCGATTCCAGCCTCAGGCGACTGTCTGTGTGGAGTTTGCACGTTCTCCCTGTGTCTGCGTGGGGCTCCTATGGGTGCTGTGGTTTCCTCCCACAGTCCAAAGATGTGCAGGTTAGGTGGATTGGCTGTGGGAAATTGCCTATTGTGTTCAGGGATGTACAGATTACAGGGATAGGGAGGAGGGTTGGTCTGGATGGGATGATCTTTGGGGGTTGATGTAGACGCAATGAGCCGAATGGCCTGTTTCCATACTGTAAGGATTCTATGATCCTATGAATTGTGCAGAGTTAAACACTCTCTGAACAGTATGGTGCACCTTACTGCTAATCTGCCACTATCTAACAGCTACACACTGGAGCACTATGATGAGGCGTCATGAACTGATTTTTTTGTGGTAAACAAAGTTAGCTAAACATCTAAAAACAATTTATGCAGTTAATTGTATTGTTGGCCACTCTAGGCTACAGCCATTTTCCACCAGTAATGCTTCCTACAAAGACTAGTCGGTATTTTGAAGTTGTTGATTGAAAGAGAATACTTTTCAGTTCGTTCCATGGGACTTTGAACATAGTAGATGGTGTTCAGCTCTGGGTGCCGCGTTCTAGGAAGGATGTGAGCATGCTGGCCAGAGAGTGCAGCAATGGTTTACAAGAATGGTTCCGGTGATGAGGAACTCCAGTGATGAGGATAGATTGAAGAAGTTAGAACTGTTCTCCTTGATGAGAAGGCTGAGTGGAGATCTGATCAAAGGTGTCAAACTTGCATAGAGCAGATAGGGAGAAGCAGTTCTCACTTATTAAAGGAACAAGAACAAGAGGACACAGACTGAAACTGATTGACAAATGAAACGAGCAAAGTGAGGGGAAAGAGGGTTGTTAGGATGTGGAAAGCAGTGCCTGGGAGTGTGGTGGAGGCAGGTTCAGTTGAGACATTCAGGATGATTATTTGGATAAAGATGATGTCGGGGGGAAAGGCGGGAGATTGACACACTGTAATGATGCCCGTTTGAAGAACAGGTGCAGGCAGGATGGGCCAAATGACCATTTTCGGGGCTATAACAATTCTATCACAATAAAACCTGACTGTGTGGCGCCCAATATTTCACCACCTTCAGTTACTCCCGTTAGTCCCACCTACAGCTGCTGTCCTGTTCATCGATGTTTTACAACCGACAAACAATCTGATGGTGCGGAGGCTGACCAGAGTTCCTTGAATGAAGAGTCGTTAATGTGGTACAGATCTCATTTCACGGGTAGTCTTTCCCAAGTGAGCAGTGAGGAGACAGAACGTTTCCTGTTCCAATGCGGACTGAGGTTACACAGCAGAACCTTTTAAAGCTAATCATGGGGCAGTATCATGTTGGGGCCCACACCCCACACCTGCCAGCGATGCCATTAAGAAAAATGGCTGTGTTGCTGAGGTATCCAGCCTTCAAAAGGAGGACACTGGGGACCCCACCATCACTTGGAGGAGGTATTTTGTTTTTAAAATATGCTCCCAGTGAACGGGACATCCCAGTGGAGGGGTGCGCTGTCTCTGCAGAGCAGCCACAGCTCTGACACACTCATCCCTGTATCTCCAATGGAGGGGTAAATGTTGGAGGATCTCAAGTATCATGGACTGACTTGGTTACGCCAACTTCTGGTGGGATTTGGCCTCCGTTTGAAGATTCCAGCAGTGCCCACAATAACTCCAAGGTTGGAGAGCTAAACATTCTGCCAGTCAGGCTCACAAGGCTGATCGGGGTATGGAGGGACTGTCTTATGAGAAGTGGTTGAGTAGGTCAGGTATTCATTCATTGGAATTTAGAAGAATGAGAGGCAACCTTATTGAAGTGTATAAGATTCCTTGGGGACTTTACAGAGTAGTTGTGGAGTGGTTGTCTGTCCTGTGGGAGAATCTAGGAGGGCATAATCATTGTATAACGGGTTGCCCATTTAAAACAGAGATGAGGAGCCATTTCTTCTTTGAGGTTAGCGACTCTGTGGATTTCTTTACCACAGAGGGCTGTTCAGCTGGGTCATTAAGTATATTCACAGCTGAGACAGATTTTTAATCAGACAGGAAATTGAGGATTATGGGGAAGTAAATGCGGGAAAGTGGAGTTGAAGATTATCAGATCAGCCATGATATCATTGAATAAGGGATCAGATTCAATAAGCTCAATGGCCTACTTCTGCTGTTGTGCCTTATGGTCTTAGAGGCTCCTTCAGCCTCCATCAGACAAATTAACCCTCAGTGCCTCATACTTAAATATCCTACCGGTCCTGAGTTCAAGCCCTGACCGTCTGGGAAAATTCCACCCAAGGACAGAGAAATCTCAAGTAGCGATTCTGTCCTGTTCCATGATCTAAACCAGTTCTTCACTTCCCTTCAGAAAAAATCCAATTGATAACTACAAAACAGATCTGATATTATGTTTCACCCAATTCAAATCAATAGTTTTGTCTTGTCCTGTGTTGAAGAAGTAGGATGTTCTCTTTTTTTCTTTGTTTGCTCTAACTCTTTCCTACCTTCTGATATTCCAGGCCCTGGCACTGCCCCATGGTGGGCAATGCTATGATCCATGCAGCCTAAACTCCCACAGCGTTTCAGATTGCCCGTGTTCACAGCTGTGTAGCCCTGAGACCCCCTGGTCACACCCTTTCTGACAGGAAACCTGACTAGAATTTTCTCCCCCCACTGGCCTACAGTGCAAGAACCCTGAAGGGGATTATAAGTGGCCCAGCTGAGCTCAGTTAATTCTGTGCTGGACGGGCACAGAGCCTGGTATCTGAGCCACTGCATGGATCTGCTAAAACTATTGGCAGGACTGGGCACTTACTCGTCACCGTACTGTCACATTAAGGTGTCAGCTGGTGTCTTGGTGGTAGTACCCATGCCTTCAAGTCAGAAGGTATCAGACAAAGTGTCAAGACCGACATAAGCGCAACACCTAGGACTGTGCTGAGGGGGTGCCGCACCGGCAGTGGTGCCGAATTTTGGATTAAGTATTGAACTGAGGCCCCATCCTGCTGTCTCGGTTGGGAATTCAGGTCAGGGGAGTCCTCCCTGCTTATCCTGAACTAAAACCCCATTCCTCAATCCACTGTCACCAAAACTGATAGATCATTCTCAGAGTGCTGATGTGGAGTCTTGCTGTGCGCAAGTGATCCTGCTGTGCTTCCCTACATTATAGCGGTGAGTACATTGAAGAGGTACTTCACTGGCTGTTTAAAGCACCTTGGGATGTCCTGAGCATGCAACAGGTGCTCTGCAAATACATGTCCTGTAGTCCTTTCCCATGTTCAATGACCTCAACAACCTTGACACACTGGTGGAAGTTGAGGGGTGGGGGGAGAGGTTGCAAGTGCTGCAGATGTTTTACAGATACATTTAGCAGGAAGCAGCAATCTAAGAGATTTAGCAACAGTTTCTTGCACCAGGAAGCTAACCCCATGCTGGGTTTGAACCTGATCACAGCGAGTGCTCCCTCTCGAAGCATCCAATTAACCAGCTGCTTTCTCAGTGAAAGGAAATTATGAGCATGTCTCCCTGCAGTAATTGCAAATGATTATTTGTTTACAGTTTTTAATAGTTTGCCTTACGCTTCTGGCTGAAATTCAGCCCTGGATAAATGCAGGTAAACTGCAGTCTAGCAATGAAGGGAAGCCCCTGTTTCACTGTGGTCATTTTAAGCATTTTGATTTATGGCTTTAAGCCAGGGGAGGTGACAGTGTAGTGGTATTATTGCTGGACTGTTAATCCAGAGACCCAGATAATGTCGAGGTTCTAATCTCACAATCGCAGATGGTCCAATAAAAATATGGAATTAAGAGTCCGTTGCTGACCATAAATCCATTGCCGATTGTTGGAAAAAGAAAATATAAAGATAGCCTAATGGCAACCTACTATCAACTACTATAAAGCCAGTGTGGTTCACTGGTTTCCTCCCTAAAAGGAGGTCATTCTTACCTGGTTCGGCCTACATGTGACTCCAGACCCAGACTCTTAACTGCCCTCTGGGCAATTAGGGATGGGCAATAAATGCTGGCCTAGCCAGAGACACCATTATCCTGTGAATGAATAAAAAAAAAACTGCCTGATTGTCAAATTGCCAAGCTAAGGGAGTGAGCAGAAAATGAACTAAAGCAAGACAATTGGAGGTAATTAAAAAAAAGCACAGAGAAAAGTCCAGGGAAAGGAATTTCACAATATGCATTTTATTACCAGCCGATGAAAACAAGAGGATCTGCTGCCCGTGTGTGTGTGTGTATGCACGCACGCTTGTGTTTGTTCCAGGAAGATCCCAAGGTCAATCCCTGGTCTGCACTGAGTTTGCTAAAGGGTACTCCAGTTAGAATCAGTGTGTCTGCACCTGAGACTGGAGAACCTTGTAGTTGTTTCTTGATACATATTAGTGATCTGGATCTTGACACACAGTTGATTCAAAGTTTGTAGATGACATTAAACCTGAAAGCATTATAAATTATGAGGAGGGCAGTGCGGAACTCCAAAAGGACGTTGACAAGGTGTGGATGATATTCAATGCAGAGAAGTGTGAGGTGATGCACTTTAGCCAGAAGAATGTTGAAGATCGATATAAAACAGAAGGTAGAATTCTAAGGAGGGGAGGCAGGGGCAGAAGGACCTGGGTGGATATGTGCACAGATCAGTAAGGGTGGCAGAACAGGTGGAGAGAGCTGTAACTAAAGCATAATTAATAGGGGCATAGATTACAAGAGCAAGGAGGTGAAACACGACATTTGTTGGACCTCAGCTGGAATATTATGTACAGTTCAGGATACCACTTTATGGGAAAGATGTGAATGCATTGGAGAGAATGCAGGAGAGATTTACAAGAATGGTTCCAAGGACAAGAAACTTCAGTTTTGGGGAACAGTCGCAGAAGTTGCAACTGTTATTGGAAAGAAGAAAGCAGAACGGAGATTTGACAGACATTTTCAAACTCATGAGCGGGTTGAAAAGATTCGATAGGAATAAGCTGCTCCTGTCAAGAGGGCATTGACTTAAAGAGATGTGCAAAAGAAAGAAGGGTGATGTGAGAAAAATCTTTGTCATAGAGTGAGTAGTTAGGGTGTGGAATGCACTGTCTAGAACTGTGTTGGAGGTAGGTTCATTTGGATAGAAATGGTGTGCAGGGATAGGCAGTAAAGACAGGAAATTGGTGCTAGGTAATAGAAAAGGGAGCACTCTAAAGATATCCTCCTCTCTGATCTCTTTACCCAGTCATGTCATCTCCCTACTCTCCTACCCCAGGATACCTTACCCCTGGCTGAATTTTCATTTACCCCCGACAGCCCTCACTGAACCTGTGTTTCTCTTCAGGTACCACGGCGACACTAACTGCGGAACAAAATCACAAGCTGGATGCCTCTGTCCGCTACAACATTCCTGAGATGCACTCTGCCTGCAGAGCCGAGTTTACGCACCAGAATGGCCAGCACAGTGCCACCCAGACCAGGAAAGGGATGGCATGTGAGCGTGAGGAGGAAACTGACAATGAAGACGATGAGGAGGAGGAGGAGGAGGAATCGAGACCTTTCCATTCAAAGTGGCAGGGCATTGAAGCTGTCTTTGAGGCTTACCAGGAGTACGTGGAAGGTATGCTGTCTTTCTGCAGGCAGGTAATAGTGAGTCAAGTTACAGGCCGGTTCTGGGGTAAAGTCTGCCACTCTCAGACACTTAAGTGAACCAAATAAAAATCGAAAGAACTGCGGATGCTGTAAATCAGGAAACAAAACCAGAAATTGCTGGAAAAGCTCAGCAGGTCTGGCAGTATCTGTGAAGGAAAAGACAGAGTTAACATTTCGGGTCCAGTGACCCTTCCTCAGAACCATCAGAACCGCACTTCAGTGAACCAGTTGCACTCATACAGCAATCCAATCATATTCCCCGTGACTGAGATTAAATTTTTTAATTTCAGATTTTATTAATTGAAGAAATTTAAATCCCTCCACTTGGCCAAATTTGAACCTGCACCCACCAGGTCCTCTGGGCTGTTGCAAAGTACTATTAGCACTATACGCCTGTCCCCTGCACCACAACTATCTTCTCAAGGGAAACTGGGGTGAGTGATAAATGGATCAAAAACAGAAGTTGCTGGAAAAGCTCAGCAGGTCTGGCAGCATCTGTGAAGAAAAATTCAGGGTTAACGTTTTGGGTCTGGAACTGTTCTGAGGAAGGGTCACCGGACCCGAAATGTTAACCCTGATTTTTTTCTTCACAGATGCTGCCAGATCTGCTGAGCTTTTCCAGCAACTTCTGTTTTTGTTCCTGATTTGCAGCATCCGCAGTTCTTTCGATTTTATTTGGTGAGTGATAAATGCTGCCGACAGATGTCAATGCTCACAACTGTTGAAAGAATCGAAGGAACTGCTGAACAGTGCAGTGTGGCCACCAGCAATATTGGTTGTAGAGTCATAGCCGCTAGCAGCACTCAGACATTTCAATGGGGTAAGCGAACAAGATCAGCTATAAATACTGTTCCCTCCTCCAGCAGCACTAGGACAATACTGATCTCTAACCATAATTCCCAGCTCTTGGTATGTACCTGCTCCACAGTGACCATCAAGTTTAGCTTTCTTTTTTCAATCACTGCCAAAGTAATGCAGCATTCCCTCAGAATGACACTGAAGTGTCAGCCTCAAAGCTGAACTCCATCAAATCAACCCTGCTGCTTGAAAAGAAAGTAAAGTTTTAGAACAAATTAATCGATGTTCAAGTCCATGGGGTGGTACGGTGGCTCAGTGGTTAGCACTGCTGCCTCACAGCACCAGGGACCCGGGTTCGATTCCACCCTCAGGTGACTGTCTGTATGTAGTTTGCACATTCTCCCTGTGTCTGTGTGGGTTTCCTCCGGGTGCTCCGGTTTCCTCCCACAGTCCAAAGATGTGCAGGTTAGGTGGATTGGCCATGCTAAATTGCCCACAGTGTTCAGGGATGAGTAGATTGGGGGGTGGTATAGGGGGATGGGTCGGTGTGGACTTGTTGGGCCGATGGGCCTGTTTCCACACTGTAGGGATTCCACGAAACTTCCATGAGGAAATCAGATCAGAGGACAAGCAATTCCCAAAAATGATGACACATTGGAAAGCCATTTAATACCCTAGGATGAGTCAGTGCCCACATGGATGGAGGGAGATCGAAAGATTCTGGTCAAGAAAACAAATCCTGCATCCTCTTCAGAAGGAAAATCTTCGAAGGGAATGGGAGGCATGGAGTTAAGAGGCCAAATTAAACAGGTCTGACAGCATCTCTGGAGAGAAGATCTCTCATGAATTTGAGTAAAACCAAAATACTGCGGATGCTGGATATCTGAAATATATTATAAACAGCAAGTGCTGGAGAAACAAGAGATGCCTTCTCCACAGACCTGCTGAATTTCTCCAGCAATTTCTGTTTTTATTTCGTATTTCCTGCATTGTGGTATTGTGCTTTCAGGGTAAGAAATTAATTGACCTTGTTTTGTCCACGCCTGTTGTGATTGTGAATGTGAGTTCTGAGATTAGAGTCCTAACGATTTGGTGACGAGCTTATCCTTCAAGGAAATGAAGTAACACAAAATTTGTAAATCCATTTCAGAACAAAATATTGAGAGGCAGATTCTACAGGCCCAGTGCAGACGTCTGGAAACCTTTCACTATAACCTTAGCCTGACTGCAGAACAGCTTTCCCTCAGTATGTCGGTAAGTGCTGAGATGAAACATTTCATAATAATTCTCTTGTTTATAATGAGCTATCAGTTCCCAGGGCTGATTTTTCTTGTTTTGATGGGAACAGGCAGTGCAGCACAGAACTTAACCCCTAATGTCTTTATGAGGCCCTTGAAATGGGTATATCAGAGCAGCAGCAAGTGTACCTCATTAACCTGATAGGACCCTGACGGAGGTTTCAAGGACTGACGGTCCAGGACATAATCCACCTTTTGCACTCAGCAACCTAACCCAGCCAGCAGCTTTTAAAGAGGCACCTATCCACTGGATGGAATTGGATACCAGCAAAAATACCACACCATGAAATAGAAACAAGGAGCTTTGAACCTTGATGAAGTTTTATTCACTAAACAAGTTTAACCCAAAACATGTTTGTCTTATTTTGAGAAGTAAATTGTATCTCCATTGGTGATTGTCCCTTTCTGAACACTCCTTATGAAAGTGTGTGGTGAAGGCAGGTTCAGCGATAGTATAGGAAAGAGCATTGTGTCATTATCTATAGGAGAAAAGTTGTAGGACTATGGGGAAAAACTGGGGCAATAGCATCTGTGTACTGAGAGCTGGTACAGATACAATGGGCCTTATAGCCTCCTGTGTGGTAACCATTTTGTAGTTGTATAAATCCAGTGACAGAGCTGAATTCGTAAATGTCCTGTACACTCAGGACCCAGGTTTCTACTTCCTTTTGTATAGACTGTACTAATCTCACGTGGTATGGGACACAACAGTTAGCCTCAGAGTGCCTAGGCTGTAGAGTTGGGGGAGTTGGTGGTCAGTGAGAGTGATGAACTGAGTACAGGTCATGGTCCTGGTCAATGTGCCTGGCTGCAGAGAGGATAAGGTTTGGCAGGCTATCAGATAGTGTCACTATGTGGGACTTGTCACCTGGAGGATGGCCTCAGCCTGCAAGTGATGCTGAC
The DNA here is from genome assembly GCF_021869965.1 of Rhincodon typus. Classification (NCBI taxonomy): domain Eukaryota; kingdom Metazoa; phylum Chordata; class Chondrichthyes; order Orectolobiformes; family Rhincodontidae; genus Rhincodon; species Rhincodon typus. The sequence goes on from NC_063346.1 coordinate 14,527,502, forward strand.
TTTTTTTTTGAATGAAGGCCCCTTATCAAATGGATTATAATACTCAAGAATGAACACTTAATCTGAAAGTGCTGCACCTAACAAGTGTCTTAAAGATGCTTTTAGGATAACTGGTATTTGCTTTGAGATGTTAGAGAGTTGGGTGTGCCTTCTTTCGGTGCATAAGACCTGCCAGTCCTTTTCAGCAAGCATTGCTACATTATTCCATGGACCGTCCTGCAAAGTCTGTATGGCTCCCAGTTAGAGAACCACTAACCTATGTGACCATAGTTCATCAGCAGGAGAACAGGGAATAATATAGGAGGCAACTTGTGTCTAGCCTTTGTCCACTGCCAACATTTCAACACCCAAATTTCGGAAGTGTGGGTGATACATTTCCTGTCCATCTCTAGTTCAGAAGATGGCAATGAGCTATCTCCTTGAACCTCAGCAGTGCTGGATCTTATGGTGGGAGTAGGACCTTCCAAGGTAGTGACACAGTGGCGATGAAGGAACCATTTATAAGGTCCAGGTCACAACAACCTGGAATTATGAGTAACAATTAGAGAAGTTCCTTTCACATCTCATGAATTTATTTCAAAATTTGAAGGCAAAGTGACTATTTGCATATTTCACAACAACTAATGATTGTGTGAACTAGCATCAGAATAGAGGTAGAAGTTATAACTTAAATAATTCAAAATCAAGCAACTTATGAATGGCAATGATGATAATTGATTCCAATGTCTGATTCTGTTTGAAATGCAGGAGCTACTGGCTCAGAAGCAGAAAGTTGCCTCTGAAAGGGAAAGACTCCAATCCGAACTGGACCATTTAAGAAAGTGCCTTGCACTCCCAACGATGCACTGGTCTAGAAGCTATTCCAAGTCGTACCCAAGGTGACATCCCTGTTAGCTCGGCCACAGCATAGAGAAACTATTTTGTTATCCTGGTATTTAATATTCCCATTGGAATTGATACTCTAGGCAAGACCTAAGGATACGTGCCACATATGAAGCAAAGGGTCAAAGGATAAATGACCTATTTGAACGAACATTGCAATGCAACTATAACAAGACTCCTGGATCTATTTTTACATAAATTTGCTTAAGGAAACCTTTTTTTTCAGCCTGTTTGATCTGATCATCATTATTCTGTCCCCTTTTTTCTGGTTAAAAGGAAAAGTCAATTTGCTTTTTAGAGCGCGGGGTTGGGAGACCTCATTCTGACCTCCAGAGCCAACACTAACCCAGTCAGTGTACACATTGACTCCTTTGCTCGAGTGGCTTATTATGGCAGCGTGGACAGGAAGCAGTGGCAGTCAGACTTCTCATGTGGATGTTTCTACGCCTGAAAGAAAAGAAGCAGAAGAGCCTAAGTCGTTGGAAAATGCTGCAAGTGGTGACCCCGTGAGATTGAAGGACCTTGCTGTTCACCTCCGTTCACAGGATTCCCCATCCATCAATCTGCCAAAATCCTTGGAAACCTCTTCTTGTTCCCACATTCCCAGACCTACTCGCACTCCCACCCACAAGTAAAAAGCATCCGAAATACTGGCTCCTCTTTGCAACCCTTGTACTGCAACTGAACCAGGCCACAATAGGACAGTTCAAGACTCGCTCAGATCATAAGGCTTTTTTAATAAAAAAAACAAAAAATGCACTTAAGGCGATTGAAGGTACCTTTAAACCAGAGTCTTTTAAATCACAAGAGATGCATGTTATGGAGCTGAGTGTGTGCGTTAAAAAAAGTAGAAAGACGGGAGCCTGAAGGGCAGGGTTTTTTTTTAATTAAAAAAAGTAAATAAAAAGGATTTTTCACACAAGAGGTGCTTTGCCTTGTACTGTATATAAATGAAAACAGATTTTGTATGTTTTTATTACTTTAATTATTGTTATTAAAGCTTGCCATTTTTAATATGTTTCTGCTTTGGCAAATATCTTGCTTTTAGTGTTCGTACTGCTGCTGGTCAGGACAAAAAAAAATTTAAATGTTTTTAAAAGTAAATCTGAAAAAGAAAGCGAGCGAGCTGGTTTTCACTGGTGCATGCGCTGTCACTCTAGTTTTCGTGTGGCACCAGTTTTAAGATTTCTGTACAGGAGAATTCAAGGCCTCTACACCCTGCACCCCTCCCCCCAGCCCCCACTTCTGCCTCCCCACCCCATTCCTCCCCTTTCCTTGCTCCCTGTTATTTATATGTGCTCGGGACAGGCGAGCACTCCAGGTGATGTGTGGCTGTATCAGCTGCTTTATCTTTCCTTCTGTTGTACTGTAATATTTCGTACCTAATTTGCACTCGCCTATAATGGGCACTCAATCTGTTTCATGTCAAAAAAGATTCCCTTTATGCTTGGAGAGTTAGCACTCATTAAAATCGGAAGACATATACATGGTTTGGAAAATTTCCCCGTTCAAGGCGCACTTGTGAAAAAGCCGATTTGGATCTCCCTGTCTAATGGTGCATTTTTGTATATCGGAAACAACTTTTTAATTTTCCTCTCTTTTCGCATCCGTAGAGCACTGTCACTGATGGTAGAGTGGACTGAGGGATTGTCCACTTTTGATAGTTGATGAGTGAGTGTTATATCTGGTATTGAAAGGGTTAAATATGCATTTTCTGGTTTCCTCCACCACCTGCCCAGCTGTTCTATTGGGCCTGTACTAGTTTAGAATGGTACTGAGTTAGGAGAATGGTGTACTGTGGGATAGCACAGGATAACGTGACTCATTGTAACTGTAATCTCCGAACTCCCCCTTGGTGCAAGGTCAGGGTAGACTACAGCCGTGACTTTCCCATCAGAAACCCTCTTTGGGAATTCATAAAACAGAAACATTAGTTACGATACCCTGGGAAGGGAGGAGAATGAATATATTTCTATGCCCATTAGTATTCTGTGATGCATCTTTCTTAATCCTTCTCCCATGCAAGATATAAACAGTCCTGCTCTTTTTAACCAAGGGTGTTATATTCCTAAACCATGAACCTTTCTTCCTGGATGCGCAGATGAAATTAAAAGGATGGAAAATGTCAACATATTTGTTGCTATTCATTCAAAACCTGTAACCCTGCAAGTGAGACTTCTTTTCTCTGCAGATTCCAGACTTTAGTCCCATTGTAAGTGAAGCATTCAGCAGTATTTCTTGCAGGTCAGTTTCTTTAAAGCAATATACATTAGAAGTCTTGACGTTATGGATGTCCCTGCTCCTTGTGTGAGGGCAAATGCATTCTCCCACTTCTTGTCCAGAATTGTTACTACACTTTTTAAAAAAAAATCATCCTATTCCACCAAGTGCAGAGCTTCAGAATAAGCATTTTTTGTTTTTGAAAAATAAATAATGGGAATGTTTACCCCACTACTAAGCTATTGTTTGACTTATCCAACAAAATTTCAACCAATTTTTTTTTAAAAAAATGGTTATTTGGTATTTTGCGTTTCCCTACGTTCACATGTAGACACCATATAAAAGGGGAGGAGGAGAAAACTGATAGTACAACTTTTCATCCACAACAGCACCCCCCCCACTCCTTTTTTACAGCAGTTGCTGTACCTTGATTAATGGATTGCAGCCAACAATCCATTGGGTGAACTGTGCTTTTCTTCAATAAGTATGAGTCACAAAGAGGTTAAAGAAGACAAGATTTATTTGCTGGGAGACTTTAGCGGCATTTCATTTGAGTGTTGAGTGCAAGGTTAATTGTGCCTGGGAGTGCCACTGCCAATCACTTAGAGGCTCAGTCAGATTGCACCTTTTCCTAAATGGGTTTTGTGCCATACATTGCTCCTATTGTGAACCATGGTGTACTTACAGGCAAAGCCAGCCTTCCACTGCAAACAGTTCAAGCTTTCAATGATTTTCTGTGTTGGAGAGACGAGCTGTCACCAGGTTCTGTTTTGTTCATCGGGTGTTACCCACTTGAAAAGATGAAGCGCATCCAGTTCACCATGTAGCGCAGTTGGGATGGTACCTGCTCAATGTGATACAGAGCCTTCCGCATTAGAAAGGTTACGCAGATTGTCAGAAAACTTCAGACTAGACCATGTTGTCCTGACTGGGGGCAAATCAGCCTGGGTTCCTGCCCCTGCTCACTTTCACATTAGACTCCATCTGTGCAAGGGTGTTCGGCAAAGATATTTAAAAGTATAGAATCCGAGCCCCCTCACTGTAAAACCACTTCTGATGTGCACTGCCACACGGGAAGACAAACTTGAGTTGAAGTACTGGATGGTGCCTGGTAACCCATGGGATCATATCCTAGCAAATCAGTGCTTCTGAAGTATAGCAGGAAAAGGCAAGGATACATACTAGCAATCCATTCTTGCTGCTTATCAACTTGAAGTCTAGCTGGTCCTAATATTCTGCACTACTGCAGGTAATTCATTCTTCTTCTAATGACTGACATATGGTGGGGTGGGAGCAGGGGCTGAAAGCAGGAATTATATGAATAATAGAAAGGGTTTCCTTATGTGCTTTATGCTGTATTTATACTGTATAACGAAGATATGTGCTTACCCACACGTTCCACGTATGAGATTGGCTACAACAAATCCCATTTTCTCCAAACTCAGTCCCAGGTACTCTATTTATTCGGTGACTGAGATAGAGGCTGTCTTATCCACTGTGTCTTCAGTCAGTTTTCCTGCTGACCAGGGCTTTGTTAATGACATTACCATTTTCTGCACAGCCCAATTAAGTATAACTGATATCCATAACCTGGTTTCTGTCTTGTGATTTATCATCAACCATTTACCTTGGCTGCCAAAGTATCAATACACCAACACACAGAAACTGCCATCATTGTCAGTTTAGCTAAACTGTGATAGGATACGTGCTTAATATAAGTCATTGCATGACAAACAATGTCACACTGGTAAATTTTTAACATGGCATAAGGTGTATGATTATGATACACAACACAGCTTCATTCTAATACTTGAAGATGCCACCAACAACCTATTGCTTGCTGTGTCTTTCAGCCTGCATTTACTTAACTGGTATGTTGGACTAGGTACTACCCATTGGGTATTCAGTTCGATAATTGAGTGCTGCAAAGCTTGGCCTTCTACCAAGTGTCTTCTGACCTGACTGGGATTCCCAATGATTTTCTTCCAAATGACACTATCTTGACCAATCCATGTTTAACTTGGAAGACTGTAACCCTTATCATCTTTGCCATTGTTTCCCAAACCATTGAACAATAAGAAACTGGTCAGTACTACATATAAACCCAATGAATGAACACAGTGTCCAAAAGGCTTTCAAACTCATACCAAATACAACTAAATCAAATTTGGAATTTACTTTGTCTCCCAAAGACTGATTTTATTTTCAAGAAAATTGTGCACATCTCTCCAATTAGGAAATGCAGAAGTCAGTATTTGAAATATATAGCTGCTATTGATAATCAAACTCTGTACAGACACTCATTTGGGAAGGTTAACGTATTTCCCATTAGCAGCATCCTTGATGATAAAGCATACTTGGCTAGGGAACACACAATGGATTTTTACATTCAACAAGTTGGCACATAAGTGTGCTGGTGTCTTTTTTTGTATAGCTACTGTTCAAGTTCTCCAGTTTATTTGGACTTTTGAATTGAAGTGCAACACTGACCTGGCAACTGAATCCTTATACTACAACAGTTATAAAAATACAGGCTGAGAACTGAAACAACTTGCCTGTTTAAAGTGAGAAAACTCAAGGATCTGTTAATTCTTTGCAAATTTGACTTCCAACGGAAAAGCATCTTTGTGTTGGTGTTTTGCAAGACTCTCCAAATTTTTGTCCAGTATTATTGAGAACGTGATGCCATCTACCTTTGATGAGATTACACAGATGCCATCTCTAGTTGGAACTGGCCTTGGTTGTACCCCTATTTGCAGGAGTGAGCATTTGATGAGGGAATCTAGTCAAATAACAACTCCATTCCCATCTCATTGTGAGAAGCTCAAGGACAGAGAGGCAATTACCTGTGAGGTCAAGATGAGGTCAATGTGACTGTTAATCCAAAGAAGAATAGCAGTGTTTCTTAGGAGCTTAAATCAAAAAGCAGGCAGTTCTAGATGATACTTTAATTCTATTTGTCTTGAGTGCCACCATAGAGCCTTGTTGAGACCACTTGTGATTTTTATTCTGAGAACTAGTACAGAACTTAATGAAGTGCCCTATAAAAACTAATGCCAATGGCAGCAGGTGGATGGCCCGTTCACACTTGGACTGATGAAGCAATGTTTTGTCGGACAGCACTATATTCCCCCTGCCCCACCCCAACCTCTTTACTTAATGTAGGTCACGAGTGGCCGTGATGAACACCAAAGGCTAGTGGAAATGCCTGTTTCCGGGCAATGAGAAATCACCTGCTGCAGCAAATCACTTGCCATCCTATCTTCAGCTACAAACCTTACAGAACTGGGTGCTTAAGTGCAACAGAATTGACAAACAATAGTGCATACCTTGTAGCCATGATTCCCACTTTGCAGTCAACAGGCCTGTTGCTAATAACCCACTTCTCTATGTTGTACACCTGCTTTTCACAAGCAGAGCTGCCTTTGTAGGTCATTGCAACTGTAAATCTGCCACCGGTTAGATTGGACTATAGCTCTGCACTTCTGTTACAGCCTGTGCACGTTCAGTGTATCATTTTCTTTTGAGGGAGGAAGGTGAGACCTCCATTATAATGGGGAGTTTGGGTGGGGTGGGTTGATGCTGTGAAATTATGTTTTAACTGTATTGTTTGGATTTATTGTAATGTAATATATTTGTCGAATGTAGTAATTAGGTATTTATGAATATATTGCTGTAATTTCTGACAAAAATCACAAAAATAAAATCATGTACAGAGTGATAAATGTGTGATATTTTTCAGCTACATTGTAAAGAAGCTTCTGCAAAAGGAGCCAACATGCTTCATGATAGTAATTTCTGATTAAAACACTATACACATAGTTAGGAGCTTGTTTTTGACTGGTGCAGACTCCATGGTCCAAATGGCCTTTTTCTATGCTGTCGATCTCTATGAATGCTAGCTTTGGCTCAATGGATAGTGTTTTTAAACTCTGAAAGGGATCGTTGTGCATTTAAGACCAACTCAGAGATTTAAAGATATAAGGTGAAGTGACAGTCCAATGCAGTATTGAAGGAGTGTTGTATTGTCAGCGATGCTAACTTTTAGGTCAGATTTTAAACCAAGATTCTATTTGCTCTCCCAAAAGATCCTATTTCAAGATTTTAAAAAGACAATAGCTCTTCTGTGTCCATCATCAATGCTAGGGAATCAGACTGTCTGCTAATTTACAGTATCCTATCTGTCCCATCATGCTTTTCAGTGAGAGACCTTGGAACGCAATCAGGTGGGGGCAGTGCTAGAATTTTTCACATCCATATGAATAGGCAAAAAGGGCCTTGGTTTAACATCTCAGCCGAAAGGCAACACCGTAAAAAGTGCAGCCCTCTCTCAGCACTGCATTGGAACTACCAGCTTTTGGTGTGTGAACACAGAGACATTTGATTCATGGGTACAGATGCCAATTACTGAGCCACAGGGGGCACCTCATGTTCTGTACTAACAGAAATTCTACTGAAACTATGGCAGCTGAATGGGAGGATTTTCCATTCTATTTCCTAGCTTCCATATATGAAGATAATGAGGGCAAATATCATATTAATAATCTTATGGACACTTGCCCAATGCTTAATCCAAGTTCTACATTGACACCCAAGTATCTGGCAAGCAACAAAGAAAAGCAAGATCTCTTACACATTAATTTTAAATGTTACACCACAGTGAGACAGATCGGAATGGCGTTCTTTACTCACTTGATACCACTAACCATCAGCAATGTTCTTTGCGTTCTCACTTTCACTACAAGATATACCATGCTTGATGCTCATTCTGTGCAGGATTAAACTTGGTGGTTACACATGCTTCTTCCAAATGTGGTTGACATGTAACTATATAACCAGCAGCTCTCTATAGTTACAGGATCATAGAGTCACACAACACGGAAACAGATCCTTCGGTCCAACAAGTCCATGCCTATCATAATGCCAAACTAAACTAGTCCCACCTGCCTGCGCTTGGCCCATATCCCTCCAAATATTTCTTATTCATTCCAAATGTCCTTTAAATGTTGTAACTATGCCTGCATCCATCATTTCCTCTGGAAGTACATTCCACAGTTGAGCCACTCTGAAAAAGAAATTGCCTCTCATCTTTTTAAAATCTTTCTCCTCTCACCTTAAAAATATGCCCCCTCCTCTTGAAATCCCTCACCCTAGGGAAAAGACACCTGCCTTATGATTTTATAAACCTCACAATCTCCTGCACTCCAGTGAAAAAAAGTCAGCATATCCAGCCTCTCCTGAAAACCCAAATCCAAAATTCCTGGCAACAACCTGGTGAATCTTTCCTAAACTCTCTCCAACTTAATAATATCCTTCCTATAACAGGATGACCAGAACTGGACACAGTATTCCAAAAGAGGCCTCACCAACATCCTGTACAACCTCTCAACATGACGTCCCAATTCCTATACTCAAAGTTCTGAGCAATGAAGTTCCTTGCATAATGGCAAAGGAGGGGTTATCTTCCAGGGGAAATTGAGGGAAGAGGGCATCCATTTCATCAAACACAATCAAAAACCCATACACAATATTCACACATTTGAGGCAGTTTCCCCTTTCCAACATAGGGGTGTAAGTTTTGAAACACACCTCCAGTTGGCATCAAGTTTATATTGTTGTAACTTGGGATAAGCAATTGAATGAACTAGGAGCAGGAGTAGTCCACTTGGATCCTCAAGCCTGCTCTGCCATTCAATATGATCATAGCTGATTTCATTACTCCACAATCCCGCCTACCCCAATAACCTTTCACTCCTTTACATAGTGAGGATCTAAGTACCTCTGCCTTAAAAATATTCAAAGGCTGTGCTTCCAACATGTTTTGAGGAAGAGAGTTCCAAAGACTCATGACCCTCTACGAGAAGAGGAAATCCTCGTCTCTGTTTTAATCGGGTGACCCCTAGTTATAGATTCTCCCACAAAAAGAAACATCCTTACCATGTCCACCTTGTCCGGGACCTTACGTGCTTCAATGAAGTCATCTTTTTCTTTTCTGAATTCCAGCAGATGCAAGTCTGGACTATCCTGCTAATATTTTGCTACAATAAAGGGAAGGGTTAGGGTGAGGTGGCAGAGCTGCCTGCTTGAACTGCTGCAGGCGGCAGTACAGGAGCGAGAAGGCTACATTGAACATGTATAAGATGCTAGTTAGACCTCAGC